>NC_139589.1:120765-131800 GCF_946808225.1 Silurus aristotelis | reverse complement strand
ACCCTAAATCCTAATCCTAACCCTAATTTCTAACCCTAACCCTAAAACCTAACCTTAACCCTTAACTCTAACCCTAACTCTAATTTCTAGCCCTAACCATAAATCCTAATCCTAACCCTAAATCCTAACACTTACCCTAATTTCTAGCCCTAACCCTAAAACCTAACCGTAACCCTAATCTCTATCCCTAACCCTAATTTCTAACCCTAATCCTAAATCCTAATCCTAACCCTAACCCCCAATTTCTATCCCTAACCCTTAATCCTAACCTTAACCCTAAACCTAACCGCTAACCTTAACCCCAACCCTAACCGGCCCGTGCCTCATGCCTGTTAAAAACCTAGGGTCATGCAAAATTCTTTAAATCATTAATTATTAATTTAATTATTATTAAATAATTCATTTAATTCATTAATCCTCATCAAATTTCAAAAAATGCCTTTTCTCAATACACTGAAATACAGGTGTATTCTATTGGCTGAGAACTATTTCTTTTTGAAATTGAGCTGGGAAATGGTTCTCATTGGCTCATTTGAATTGGACCCGCCCCTTTACACTATATAAGAGGCTGCTCAGAGGACTGAATCTTCCCCACTTCTTCCAGCTCGATTAGAGACACACTCAAGCTTTATTTTGATCCTGAATCTATTTTATTTTCAAAGAAAGAATATTTTTTGCAAATACTCTGAACAAGCCTGCCTGAAGAAGGTTCTAAAGGAACCGAAACGTTGCAACGGCTTGTTCCATTTTTATTTGAATCTTTTGAAAAAAAACATTTCTTTTGAGAATATTTCTATTTTGTTTTATTTTATTATATTATATTTTCCTCATTTAAACTGAGGCAACTGCTCAGTTTATTTTCAAGCTCTCAGAGAGAATTTGTTTTTCAGGAAAATATTTCTTTGAAAGCACATTTTATTATTTTTATTTAAAATCAGGCAACTGCTTGATTTGATTTTCAAATTCTCAGAGAGAATTATTTTTGAAAAATTAAAAAAAACAAAGATCCTTGATTTCAGTTCTATTTCATTTTATTTCAATACACAAAAGCATTCCAAGTAAATATTTTGTTTAAAAAGCAATAGAAAAGCCTTTTGAAAAAATGATTCTGCCAGACAGAGATGGTTGGATGGTTGTCACCCGTGGACGCAGGCGTGCTGTCCAAAACACACCTATGCACCGTCCTCACCACCATACGGGACACCATTCACAAGGAGAGAGGTCATTCTCTTATGCAGATGTGGTTAAATATGGCAATAACCAAAACCTACGTCATGCACAGGGACAAAGGGCCCTCTCCTATGCAAATGCAGTAAAATTTTCAGGCCACACGAGGGCACCAAATACTTACCGTACTGCATCACGTCAGCGGTCTTTCAGACCACAATTTTTTGAACCTCAGGTCCATTGGGGACCTGTCACAATGATTACACAAAAACCAAATCAAACATGGGCAACTCGTCCACAACACCAAAAAAAGCACACACGGCAGAGACAAAATGTGGTTCAAAAGCAATCAGATGACCCGGATTTTGTCATAAAAACCCGTACCATGTTTAAAATTATTAAACTGGTGCATCACAAAAACAATGTGAGCCAAGAACAACCTCCTGCATTGACCAAGATGGAGAAAAATCTATCTGAGGTCATCAAACCAGCTCTGCCAAACCCCACAACACAAGCCCTTATAGATGGTAATGCTAAAAACTGGGCCTATACCACCATGTTGATCCTTAAAAACCATTATGAGGACACATTGGTGGAAGAAATGGCCAAGCTGCAGCACTATCCTTCCCGGGGCTGGGAAGAATGTTTTAACACTGCTGTGTTATGGGCAAAACGAGGGATTGGTAAAAGACTGAGGTATAGATCAATACAGGATGCTCACACACTGATAGGGGACAAATATAAGATCCCTACACCCACTGCTGATGTGGAGGAGGCGAGAGAGGAAGCAGAGACGCAAAGTGTCCCTGCTACTTCTTCTTTATCACCTGAAGCAGCTGACGGTGCCATCGCGGTGCAGGCCTCGGTGCATGCCGAGGCCGAGGCACACTCCCTACCAGATCTGTCCACCCAACCAGAACCATTATCTTCCAGAACCACTTCCACCATGACAGATCCACCAAACGATTGGTCGCCTTATAGGGAAGAAGATTCGGACAGTCAGTCCGAAATCGCCCCAGATCCTCCTGCCTCCCCAAAAGCACAACGCACTCCTTGCCCGAGTTCCAATCCCTGTGTTAGATGGGAAGAGGAACTCGTTATTATCGAGGACCAGGGAGAGTGCGAGCAGAATAATGACGGCAGCTCACAAAGGGTGACCCTAAGCCCAGAAAAAATCGGCAGCCTTAGAACAGCCACACAGGCCCGTATTAATATGGAGCTCAAGGTGCCTTCTGCAACACCATGTGACTCCAGTGAGTCTGTTCCAAATAGGCACATAAACACACCCAGAAAAATGATAGAGTGGAAACTGACTGTCCGTAAGAAATACCTGGTCATTGGGGATTCCAACCTCTCCAGGATTCCCCCCTTTAAGAACCCAGACCTCCAAATAGAAAGCTATCCGGGGGCCACGTTCAGACACATGGAGGCCGTGATAAACAAAATCCCGGTCTCCAATGATGTTGAGCACCTTATTTTAGCACTGGGCATCAACAGTCGGACTCAAAACGCCAAAGACACTGCCATTAAACAAATGCAGGCGGCGGTAAGAGCGGCGAAAGAAAAATTTCCGGTTGCGCAGATTTGGGTTCCGGAACTGAACTATTCGGGGATGCTCCCAACAAAGGAGCAAACACAACTTAACATCCTGAGTGGTTACATCACGGCCAACCTAAATCATATTCCGGCCCTGCCCAGATCAGAATTCCACACTGAAAGTGACAATATTCATTGGACAGTGAATACAGCCGGAAAAATGCTGGAACATTGGCTTCAACATTTAAATTAAATCTCCCCATAAGCCTACATACACAGGAGGGGAACAAAAATGTGGTTGTTTTAGCCAAAAAAAACAAAATCACTCACCCACAATTCAGCCTGCTTAATAGAGGCCTAACCTTTATTCCAGCATGGAAAATCAGTAAACAATATAACAGGAAGCAAATGCGGTATGATCTGCAACAATACCACCGAAGACTAAAATTGGCATCTTATTTTCAAAATGACAAAGATCAAACTCCCCCACCTTTCACACCTAAATCAGACTGGGTCCCACCCATGGATAAACTGCCCACTGAGCTTCTCACCTTGTTTGATACAGACCTTGGATCCTTCAAGAGACACTGCAGACCATGTTGGGAACAACTTAACCTCACTCCTGAGGAAATCAGTGCGCTTGAGGAGTTAAAGGGCAACCAAAACATCGTTATCAAGCCGGCTGACAAGGGCAGTGCAACGGTTATTATGGACCGTGAACAATATCTATGGGAGGGATACAGACAATTACAGGATAAAAATTATTACAAAAAATTAGACAAACCCATCTATCCAGACACCGTACCCCTAGTCAAAGAAATAGTTCAGATCCTGTATACAAAAAAGCATATAAATGCCAAACAGAAGTCCTATCTCTTGGGTGACACAGAGCCCAGGAGCAGGAGATTCTACATGCTCCCTAAAATACACAAGGATCCGGCCAAATGGAGCAAACCCCACGAAATTCCTCCAGGAAGGCCTATAGTGTCGGATTGCGGAAGCGAAACGTACTATACGGCCGAATTCCTGGACTTTTATTTAAATCCCCTTTCCACGGGCCACCCTAGCTATTTAAAAGACACATATGACTTCATTCAAAAAGTTAAAGGACTTGAAATTCCCCAAGAGGCTGTCCTGTTCACTATGGACATTGACAGCCTTTACACAAATATCGACATCCAGGAAGGAATACAGGCCGTAAAAAATATCTTTAAAAAATACCCAGACAAATCCAGGCCTGATAAAGAACTCATCCAATTATTAGAAATAAATCTAAAAAGGAACGACTTTGAGTTCAATGGGGAATTCTTCCTTCAGATTAAGGGAACAGCGATGGGGAAGAAGTTTGCTCCGGCCTACGCCAACATATTTATGGCAGAATGGGAGACCTCGGCCCTATCCCGGTGCCATAAACGGCCTCTTTATTATTTTAGATATCTTGATGATATTTGGGGAGTTTGGACACACACAGAGAGGGAGTTTGAAGAATTTCTGACAACACTTAACAACCACAACCCATCCATAAAACTGAAATCCTCCATTAGTCAGCTCTCGGTGGATTTTTTGGACACCACGACATACAAAGGCCCGGATTTTAGTTCCACACACAAATTGGACATCAAGGTATTTTTTAAGGAAACAGACACACACGCTCTACTGCACAAGGAGAGCTTTCACCCTAAACACACTTACTCTGGCCTGGTGAAATCACAACTCCTGAGGTTTCGTCGCATATGTACCCGAGAACGGGACTTCGTGGAAGCGACACGAATCCTCTTTAGAGCACTCAGGAACAGAGGTTATAAAAGGTCCTTTTTGAGAAGGATTTTTAAATCCTACCTCACAATAGGAACCCGGGCGGAAGGCACCAGCGTGCCGCTCGTCCTGACATATTCCTCTGTCTCTGTGAAGCTCATCAGGGAGATAAGGTCCAATTTTATGCAAATATTGGGACAAACACCAAGATTCAGAGACCACAAAGTCATTGCAGCTTTCAGGAAAAGCAAAAACCTGCAAGACTATTTGGTCAGGGCCAAACTCAATCCTCTCCAGCAGGGAAAACCTAAACATCAGGGACAATACCTGGAACAAAAACAACACATTCAAAACAGATTTACCAAGGAAGTCTTCACCACTCATCGCTCAAGTACAGTGCACAGCAAAAATTGTGTTTACCTCATTTCCTGTAATCAATGTGGAGCCCAATATGTTGGAGAGACGGGCAACACTATCTTGATCAGGATGACACAACACAAACACAACATATTAAAAGAAAAACAAATGGATACTTACCTGGTCAAACACTTCCGGGAGCATGGATGGGAAGCTCTCAGGGTCATGGTCCTACAGGCAAACCCACAATGGTCTGTACCCCTGAGGAAAAGAGCAGAGAGAATTTGGATTCAGAAACTAAGTACTGTTTATCCCCAAGGCCTCAATGAGAGGTGAATAAAATATTCTTAGGGGGCATTGATGGCCTGTGCAAACAGGTTAGCACCTTCCTCTGACTCTAAACCTAACCCTAACCCTAATTTCTATCCCTAACCCTAAATCCTAACCCTAATTCCTATCCCTAACCCTAAGCCCTAACCTTAACCTAAACCTAACCCTAATTCTAAAACCTAACCCTAACCCTGAATTGTATCCCTAACCACAACCCTAACCCTAACCTTAACCCTAATATCTATCCCTAACCCTAATTTCTAACCATAACCCTACATCCTAATCCTAACCCCAAAACCTAAACCCAACCCTAACCCTAAACCTAACCCTAATTTCTATCCCTTACCCTAAAACCTAACCTTAACCTTTATTTCTATCTCTAACCCTAACCCTAACCCTAACCCTAAACTTAACCCTAATTTCTATCCCTAACCCTAACCCTAAAACCTAACCTTAACCCTAATTTCTGTCCCTAACCCTAACCCTAAAACCTAACCTTAACCCTAATTTCTAGCCCTAACCCTAAATCCTATCCCTAAACCCTAACCCCAACCCTAACCCTAATTTCTATCCCTAACTCTAAAACCTAACCTTAACCCTAATTTCCATCCCTAACCCTAACCCTAATTTCTATCCCTAACCCTAAATCTAACCTTAACCCTAATTTCTATCCCTAACCCTAAATCCTAATCCTAACCCTAATTTCTAACCCTAACCCTAAAACCTAACCTTAACCCTTAACTCTAACCCTAACTCTAATTTCTAGCCCTAACCATAAATCCTAATCCTAACCCTAAATCCTAACACTTACCCTAATTTCTAGCCCTAACCCTAAAACCTAACCGTAACCCTAATCTCTATCCCTAACCCTAATTTCTAACCCTAATCCTAAATCCTAATCCTAACCCTAACCCCCAATTTCTATCCCTAACCCTTAATCCTAACCTTAACCCTAAACCTAACCGCTAACCTTAACCCCAACCCTAACCGGCCCGTGCCTCATGCCTGTTAAAAACCTAGGGTCATGCAAAATTCTTTAAATCATTAATTATTAATTTAATTATTATTAAATAATTCATTTAATTCATTAATCCTCATCAAATTTCAAAAAATGCCTTTTCTCAATACACTGAAATACAGGTGTATTCTATTGGCTGAGAACTATTTCTTTTTGAAATTGAGCTGGGAAATGGTTCTCATTGGCTCATTTGAATTGGACCCGCCCCTTTACACTATATAAGAGGCTGCTCAGAGGACTGAATCTTCCCCACTTCTTCCAGCTCGATTAGAGACACACTCAAGCTTTATTTTGATCCTGAATCTATTTTATTTTCAAAGAAAGAATATTTTTTGCAAATACTCTGAACAAGCCTGCCTGAAGAAGGTTCTAAAGGAACCGAAACGTTGCAACGGCTTGTTCCATTTTTATTTGAATCTTTTGAAAAAAAACATTTCTTTTGAGAATATTTCTATTTTGTTTTATTTTATTATATTATATTTTCCTCATTTAAACTGAGGCAACTGCTCAGTTTATTTTCAAGCTCTCAGAGAGAATTTGTTTTTCAGGAAAATATTTCTTTGAAAGCACATTTTATTATTTTTATTTAAAATCAGGCAACTGCTTGATTTGATTTTCAAATTCTCAGAGAGAATTATTTTTGAAAAATTAAAAAAAACAAAGATCCTTGATTTCAGTTCTATTTCATTTTATTTCAATACACAAAAGCATTCCAAGTAAATATTTTGTTTAAAAAGCAATAGAAAAGCCTTTTGAAAAAATGATTCTGCCAGACAGAGATGGTTGGATGGTTGTCACCCGTGGACGCAGGCGTGCTGTCCAAAACACACCTATGCACCGTCCTCACCACCATACGGGACACCATTCACAAGGAGAGAGGTCATTCTCTTATGCAGATGTGGTTAAATATGGCAATAACCAAAACCTACGTCATGCACAGGGACAAAGGGCCCTCTCCTATGCAAATGCAGTAAAATTTTCAGGCCACACGAGGGCACCAAATACTTACCGTACTGCATCACGTCAGCGGTCTTTCAGACCACAATTTTTTGAACCTCAGGTCCATTGGGGACCTGTCACAATGATTACACAAAAACCAAATCAAACATGGGCAACTCGTCCACAACACCAAAAAAAGCACACACGGCAGAGACAAAATGTGGTTCAAAAGCAATCAGATGACCCGGATTTTGTCATAAAAACCCGTACCATGTTTAAAATTATTAAACTGGTGCATCACAAAAACAATGTGAGCCAAGAACAACCTCCTGCATTGACCAAGATGGAGAAAAATCTATCTGAGGTCATCAAACCAGCTCTGCCAAACCCCACAACACAAGCCCTTATAGATGGTAATGCTAAAAACTGGGCCTATACCACCATGTTGATCCTTAAAAACCATTATGAGGACACATTGGTGGAAGAAATGGCCAAGCTGCAGCACTATCCTTCCCGGGGCTGGGAAGAATGTTTTAACACTGCTGTGTTATGGGCAAAACGAGGGATTGGTAAAAGACTGAGGTATAGATCAATACAGGATGCTCACACACTGATAGGGGACAAATATAAGATCCCTACACCCACTGCTGATGTGGAGGAGGCGAGAGAGGAAGCAGAGACGCAAAGTGTCCCTGCTACTTCTTCTTTATCACCTGAAGCAGCTGACGGTGCCATCGCGGTGCAGGCCTCGGTGCATGCCGAGGCCGAGGCACACTCCCTACCAGATCTGTCCACCCAACCAGAACCATTATCTTCCAGAACCACTTCCACCATGACAGATCCACCAAACGATTGGTCGCCTTATAGGGAAGAAGATTCGGACAGTCAGTCCGAAATCGCCCCAGATCCTCCTGCCTCCCCAAAAGCACAACGCACTCCTTGCCCGAGTTCCAATCCCTGTGTTAGATGGGAAGAGGAACTCGTTATTATCGAGGACCAGGGAGAGTGCGAGCAGAATAATGACGGCAGCTCACAAAGGGTGACCCTAAGCCCAGAAAAAATCGGCAGCCTTAGAACAGCCACACAGGCCCGTATTAATATGGAGCTCAAGGTGCCTTCTGCAACACCATGTGACTCCAGTGAGTCTGTTCCAAATAGGCACATAAACACACCCAGAAAAATGATAGAGTGGAAACTGACTGTCCGTAAGAAATACCTGGTCATTGGGGATTCCAACCTCTCCAGGATTCCCCCCTTTAAGAACCCAGACCTCCAAATAGAAAGCTATCCGGGGGCCACGTTCAGACACATGGAGGCCGTGATAAACAAAATCCCGGTCTCCAATGATGTTGAGCACCTTATTTTAGCACTGGGCATCAACAGTCGGACTCAAAACGCCAAAGACACTGCCATTAAACAAATGCAGGCGGCGGTAAGAGCGGCGAAAGAAAAATTTCCGGTTGCGCAGATTTGGGTTCCGGAACTGAACTATTCGGGGATGCTCCCAACAAAGGAGCAAACACAACTTAACATCCTGAGTGGTTACATCACGGCCAACCTAAATCATATTCCGGCCCTGCCCAGATCAGAATTCCACACTGAAAGTGACAATATTCATTGGACAGTGAATACAGCCGGAAAAATGCTGGAACATTGGCTTCAACATTTAAATTAAATCTCCCCATAAGCCTACATACACAGGAGGGGAACAAAAATGTGGTTGTTTTAGCCAAAAAAAACAAAATCACTCACCCACAATTCAGCCTGCTTAATAGAGGCCTAACCTTTATTCCAGCATGGAAAATCAGTAAACAATATAACAGGAAGCAAATGCGGTATGATCTGCAACAATACCACCGAAGACTAAAATTGGCATCTTATTTTCAAAATGACAAAGATCAAACTCCCCCACCTTTCACACCTAAATCAGACTGGGTCCCACCCATGGATAAACTGCCCACTGAGCTTCTCACCTTGTTTGATACAGACCTTGGATCCTTCAAGAGACACTGCAGACCATGTTGGGAACAACTTAACCTCACTCCTGAGGAAATCAGTGCGCTTGAGGAGTTAAAGGGCAACCAAAACATCGTTATCAAGCCGGCTGACAAGGGCAGTGCAACGGTTATTATGGACCGTGAACAATATCTATGGGAGGGATACAGACAATTACAGGATAAAAATTATTACAAAAAATTAGACAAACCCATCTATCCAGACACCGTACCCCTAGTCAAAGAAATAGTTCAGATCCTGTATACAAAAAAGCATATAAATGCCAAACAGAAGTCCTATCTCTTGGGTGACACAGAGCCCAGGAGCAGGAGATTCTACATGCTCCCTAAAATACACAAGGATCCGGCCAAATGGAGCAAACCCCACGAAATTCCTCCAGGAAGGCCTATAGTGTCGGATTGCGGAAGCGAAACGTACTATACGGCCGAATTCCTGGACTTTTATTTAAATCCCCTTTCCACGGGCCACCCTAGCTATTTAAAAGACACATATGACTTCATTCAAAAAGTTAAAGGACTTGAAATTCCCCAAGAGGCTGTCCTGTTCACTATGGACATTGACAGCCTTTACACAAATATCGACATCCAGGAAGGAATACAGGCCGTAAAAAATATCTTTAAAAAATACCCAGACAAATCCAGGCCTGATAAAGAACTCATCCAATTATTAGAAATAAATCTAAAAAGGAACGACTTTGAGTTCAATGGGGAATTCTTCCTTCAGATTAAGGGAACAGCGATGGGGAAGAAGTTTGCTCCGGCCTACGCCAACATATTTATGGCAGAATGGGAGACCTCGGCCCTATCCCGGTGCCATAAACGGCCTCTTTATTATTTTAGATATCTTGATGATATTTGGGGAGTTTGGACACACACAGAGAGGGAGTTTGAAGAATTTCTGACAACACTTAACAACCACAACCCATCCATAAAACTGAAATCCTCCGTTAGTCAGCTCTCGGTGGATTTTTTGGACACCACGACATACAAAGGCCCGGATTTTAGTTCCACACACAAATTGGACATCAAGGTATTTTTTAAGGAAACAGACACACACGCTCTACTGCACAAGGAGAGCTTTCACCCTAAACACACTTACTCTGGCCTGGTGAAATCACAACTCCTGAGGTTTCGTCGCATATGTACCCGAGAACGGGACTTCGTGGAAGCGACACGAATCCTCTTTAGAGCACTCAGGAACAGAGGTTATAAAAGGTCCTTTTTGAGAAGGATTTTTAAATCCTACCTCACAATAGGAACCCGGGCGGAAGGCACCAGCGTGCCGCTCGTCCTGACATATTCCTCTGTCTCTGTGAAGCTCATCAGGGAGATAAGGTCCAATTTTATGCAAATATTGGGACAAACACCAAGATTCAGAGACCACAAAGTCATTGCAGCTTTCAGGAAAAGCAAAAACCTGCAAGACTATTTGGTCAGGGCCAAACTCAATCCTCTCCAGCAGGGAAAACCTAAACATCAGGGACAATACCTGGAACAAAAACAACACATTCAAAACAGATTTACCAAGGAAGTCTTCACCACTCATCGCTCAAGTACAGTGCACAGCAAAAATTGTGTTTACCTCATTTCCTGTAATCAATGTGGAGCCCAATATGTTGGAGAGACGGGCAACACTATCTTGATCAGGATGACACAACACAAACACAACATATTAAAAGAAAAACAAATGGATACTTACCTGGTCAAACACTTCCGGGAGCATGGATGGGAAGCTCTCAGGGTCATGGTCCTACAGGCAAACCCACAATGGTCTGTACCCCTGAGGAAAAGAGCAGAGAGAATTTGGATTCAGAAACTAAGTACTGTTTATCCCCAAGGCCTCAATGAGAGGTGAATAAAATATTCTTAGGGGGCATTGATGGCCTGTGCAAACAGGTTAGCACCTTCCTCTGACTCT
>NC_139589.1:80765-118265 GCF_946808225.1 Silurus aristotelis | reverse complement strand
AGAGAGATTTATTTTGAAAAAACACAAAAAGATTCTTGATTTCAGTTCATTATTTTATTTTATTTGATTACACAAAAACATCCCAGATAAATATTTTGTTTAAAAAGCAATAGAAAAGAAAAACTTTTTGAAAAAATGATTCTGCCAGACAGAGATGGTTGGATGGTTGTCACCCGTGGACGCAGGCGTGCTGTCCAAGACACACCTATGAACCGTCCTCACCACCGTACGGGACACCATCCACAAGGAGAGAGGTCATTCTCTTATGCAGACGTGGTTAAATATGGCAATAACCAGAACCTACGTCATGCACAGGGACAAAGAGCTCTCTCCTATTCAAACGCAGTAAAATTTTCAGGCCACACGAGGGCACCAAATACTTACCATACTGCATCACACCAGCGGTCTTTCAGACCACAATTTTTTGAACCTCAGGTCCGTTGGGGACCTGTCACAAGGATCCCACAAAAACTAAATCGAACATGGACAACTCGTCCACAACAACAAAAAAGGAACACACAGCAGAGACAAAATGTGGTTCAAAAACAATCGGATGACCCGGATTTTGCCTCAAAAACCCGTACCATGTTCAAAATAATCAAACTGGTACACCACAAAAATAATGTGAGCCAAGAACAACCTCCTGCATTGACCAAGATGGAGAAAAATCTATCTGAGGTCATCAAACCAGCTCTGCCAAACCCCACAACACAAGCCCTTATAGATGGTAATGCTAAAAACTGGGCCTATACCACCATGTTAATCCTTAAAAACCATTATGAGGACACATTGGTGGAAGAAATGGCCAAGCTGCAGCACTATCCTTCCCGAGGCTGGGAAGAATGCTTTAACACGGCGGTGTTATGGGCAAAACGAGGGATTGGTAAAAGGCTGAGATACAAATCAATACAGGAGGCTCACACTCTGGTAGGGGACAAATGTAAGATCCCTACACCCACTACTGAGGTGGAGGAAGCGAGAGAGGAAGCAGAGACGCAAAGTGTCCCTGCTGCTTCTTCTCTGCCGCCAGACACAGCGGGCGGTGCCATAGCGGTGCAGGTCTCGGTGCACGCTGAGGCCGAGGCACACTCCCTACCAGATTTGTCCACCCAACCAGTACCAAAATCTTCCAGAACCACTTCCACCATGACAGATCCACCAAACGATTGGTCCCCTTTTAGAGAGGAGGATTCAGAATTCACCCTAGATCCTCCTTCCTCCCCAAAAGCTCAACGCACTCCTCACCCGAGTTCCAATCCCTGTGTTAGATTGGAAGAGGAACTCGTTATTATCGAAGATCAGGGAGAGTGCGAACAGAATAATGACGGCAGCTCACAAAGGGTGACCCTAAGCCCAGACAAAATCGGCAGCCTTAGAACAGCCACACAGGCCCGTATTAATGTGGAGCTCAGGGTGCCTTCTGCAACACCATGTGACTCCAGTGAGTCTGTTCCAAATAGGCACATAAACACTCCCAGAAAAATGATAGAGTGGAAACTAACTGTCCGTAAGAAATGCCTAGTTATTGGGGATTCCAACCTCTCCAGGATTCCCCCCTTTAAGAACCCAGACCTCCAAATAGAAAGCTATCCTGGGGCCACGTTCAGACACATGGAGGCCGTGATAAATAAAATCTTGGTCTCGAATGATGTAGAGCATCTTATTTTAGCACTGGGCATCAACAGTCGGACTCAAAACGCCAAAGACACTGCCATTAAACAAATGCAGGCGGCAGTAAGAGCGGCGAAAGAAAAATTCCCGCTTGCTCGGATTTGGGTTCCGGAACTTAACTTTTCAGGAACGCTCCCAACAAAAGAGCAAACACAATTAAACATCCTGAGTGGTTACATCACTGCCAACCTGAATCATATTCCGGCCCTGCCCAGATCAGAGTTCCACACGGAGAGTGACAATATTCACTGGACAGGGAGTACAGCCGGAAAAATGCTGGAACATTGGCTTCAATATTTAAATTAAACCTCCCCATAAGCCTGCATGCACAGGAGGGGAACAAAAATGTGGTTGTTTTGGCCAAGAAAACCAAAATCACTCACCCACAATTCAGCCTGCTTAATAGAGGCCTAACTTTTATTCCAGCATGGAAAATTAACAGACAATATAGCGGGAGGCAAATGCGGTATGATCTGCAACAATACCACCGAAGACTAAAATTGGCATCTTATTTTCAAAATGACACGGATCAAACTCCCCCACCTTTCACACCTAAATCGGACTGGGTCCCACCCATGGATAAACTGCCCACTGAACTTCTCACATTGTTTGATACAGACCTTAGATCCTTCAAGAGACACTGCAGACCATATTGGGAACAACGCAACCTCACTCCTGAGGAAATCAGTGCTCTTGAAGAACTAAAAAATAACCAAAACATTATCATCAAACCAGCTGACAAGGGCAGTGCAACGGTTATTATGGACCGTGAGCAATATCTATGGGAAGGGTACAGACAATTACAGGATAGAACTTATTATAAAAAATTAGACAAACCCATTTATCCAGACACCGTACCCCTAGTCAAAGAAATAGTTCAGATCCTGTATACAAAAAAGCACATAAATGCCAAACAGAAGTCCTATCTCTTGGGTGACACAGAGCCCAGGAGCAGGAGATTCTACATGCTCCCTAAAATACATAAAGATCCGGCAAAATGGAGCAAACCCCACGAAATTCCTCCAGGAAGGCCTATAGTATCGGATTGCGGAAGCGAAACGTACTATACGGCCGAATTCCTGGACTTTTATTTAAATCCCCTTTCCACGGGCCACCCTAGCTATTTAAAAGACACGTATGATTTTATTCAAAAGGTTAAAGCACTTGAAATTCCCCAAGAGGCTGTCCTGTTCACTATGGACATTGACAGCCTTTACACAAATATCGACATCCAGGAAGGAATACAGGCCGTAAAAAATATTTTTCAAAAATACCCGGACAAATCCAGGCCTGATAAAGAACTCATCCAGTTGTTAGAAATAAATCTAAAGAGGAACGACTTTGAGTTCAATGGGGAATTCTTCCTTCAGATTAAGGGAACAGCGATGGGGAAGAAGTTTGCTCCGGCCTACGCCAACATATTTATGGCAGAATGGGAGACCTCGGCCCTATCCCGGTGCCATAAACGGCCTCTTCATTATTTTAGATATCTTGATGATATATGGGGAGTTTGGACACACACAGAGAGGGAGTTTGATGAGTTTTTAACAACACTTAACAACCATAACCCATCCATAAAACTGAAATCCTCCATCGGCCAGCTCTCGGTGGATTTTTTGGACACCACGACTTACAAGGGCCCGGATTTCAGCTCCACACGAAAATTGGACATCAAGGTTTTCTTTAAGGAAACAGACACACACGCTCTGCTACACAAGGAAAGCTTTCACCCTAAACACACTTACTCTGGCCTGGTCAAATCACAACTCCTGAGGTTTCGTCGCATATGTACCCGAGAACGGGACTTCATGGAAGCGACACGAATCCTCTTTAGAGCACTCAGGAACAGGGGATATAAAAGGTCCTTTTTGAGGAGGATTTTTAAATCCTACCTCACAATAGGAACTCGGGCGGAAGGCACCAGCGTGCCGCTCGTCCTGACATATTCCTCTGTCTCTGTGAAGCTCATCAGGGAGATAAGGTCCAATTTTATACAAATATTGGGACAAACACCAAGATTCAGAGACCACAAAGTCATTGCAGCTTTCAGGAAAAGCAAAAACCTACAAAACTATTTGGTCAGAGCCAAACTTAATCCTCTTCAGCAGGGAAAACCTAAACATCAGGGACAATACCTGGAACAAAAACAACATATTCAAAACAAATTTACCAAGGAAGTCTTCACCACTCATCGCTCAAGTACAGTGCACAGCAAAAATTGTGTCTACCTCATTTCCTGTAATCAATGTGGAGCCCAATATGTTGGAGAGACGGGCAACACCATCTTGATCAGGATGACACAACACAAACACAACATATTAAAAGAAAAACAAATGGATACTTACCTGGTCAAACACTTCCGGGAGCATGGATGGGAAGCTCTCAGGGTCATGGTCCTACAGGCAAACCCACAATGGTCTGTACCCCTGAGGAAAAGAGCAGAGAGAATTTGGATTCAGAAACTAAGTACTGTTTATCCCCAAGGCCTCAATGAGAGGTGAATAAAATATTCTTAGGGGGCATTGATGGCCTGTGCAAACAGGTTAGCACCTTCCTCTGACTCTAAACCTAACCCTAACCCTAATTTCTATCCCTAACCCTAAATCCTAACCCTAATTCCTATCCCTAACCCTAAGCCCTAACCTTAACCTAAACCTAAACCTAACCCTAATTCTAAAACCTAACCCTAACCCTGAATTGTATCCCTAACCACAACCCTAACCCTAACCTTAACCTAATCCTAACCTTAACCCTAATTTCTATCCCTAACCCTAATTTCTTACCATAACCCTACATCCTAATCCTAACCCCAAAACCTAAACCCAACCCTAACCCTAAACCTAACCCTAATTTCTATCCCTAACCCTAAAACCTAACCTTAACCTTTATTTCTATCCCTAACCCTAACCCTAATTTCTAGGCCTAACCCTAAAACCTAACCCTAACTTCTAACCCTAACCCCAAAACCTAACCCCAACCCTAACCCTAAACTTAACCCTAATTTCTATCCCTAACCCTAACCCTAAAACCTAACCTTAACCCTAATTTCTGTCCCTAACCCTAACCCTAAAACCTAACCTTAACCCTAATTTCTATTCCTAACCCTAATCCTAATTTCTAGCCCTAACCCTAAGTCCTATCCCTAAAACCTAACCCCAACCCTAACCCTAATTTCTATCCCTTACTCTAAAACCTAACCTTAACCCTAATTTCTATCCCTAACCCTAAAAGCTAACCTTAACCCTAATTCCTATCCCTAACCCTAACCCTAATTTCTAGCCCTAACCCTAAATCCTAATCCTAACCCTAACCTCTATCCCTAACCCTAAAACCTAACCTTTACCCTAATTTCCATCCCTAACCCTAACCCTAAAACCTAACCTCAACCCTAATTTCTATCCCTAACCCTAATTTCTAACCCTAACCCTAAATCCTAACCCTAACCCTAATTTTTATCCCTAACCCTTAATCCTAACCTTAACCCTAAACCTAACCCCAACCCTAACCTTAACCCTAACCCTAAATCCTAACCCTAATTTCTATCCCTAACCCTTAATCCTAACCTTAACCCTAAACCTAACCCCAACCCTAACCTTAACCCTAACCGTAACCCTAAATCCTAACCCTAACCGCTAACCTTAACCCCAAACCTAACCGGCCCGTGCCTCATGCCTGTTTTATTAAATTTTAATTTTAATTTATATTTATAAAATTTTTTTTAAAAAACCTAGGGCATTCAAAATTCTTCATTCTCATCAAACTGCAAAAAATGCCCTTTCACAATACCCTGAAAGACA
The DNA here is from genome assembly GCF_946808225.1 of Silurus aristotelis. Classification (NCBI taxonomy): domain Eukaryota; kingdom Metazoa; phylum Chordata; class Actinopteri; order Siluriformes; family Siluridae; genus Silurus; species Silurus aristotelis. The sequence continues at coordinate 112,797 of NC_139589.1, read as the reverse complement.
GGTGTTTTCTATTGGCTTAGAACTATTTCTTTTTGAAATTGAGCTTGGAAATGGTTCTCATTGGCTCCTTTGAATTGGACCCCGCCTCTTTACACTATATAAGAGGCTGCTCAGAGGACTGAATCTTCCCCACTTCTTCCAGCTCGATTAGAGACACACTCAAGCTTTATTTTGATCCTGAATCTATTTTATTTTCAAAGAAAGAATATTTTTTGCAAATACTCTGAACAAGCCTGCCTGAAGAAGGTTCTAAGGGAACCGAAACGTTGCAACGGCTTGTTCCTTTCTCAGCTTTCAGAAATCTTTTGGAAAAAAAACATTTCTTTTATAAGGATTTTATTTTACTTTCCCATTTAAACTAAGCCAACTGCTTGGTTTATTTTCAAGCTCTTTAGAGACTTTTTTCAGGAAAATATTCCTTTGAGAGCACATTATTTTATTATTTTTATTTAAAATCAGGCAACTGCTTGATTTTATTTTCAAATTCTCAAGAGAGATTTATTTTGAAAAAACACAAAAAGATTCTTGATTTCAGTTCATTATTTTATTTTATTTGATTACACAAAAACATCCCAGATAAATATTTTGTTTAAAAAGCAATAGAAAAGAAAAACTTTTTGAAAAAATGATTCTGCCAGACAGAGATGGTTGGATGGTTGTCACCCGTGGACGCAGGCGTGCTGTCCAAGACACACCTATGAACCGTCCTCACCACCGTACGGGACACCATCCACAAGGAGAGAGGTCATTCTCTTATGCAGACGTGGTTAAATATGGCAATAACCAGAACCTACGTCATGCACAGGGACAAAGAGCTCTCTCCTATTCAAACGCAGTAAAATTTTCAGGCCACACGAGGGCACCAAATACTTACCATACTGCATCACACCAGCGGTCTTTCAGACCACAATTTTTTGAACCTCAGGTCCGTTGGGGACCTGTCACAAGGATCCCACAAAAACTAAATCGAACATGGACAACTCGTCCACAACAACAAAAAAGGAACACACAGCAGAGACAAAATGTGGTTCAAAAACAATCGGATGACCCGGATTTTGCCTCAAAAACCCGTACCATGTTCAAAATAATCAAACTGGTACACCACAAAAATAATGTGAGCCAAGAACAACCTCCTGCATTGACCAAGATGGAGAAAAATCTATCTGAGGTCATCAAACCAGCTCTGCCAAACCCCACAACACAAGCCCTTATAGATGGTAATGCTAAAAACTGGGCCTATACCACCATGTTAATCCTTAAAAACCATTATGAGGACACATTGGTGGAAGAAATGGCCAAGCTGCAGCACTATCCTTCCCGAGGCTGGGAAGAATGCTTTAACACGGCGGTGTTATGGGCAAAACGAGGGATTGGTAAAAGGCTGAGATACAAATCAATACAGGAGGCTCACACTCTGGTAGGGGACAAATGTAAGATCCCTACACCCACTACTGAGGTGGAGGAAGCGAGAGAGGAAGCAGAGACGCAAAGTGTCCCTGCTGCTTCTTCTCTGCCGCCAGACACAGCGGGCGGTGCCATAGCGGTGCAGGTCTCGGTGCACGCTGAGGCCGAGGCACACTCCCTACCAGATTTGTCCACCCAACCAGTACCAAAATCTTCCAGAACCACTTCCACCATGACAGATCCACCAAACGATTGGTCCCCTTTTAGAGAGGAGGATTCAGAATTCACCCTAGATCCTCCTTCCTCCCCAAAAGCTCAACGCACTCCTCACCCGAGTTCCAATCCCTGTGTTAGATTGGAAGAGGAACTCGTTATTATCGAAGATCAGGGAGAGTGCGAACAGAATAATGACGGCAGCTCACAAAGGGTGACCCTAAGCCCAGACAAAATCGGCAGCCTTAGAACAGCCACACAGGCCCGTATTAATGTGGAGCTCAGGGTGCCTTCTGCAACACCATGTGACTCCAGTGAGTCTGTTCCAAATAGGCACATAAACACTCCCAGAAAAATGATAGAGTGGAAACTAACTGTCCGTAAGAAATGCCTAGTTATTGGGGATTCCAACCTCTCCAGGATTCCCCCCTTTAAGAACCCAGACCTCCAAATAGAAAGCTATCCTGGGGCCACGTTCAGACACATGGAGGCCGTGATAAATAAAATCTTGGTCTCGAATGATGTAGAGCATCTTATTTTAGCACTGGGCATCAACAGTCGGACTCAAAACGCCAAAGACACTGCCATTAAACAAATGCAGGCGGCAGTAAGAGCGGCGAAAGAAAAATTCCCGCTTGCTCGGATTTGGGTTCCGGAACTTAACTTTTCAGGAACGCTCCCAACAAAAGAGCAAACACAATTAAACATCCTGAGTGGTTACATCACTGCCAACCTGAATCATATTCCGGCCCTGCCCAGATCAGAGTTCCACACGGAGAGTGACAATATTCACTGGACAGGGAGTACAGCCGGAAAAATGCTGGAACATTGGCTTCAATATTTAAATTAAACCTCCCCATAAGCCTGCATGCACAGGAGGGGAACAAAAATGTGGTTGTTTTGGCCAAGAAAACCAAAATCACTCACCCACAATTCAGCCTGCTTAATAGAGGCCTAACTTTTATTCCAGCATGGAAAATTAACAGACAATATAGCGGGAGGCAAATGCGGTATGATCTGCAACAATACCACCGAAGACTAAAATTGGCATCTTATTTTCAAAATGACACGGATCAAACTCCCCCACCTTTCACACCTAAATCGGACTGGGTCCCACCCATGGATAAACTGCCCACTGAACTTCTCACATTGTTTGATACAGACCTTAGATCCTTCAAGAGACACTGCAGACCATATTGGGAACAACGCAACCTCACTCCTGAGGAAATCAGTGCTCTTGAAGAACTAAAAAATAACCAAAACATTATCATCAAACCAGCTGACAAGGGCAGTGCAACGGTTATTATGGACCGTGAGCAATATCTATGGGAAGGGTACAGACAATTACAGGATAGAACTTATTATAAAAAATTAGACAAACCCATTTATCCAGACACCGTACCCCTAGTCAAAGAAATAGTTCAGATCCTGTATACAAAAAAGCACATAAATGCCAAACAGAAGTCCTATCTCTTGGGTGACACAGAGCCCAGGAGCAGGAGATTCTACATGCTCCCTAAAATACATAAAGATCCGGCAAAATGGAGCAAACCCCACGAAATTCCTCCAGGAAGGCCTATAGTATCGGATTGCGGAAGCGAAACGTACTATACGGCCGAATTCCTGGACTTTTATTTAAATCCCCTTTCCACGGGCCACCCTAGCTATTTAAAAGACACGTATGATTTTATTCAAAAGGTTAAAGCACTTGAAATTCCCCAAGAGGCTGTCCTGTTCACTATGGACATTGACAGCCTTTACACAAATATCGACATCCAGGAAGGAATACAGGCCGTAAAAAATATTTTTCAAAAATACCCGGACAAATCCAGGCCTGATAAAGAACTCATCCAGTTGTTAGAAATAAATCTAAAGAGGAACGACTTTGAGTTCAATGGGGAATTCTTCCTTCAGATTAAGGGAACAGCGATGGGGAAGAAGTTTGCTCCGGCCTACGCCAACATATTTATGGCAGAATGGGAGACCTCGGCCCTATCCCGGTGCCATAAACGGCCTCTTCATTATTTTAGATATCTTGATGATATATGGGGAGTTTGGACACACACAGAGAGGGAGTTTGATGAGTTTTTAACAACACTTAACAACCATAACCCATCCATAAAACTGAAATCCTCCATCGGCCAGCTCTCGGTGGATTTTTTGGACACCACGACTTACAAGGGCCCGGATTTCAGCTCCACACGAAAATTGGACATCAAGGTTTTCTTTAAGGAAACAGACACACACGCTCTGCTACACAAGGAAAGCTTTCACCCTAAACACACTTACTCTGGCCTGGTCAAATCACAACTCCTGAGGTTTCGTCGCATATGTACCCGAGAACGGGACTTCATGGAAGCGACACGAATCCTCTTTAGAGCACTCAGGAACAGGGGATATAAAAGGTCCTTTTTGAGGAGGATTTTTAAATCCTACCTCACAATAGGAACTCGGGCGGAAGGCACCAGCGTGCCGCTCGTCCTGACATATTCCTCTGTCTCTGTGAAGCTCATCAGGGAGATAAGGTCCAATTTTATACAAATATTGGGACAAACACCAAGATTCAGAGACCACAAAGTCATTGCAGCTTTCAGGAAAAGCAAAAACCTACAAAACTATTTGGTCAGAGCCAAACTTAATCCTCTTCAGCAGGGAAAACCTAAACATCAGGGACAATACCTGGAACAAAAACAACATATTCAAAACAAATTTACCAAGGAAGTCTTCACCACTCATCGCTCAAGTACAGTGCACAGCAAAAATTGTGTCTACCTCATTTCCTGTAATCAATGTGGAGCCCAATATGTTGGAGAGACGGGCAACACCATCTTGATCAGGATGACACAACACAAACACAACATATTAAAAGAAAAACAAATGGATACTTACCTGGTCAAACACTTCCGGGAGCATGGATGGGAAGCTCTCAGGGTCATGGTCCTACAGGCAAACCCACAATGGTCTGTACCCCTGAGGAAAAGAGCAAAGAGAATTTGGATTCAGAAACTAAGTACTGTTTATCCCCAAGGCCTCAATGAGAGGTGAATAAAATATTCTTAGGGGGCATTGATGGCCTGTGCAAACAGGTTAGCACCTTCCTCTGACTCTAAACCTAACCCTAACCCTAATTTCTATCCCTAACCCTAAATCCTAACCCTAATTCCTATCCCTAACCCTAAGCCCTAACCTTAACCTAAACCTAAACCTAACCCTAATTCTAAAACCTAACCCTAACCCTGAATTGTATCCCTAACCACAACCCTAACCCTAACCTTAACCTAATCCTAACCTTAACCCTAATTTCTATCCCTAACCCTAATTTCTTACCATAACCCTACATCCTAATCCTAACCCCAAAACCTAAACCCAACCCTAACCCTAAACCTAACCCTAATTTCTATCCCTAACCCTAAAACCTAACCTTAACCTTTATTTCTATCCCTAACCCTAACCCTAATTTCTAGGCCTAACCCTAAAACCTAACCCTAACTTCTAACCCTAACCCCAAAACCTAACCCCAACCCTAACCCTAAACTTAACCCTAATTTCTATCCCTAACCCTAACCCTAAAACCTAACCTTAACCCTAATTTCTGTCCCTAACCCTAACCCTAAAACCTAACCTTAACCCTAATTTCTATTCCTAACCCTAATCCTAATTTCTAGCCCTAACCCTAAATCCTATCCCTAAAACCTAACCCCAACCCTAACCCTAATTTCTATCCCTTACTCTAAAACCTAACCTTAACCCTAATTTCTATCCCTAACCCTAAAAGCTAACCTTAACCCTAATTCCTATCCCTAACCCTAACCCTAATTTCTAGCCCTAACCCTAAATCCTAATCCTAACCCTAACCTCTATCCCTAACCCTAAAACCTAACCTTTACCCTAATTTCCATCCCTAACCCTAACCCTAAAACCTAACCTCAACCCTAATTTCTATCCCTAACCCTAATTTCTAACCCTAACCCTAAATCCTAACCCTAACCCTAATTTTTATCCCTAACCCTTAATCCTAACCTTAACCCTAAACCTAACCCCAACCCTAACCTTAACCCTAACCCTAAATCCTAACCCTAATTTCTATCCCTAACCCTTAATCCTAACCTTAACCCTAAACCTAACCCCAACCCTAACCTTAACCCTAACCGTAACCCTAAATCCTAACCCTAACCGCTAACCTTAACCCCAAACCTAACCCTAACCCTAACCCATAGCCCTAACCCTAACCCCAACCCCTCCCTAACCCTAACCCTAACCCCAACCCCTCCCTAACCCTAACCCTAACCCCTCCCTAACCCCAACCCCTCCCTAACCCTAACCCCTAACCCTAACCCCAACCCCTCCCTAACCCTAACCCTAACCCCAACCCCTCCCTAACCCTAACCCCAACCCCACCCTAACCCTAACCCCAACCCCACCCTAACCCCAACCCCTCCCTAACCCTAACCCCTAACCCTAAACCCAACCCTAATCCCCACTCAGATTTTGACATGGTTCCTGGAGCTGCGTCTATTTCCCCTAACCTAACCCCTAACCCTAAACCCTAACCCTAAACCCTAACCCTAACCTCTAACCCTCTAACCCTAACCCTCTAACCCTAACCCTAACCCCTAACCCTAACCCTAAACCCTAATCCCTAACCCTAAACCTAACCCAAACCCAAACCCAACCCTAACCCTAACCCCTAACCCTAACCCTAAACCCTAAACCCTAACCCTAACCCTAAACCCTAACCCTAACCCCCTAACCCTAACCCTAACCCTAAACCTAACCTCATAACCGAACCCTAACCCAAAACCTAACCCTAACATCTACCCCAAAACATAACCCTAAACCCTAACTCTAACCCTAAACCTCTAACCCTAATCCCAACCCTAACCAAACCCTAACCCCTAACCCTCATTCCAACCTCAACCCCTAAACCCTAACCTCAACCCCTAACCCTAACCCAACCCTGACCAAAACCTCACCCTCACCCTGACCCTGGACCCTAACCCCTAACCCTAAAACCCTTTAACCCTAACCCTAAACCCAAACCCTAACCCCTAACCCTGACCCTAACCATAATCCTTACCCTAACCCTAACCCTGACCCTAACTGTACTGTCCTCAACATGTTTTAGTGCTTTGAAAGTCAGATAAACTCCCTTCTCTCGCATGACTGAAGACAAGAAATTTATTTGCGCAAAGGATTAATGACGTGTATGGAGTGAAATTACAAATAAACAAATAAACATTTTATTGATGATAATAATAATAAAAATAATAATAATAATAATAATGTCTAACAATCCAACAATTACAGCATTGTATCAACATCCACAATAATGTAATATTCTGCATTGCTTGCAAATAAACGTAACATTTTGTAATGTAAATAATGAATACATATGACGCTAAAGCACAATGAGGCTAATGCAATAGCCGGATGAAAAGTTATTAATAATGATCTTAAACCATAACAATTTACATTTGTATTCAAATATAATACACATCCATGTCAATCAAATAAATACTTACAAGCAATGCTGTTGCAGGATTAAAGATTACAAAAATATATGACGATTAAAGAAGGCCATAATTACCGATGCCCACATGGAGCACTCACTACTTCCTGATTTACGTGAATACCAGAAATCACAAAATAACAGCAACTTTAGAACTTGCCACTAGATGGAGGTAGAAACCATTAAATAAATTGAACTAGATAATTAGTGACATGGAAAACAGTAAAGAATTACAGACATTAAATAATTAAATGTGTTATCAAATTATACACAAAATAAAGAATATGTAACGTTAATATGTAACGTTAATCACTAACCCTTCACTTCACTTCACCTAGTACACTTCAACTAGTGTACTTCATCTAGTACACTTCATCCAGTGCACTTCAGATAGTGCATTTCTTCTACTCATCTAAAAAAGGGGACAAAAACAATAAGATAGCAGTTGTTTTGGCACTTATTTCCAGTGGCGGAGGTGGTGTGTGGTGTGAGTGCTTAGTGACTTGGAGAAAGCCAGTGCACAGCAAGGGGTCTGGGTTGGTCTATGTATGCAGACAAAAAAATTAGTATGCTAACCCTGACCCTAACCCCTAACCCCTAACCCTTCACTTCACTTCACCTAGAGAACTTCATCCAGTGCACTTCATCCAGTGCACTTCATCTAGTGCATTTCATCTAGTGCACTTCTTCTTGTGCATTTGAATGCCCCCAAACTCGAATTTATGGTGGGCAAAAACAATGAGGGTTAGGGTTAGTGCACTTGATGTAGTGCACTTCACCTAGTGCACTTCACTTATTGCACTTCATCTAGTGCACTTCATCTATTGCACTTCATCTATTGCACTTTACCTAGTGCACTTCTTCTAGTGAACTACACCTAGTGCACTTCACCTAGTGCGCTTTATCTAGTGCACTTCACCTAGTGCACTTCATTTAGTGCACTTCATCTAGTGCACCTAATCTTGTGCACTTCATTTAGTGCACTTGTCTGCCCACAAACTTGAATTTTTGGGAGAAAAAAAAGCTAAAAAAAAAAAACAATTGGCAATTGTTTTGCCACTTATTTCCAGTGGCGGAGGTGGTGTGTGGTGTGAGTGTTTAGTGACTTGGAGAAAGCCAGTGCACAACAAGGGCTCTGGGCTGGTCTATGTATGCAGACTTAAAAATTTAGTATGCATACTTAAAATTCTAGTATGCTAACCCTAACCCAAACCCTAACCCTAACCCCTAACCCTAACCCTTTACCTAGTGCACTTCTAATTGCACACTTTACCTAGTGCACTTAATCTAGTGCACTTGATCTAGTGCACTTTACTTAGTGCACGTCACCTAGTGCACGTCATCCAGTGCACTTCAACTAGTGCACTTCATCTAGTGCACTTCACCTTTTTTGGGGAAAAAAGGGGGAAAGAGCTACAAGAGGGCATTTTTTTGGCACTTATTTACGGTGGCAGAGATGTGGTGTGAGTGCTTAGTGACTTGGAGAAGGCCAGTGCACATCAAGGGCTCTGGGCTGGTCTATATCTCGAATTCATACTTAAACATTTAGTATGCATACTTAAACATCTAGTGTGCTAACCCTAACCCCAACCCTAACCCTAAATCCAAGAACTAACAACCAACCCACCCCCCATCCCCACTTGGAAAAAAGGGGAAAAAAACAATGAGGGTTAGGGGTTAGTGCAATTCATCTAGTGCACTTAATCTAGTAGACTTCACCTAGTAAACTTCACCTAGTGCACTTCATCTAGTGCACTTCATCTAGTGCATTTCATCTAGTGCATTTCATCTAGTGCATCTCATTTTGTGCATTTGCCCTAACCCTTCCCCCCAAACTCGAATTTTTTTGGGTGAAATGAACAATTAGGGTTAGGGTTAGGGTTCAATTACTTCTGTTTAAAGAAACTTGTTGCCAAGAGATCGATGCAGGTTGATCATTTTGATGAGGAAATAAATGAAATGAAGTCGTTGTCTTAAATGGGACTAAAACTTTGTAATTGAATGTCTGTTACAATTACACTGCTGTCTACAGGGTTATTTTAGAAATAGATTGGATTTATATTAATCGTCTGTATTTTTTTGCCTGATGTTTTCAATTTTATTATTAAAAAAGTTCATGAAATCATTATTACCTAAGATAAGATAAGATAAGATAAGATAAGATAAGATAAGATAAACCTTTATTTTTCCCACAGTGGGGAAATTTCTGTTACAGCAGCAAGACAAAGAAAAAAAAATAGATGCAAATATATATAAAAAAGAATATACAAAAAAATAAAAACAGAGAAATAAAAACAAATAATAATAATAATAATAATAATAATAATAATAATAATAATAACAAACAAATAAATAAATAAAAATAAATGCAAATATATGATGGTTTGCATGTTAGTGCAGTGCTTCTATTTCCAGTTAATTTTGCTACTGTACTGAATACAAATCTAGGATTCTGTCAATGATGGTGACAGTGAATGGAAGGACCCAAATGCAGGATACAACAGAAGTAAGGTGAAAACAGTTTTTGATGAGAAAAAATGCAGGGAGAAAAACAGTTCAAAAACAGATCTACAAAAAACAGTCCAAAGTCGAAGAGAGAGCAGACAGAGTAATGCAGGGAGAACCAAAATCAAAAATCAAAAAACAGTCCAAAAAAATTCATAGCAATAGAGGGCAGAGCAAAGACACAAACCAAAAAAAAAACAATCCAGAGTTCAAACCAGAGCAGAGACAGTGCAGAAAAGGGGTCGGGGTCAGGGTCAGGATCAGGAACAGAAACAGGAACAGGATCAGGAGTAGGGAACAAGAACAAGAACAGGCAGGGTGGCAAGAAATATCTCAGGGACATGAAAAGCCAGTGAGATAATCTGGCAGGGAGTAAATGTCTTTGTTCTCTTTAAATAACCAGTGATGGGGAAAAAAAATAGCAAGATGTCCGCCGTCCCGGAAGCATGTGCCGCGAAACCGGAAGATCCTGACAGATTATGCTTGTTATTTTCTATGAGGGAGGAGAAATATACTGATCAGCAGCACTAAAAGCTTTTCTAGAACTTAGGAGATTCTCCTTCGATGCTATTTGTAATACTGTCAGTTTGGTTTGACGCCATTTCCGTTCTAATTTCCAAATGATCTGTTTTAAGATGCAGGTATGATCATTTTACCACGGTGCAAATTTTTTCTCCCTAATCATTTTGGTTTTAAGGGAAGCCAAACTGTCCCGTGTCATCAGAGACACATGCAAAGCAAATCCACAGCCACTTCCAGGACAGGGGAGACACCCGGCGCATGTGGCAGGGCATATAGGGCATCCTTGCTGTGATTATTATATTCACAGAGGGCGCCAGAGAGTGCATGAATGCATGGTCAGGAGCCATGCATTACGGAGGGGGGTCCTGCCAGGGTCTGGACATTTTTGGGTTGTTTTTGCTTTGGCCACCAGATGCCGCCACTGGACTCTTATCCCCCTACTCCCTAGCCCCTAACTGTTTAATGTCTCCCACCTGCTCCTTATTAGTGTTGTGTACTTAAGTTACCCCTTTTACCTTGGTCCTAGTTTGTTAATTATATTCGGTTTTATATATTTATTTATATTGTTCTTGGGATTTGTCTTGTCCATATATTTGTATTGTATTTGAATCTGGATCTGTGTGCATTTGTTTGTCTGTTTGGTGAGCGTTTTGCTATTAATGGTTGTTTTATTTCTTTGAATCTCCTGTTTTCTCAAGTTTTTCCCATTCTAGTGTTTTTTCTTAGTCTCCTGGCCTCTCCAGTCTTCCCAAGTCTCCTGGCTTCTTCAAATTTCCCTTAGTCTCCTGGTACCTCCTCTCTTCCTGAGTTTCCCTGTTCATGTGCATATCTTTTTTTCTTTTCTTGACATTACTTCAATTTTAATTAGTCTTGTTTTATTATTTGTATTGATAATCCCACTCTGCCTGTGTTCATTGTGGTTCTCCTTCTCAAGCTTTGTTGACTTATTATATTATTTTTAAGACTTGAGACTTATTATTCTCATTAAAAGCAATTATGCCATTGCACATCTTGAGTATGTCTCTGCAGTTGGGTTCCAATACCTCCCTGACAAGAAATGACAATAAAAGCTTCTTGACTCTTCTTCTCTTCTCCATCATCTAGATCCAGAGTTACCAACTGGTGGATTTCGGTCCGAATCAGTCTAGCCGGACTGTGAAGCCTTTTCACATAATGAAATAAAAACATACCAAACGCTATTTTCGAATGAAATTACATTTAAGAAAACAATAACTTTGAAAAGTTTCAGTCAGGGTTCAGGCCCCATCATAGCACAGAAAATTCTTTATGTCTCCACAGCGGATCATCTGTCTCCATACTACTCTGTCCTCTACATCTGCCTCTTTCAAAACGACTACCTGCATGTCTTCCATTTCCATATCTAAAAACCTCCTCCTTGGTCTTCCTGTTTTCCTCCTTCCTGGCAGCTCCATACTCAGCATTCTTCTACCGATATACCCCATGTCCCTCCTCTGCACATGTCCAAACCATCTCATATCTCCCTCACCTTGTCTACAAAACGTCCTACATGCGATGTTCCTCTAATAAACTAATTTCTAATCCTGTTAATCTTCGTCAACCAATGAAAAGCTCAGCATCTTCAGCTCTGCTACCTCCAGCTCCACCTCCTGTCTTTTACTCAATGCCACTGTCTCTAAACCATACAACATCTCAGGTCTCACCACAGTCCTATAAACTTTCCCTTTCACTCTCACAGATACTCTTCTATCACAAATCACTCCTGCTATCACTCTTCTCCACCCACTCCACCCTGCCTGCACTCTTTTCTGCACCTCTCTAACACACTCTCCATTACTTTGCACTGTTGACCCGGGGTACCTAAACTCCTTCACCTTCACCTTCACCACCTCTTCTTCCCACAACCACACCACTCTACTGCACACCCTCACATACTTCACTGCCACACCTGACTTCCTCATACAATACTACAACTTCTCTCTAGTGCTCTCCTGAAATCAACATCCAACTCTTTGGTTTTGTCAACGTTCAGAGACAGGTTGTTGGCTCTATCCAAGGCTGTTAACTGTTGCACCTCCTCTCTGTATGCCGACACATTGTTTTTGCTGATGACCCACCACGGTCATGTTATCGGCGAACTTGATGATGTGGTTCGAGCTCTGAGGGGCCCCAGTGCTCAGTGTGGTGGTGCTGGAGATGCTTTTCCTGGTCCGACTGACTGAGGTCTTCCAGACAGAAAGTCCAGGATCCAGTTGCGGCTGCTCACGTTAGGGGTCTCCACAGTGGATCATCTATCTCCATACCCCATGTCCTCTACATCTGCCTCTTTCAACCAAAACACCTGCATGTCTTCCTTCACCACATCCATAAACCGCCTCCTTGGCCTTCCATTCTGCTATCTTCCTGGTGGCTTCATCCTCAGCATTCTCCTACCAATATACCCCATGTCCCTCCTCTGCACATGTCAAAACCATCTCAATCTCGCCTTCCTGACCATGTCTCCAAAATGTCCTATGTGCGCTGTCCCTCTAATAAACTAATTTCCAATCCTGTCCATCATCCTTATCACACCCAACGAAAATCTTTAGCCAATCTTCAGCTCTGCTACCTCCAGCTCCACCTTGTGTCTTTTAATCGATGCCATTGTCTCTAAACCTTGCAGATACCCTTTATCACAAATCACTCCTGCTATCACTCTTCTCCACCCACTCCACCCTGCCTGCACTCTTTTCTTCACTTCTCTAACACACTCTGCATTACTCTGCACTGTTGACCCCAGGTACCTGAACTCCTCCACCTTCTCCACCTCTTCTCCCTGCAACCGCACCCCTCCACTGCCCTCCCTCTCATTCACACACATGTACTCTGTCTTACTCCTACTGACTTTCATTCCCCTTTTCTCCAGCGCGTACCTCCACCTCTCCAGGATCTTCTCCACCTGCTCTCTACTCTCACCTGAAATAACAATATCATCCATCATGACTTCCTCATACAATACCTGCACAACTTTCTAGAATTAAATTCTGATAAGACAGAAATGTTGCTTATCGGTCTAAAAACCAGTACACAGAAGCTCCAACATTTCAACCTGCATTTAGAAGGATGTTCTGTAACTACTAGTTCAACAGTAAAATACCTGGGAGTTATTTTAGACACCAACTTGTCTTTTGAAAATCATATCAACCATGTTACAAAAACAGCCTTCTTCCACCTTAGAAATATTTCTAAGCTAAGAAAAATGTTGTCTATATCTGATTCAGAGAAGCTCATCCATGCATTCATGACCTCCAGACTGGACTATTGTAATGCATTACTGGGTAGATGTCATCATTAATAAAACAAGCTACAGTTTGTCCAGAATGCAGCAGCCAGAATTCTCACAAGGTCAAGAAAATATTACAATATAACCCCAATCTTCTCATCCCTAAACTGGCTTCCTGTTGAGTTTTAAATCACAAACTACTGCTATTTACTTACAAGGCCCCAAATGGTTTGGCTCCAATGTATCTTTCCAGTCTTCTAACACGCTAGGGTTAGGGTTAGTCCATCAATCCATCACGCTTCTTCAGATCTCAAAACTCTGGACTTCTAGTAGCTCCTAGAATAGCAAAGTCCATTAAAGGTGGTACCAGCGCCATTTAGATCCTCTTTGAATGTTTAAAGGCTCTGTCATGGAGGAGTTTGTGTTGAATCTATGATGATCTCAGATGTTGAGCTATTTTATAAGTTGCTCAGTAGCTCCTGGTTCCATAACCTCAACTGACTGTATAAGACTGTAGAAAAAAAAAATTACTCACAATCACACACTCTGGTTGTCAGGGATCGACCTGCCACGCCCCCCTTGGCAGCTGTCATGCTGCCACTATCTCTGCCGCTCCCGGCTTTAACTACAGACACCTGTCACTCGTTAACTATGCAACTATATAAACTCCCGTTCCAGAGTCACAGGCTGTCAGTTCTTCAATCGTCATGCGACAGATCTCGTGGATCCCCGACTGCCAGCATTTCCCGCCGGTCCCTCCACAGACTATCTCCACTCTGTGGATTATCTCCACTCCGCTCCGTGGATCATCTCCGCTCCGTGGATCATCTCCGTTCCGTGGATTCTCTCATTTCCATGGATGATCTCCCTTCCGTGGACTATCTCCGTTTCGTTAATTATCTCCGCTCCGCTCCGCTCCATGGATTATCCCCGCATTACGGACCAAACCCTCCTGACGGTTCGTAGCTCTCGCTAGAAATATGATAGAGCTACTCCCGCTTCTGGCTTGTGGTCCGTACCCTGACACTAGTACTCAAAGTAGTTCTCACTTTCTGGTGTTTTGTATTGTTTTTAAGCCTATAATCACACTCTTGATATCACCCAAATGAGCATGAGGTTCCCCTTTTGAGTCTGGTTTCTCTCAAGGTTTCTTCCCCATACCATCAAAGGGAGTTTTTCCTTCCCACAGTCACCCCAGGCTTTATCATCAGGGATAATCACAAATAATGTACTTTAATTTTTTTGTTCTGTAAACCTGCTTTGAGACAATGTCCATTGTGAAAAGCGCTACAGAAACTTGAACTTGAACTTAAGTCCTCACCCTCTTGTCCCGCTGCGATGGGTCTAATGCCGTAGTTGGGGGAATTCTAACTCCACCTAGGGCATTCAGACTTTCCCCTGCAGCACCTGGACTGCTCTCACACTTACAAATTCTCTTTAGACTCTGGATGCTCCTCTAATGCTAGGATCTTCTTCGTCAAGGAGCGAATTAACTGAAAGACTGACTATACATTCCACACTCCACACACTAAAATGAAAAAATCTTCTTGTAATTCTTTATGCATTTTATTAATATTGCATAATTTCTATAAAACCTTCCCCTTAACAGCTCAGTCAGGTGAGTTTACACAATGCAGCACTTCAACAATGCTAAAAATAAAAACTGACACGTAAGGCTTCATCTGTCAGAGAACCACCAGCCACGCCTCACTCCTGCACTCAGCACACTCCCTCAGCCTCTCCCTCCTACTAATCACCCACACCTGTTTCTCATCTACACTCCCCTTTATAAAGCCAATCCCCCCCCACGCCCACCCCCCAGTTCCCACTCACGCACCGTATGATCTACAGGTTACACTATACAATACATACACTACACTATCCCTGGACTACCCTATGCTCTGCATTCCACCCGTTTTCCGGTTTTCGCTTCTCTGGAACTGCTTCTGGAATCTGCTTCGTGTACTAAGGCAAAAAAAATCTACTTTACTACTGGGTTCCGACTCTTGATCTGTGCGTGACATCATCTTTCAGTCATCCATTACAAACTAATGTGTCAGAGCATGTAGACCAACTAGCAACACCTACTCCTATCTACTCCTGTATATACAATTCATAATCTTTGAATTTGATCTATAATATCACTACTAATTTTTTTAATAAAAACTCTATTATCTTTCATACAAACTGGGTAGAAATGAGTTTAATAACAGAGGAAGGAAAGAGTTTATCATTCACATGGAGGGACTATGTACAAACAGACTGTACAACAGGAGCAATGGCACAGTTCTTTCTAACCCTAGCTTTTCAATTCTTTTTAATTCTTTTAAATTCTTTTAACAGAAAAATGCTATAAATTTTGGGCGTGTGTGTGTGTGTGTGTGTCCCCTCTCAATGTGACTTTTAAGGATATTTAATATTTGATACTTTGCATTCAGTATGTTATTTTTATTTGGAGGATGATTGTGTGTAAACTATTGCTCATTTCACCTTAAGCAAATGTGGGGGCGGATGGTGCATCATATGTTTCATGTTGTGTGAATAATTTTTTTGGTGTTCAGGCATCTGATCTGCGTTTTGATTTTCGACTGAAAGACAATATTTTGGGGTTTCTATATTAAATAAAGGGAGTCTTTAGAAATAGAGTATACTGAATTCAGTGGTATATGAAGGCACCCATAATGCTGTCATTAAATCTGCATGCCAACGTGTTTCCCCTAATATAAAAGCAGAATTTATTTTACATTATATTTAAATATTTAAAACATTTATCAACAGTCTTAATTAGAGCAGACTCTTTGTCTAAATACTAGAGCTACAGTGTTACAGAGCACTATACATTCTCAGTGTATATTCATAGCTGTTACACCTTTTTTGCATTTGCATGGAGATTTATCAATAGAGAGTTTTTAAAGGTAGGAATTAAAAAGGGAATAACTTATTAAAACTAATGCCATTACTTTTATTGGTCATTTCCGTTCTGTGTTAACATCATGGCACCAAAGCTCCTTATTTCCTATTTCCTCTCTCACTCTCCTTCTCTCTATGCGACTCTATGTGCAGAGTAATTACCTGCACAGACATGGCGCTGAACAAAGCAATTAGGGAGGAGTTGTAAATAGGAGGTCTAGACTTGATGTCTCTCTTACCCCTCCTGAACCCCCTTCTCCTTGCCTATTTACCTCAGCAGGTCATTGCTTAGATTAAAACAAATACACACCACAGGCAATCACTTTGAAACCACTGCAAATTGAAGACAGCAAATAAAATTGAAAAACAATTTTAAAATGTTCTGAATTCGTTCTAGTTCTGTTTTTTAAAAAAGAGAATGGCCAGAAACTAATTTGCATAGTCAAGCTAGCTTTACACAGAAGTCAGGTTGACCATGCTAGCAATTTCCACAAGCTACATTTTTAAATGAGCTATTTTACAATTCAGAAACAACAGCGAAGTATATATAATATGCTATGATTTAAGGAATGTAATATGAGTTGTAACGTGTTTAATGAATAATTTTGTTGCGAGCAACTACTCATTATCTTTCTTGCATGAGGTCAGAGGTGGATTTCACTCTATGCATGACATTCCGTTCTACACCTGTGACACTCTGCTTATTTGTAATACATTGCTTGAATAAATGCTTAATTACAGTAGCATAGATAATAGTAATATGTGTGGGTGAATTACTCTTAAAGGCTGTGGCTTAAATTGAATACATTAGTTTATTTTTATTATGTTGATGTCAAAAAAGCCGGAGTGTTAGATGGACTGCTATCCATTTTTCTCTCTTTTGACTTCCTCTCTCATTTTGGAGGTACATCTGGAGTCAATCAGCTAATTTCCTGACTATTACAGTGAACAATTATCTTCAGATCAGGGGACAGAGGAACTAAAAAGGGACTGAATAGGAGAATGCCAACAGCAGACGAAAACTGGGGTCACGTGTCTTAAATTCTTAATGAAAGCAACCTACCAGCACCAACATGACACACTGTTACTTTTCGGAAAGAGGTACCAGGTACTTCATATGGGCTTTGAGGCTCAGACTGTAATGTCATACTAAATGCGAGAGCTTAATTAGAATTTTCATTCGAATCCAAGTAGCTTTTTTTCTGTTTTCTGAGGGTGTGTGTCACAACACTACCATTTTAGCACTTGTGGATGAAGTTCATGTTGTGTTTAGAGTGAGGCAGTGATCTAGGCCTCTCCCTCCCACTTACACCAGCCCTACTGAAACTAGCGTCTCTCACTTATTAAACGTGAACATCTGCTCCAGGCTGCACAGGGCAGGAAGGATTGCAGTAATAAAGGGGCACCTACTGACAGGGTGTCAGATGACAAATGCGCTATGGACTCTGCATTCGATATGACAATTAAAGTGGTTGTATTAAAGTTAATAATACATAGTATTATGAGTAAAAGATCAAAAGTATATATATATATATATATATATATATATATATATATATATATATATATATATATATATATATATATGTGTGTGTGTGTGTGTATGTATATATATATATATATCAACGTTCTTTTACACTCTGGATGATGGAGCTCCAATTAAGACCAAAATGATCAAGGAGAAAAAATTTGCACAGTGGTATAATGATCATACACGCAACTTAAAACAGACCACTTGGACTATTGATAGATTTTGATAGATTTTTATTCAGCACGGTAGCAAAATGAACAGGAAATAATAGCACTTCACTCACATGCACACCATCAATAGGTAGTAATGATTTCATGAACAAGAAAAAAGGCAAGAAATCCAGACTATTAAAATAAATCCAAATTATTGTATAAATAACTCTGTAGACAGCAGTGTCATTATAACAGACAATCAATTACAAGGTTTTACCCCCTATTCAAGAGAACGACTTCAATTTATTTATTTCCTCATCAAAATCATCAACCTGCATTCTCGATCCCTCACCTACAAGTTTCCTCAAACAGATCATTCCAGAGGGAATTGAACCTGTTTTAAAATAATAAACTTTTCTATTAGCACTGGTTTGGTACCAAAATCCTTCAAACTGCAGTATCAACCCCCTAATTAAGAAACCTGACTTTCACCCTGTCAGCTGTCCAACTACAGTCCAATATCACACCTCCTCTTTATCTCCAAGATTCTAGAAAAGGTTGTAGCACAGCAGTTCTGCTCACATCTACTGAGGAACAACATTTATGAAAGGTATCAGTCAGGATTTCGGCCTCATCATAGCACAGAGACGGCGCTAGTTGAGGTGGTAAATGACTGTTATTGGCCTCTGATCAGGGTTTTGTCTCTTTACTTGTTTTGCTCGACCTCAGTGCAGCTTTTCACACCATTGATCATCATCTCCTGCTTGCTGGACTGGAGAACGTTGTTGGAATAAAGGGAACAGCTCTCTCCTCAGGTCTTATTTGACTGATCACTATCAGTTTGTTGATGTAAATGGTGAGTTCTTCACATTCTGTGAGGTAAAGTTTGGTGTTCTGCAAGGATCGTTCTTAGGCCCACTGCTTTTCTTTTTATATCTGCTGCCTCTGGGTAAAATTAAACTTATTAAAGTAAACTTTCAGAATATGAAAAGTGTGTACAGCAGTCAAAAACCTTGGTGTAATTATTGACTCTAGTCTTTCCTTTGAGGCTCATGTGAATAAAAATACCAGAATTGCCTTCTAGTAAGTGCATAAATAGGATTCCATTAGTCCAGAATGCAGCAGCAAGAGTCCTCACTAGATCTAGAAAATATGAGCACATCAGCCCTGTTTTAATCATCTACACTGCTCCAAATTACATCTCACACTGATTATAAAATACTACTACTGACGTATATAACGCACTTAACACTCTCACGCCGCAGTATCTGAGTGAACTTCTGTACCAGTATGATCTTCCACGCCTATTTAGATCAAAAGGTGCAGGCTATTTGTTGGTACCTCAAATAATGAAGACTCCAGCAGGGGGCAGATGTTTCTCTTATAAACCCCACAGTTATGAAACAACCTTCCAATCAGTGTTCGGGACTCAGACACAGTCTCAGTGTTCAAGTCGAGGCTGAACACATATTTATTTAGTGGAGTCTTTAGTCAGTAGGTGTTTGTGAGGTAAAGGAGCAGATCTGGAGGGATCATGGATATGGAGTGTTTGGTGAACTGGGATATTTGGATGCTGTCGTCTCCTCACTCTCACACGTTCACTCAGGTTTGTTGATGGTGGTGTGGTGGGTCGTCTCTTATCCCAGAGATCCTCATGTCTGTGTTACCTTCTGCTTCTCCCTTTTAGTTATGCGGCTACAGTGAGTCTTGCCAGAGTCCAAACTGCACAGTGACATTAACTTTCATACAACAATAAGGAGACATAAAAATCCATATCCTTCTCTCCCTGTCACCCTCTTCTCTCTCTCTCTTTCTCTCTCTCGGTCGAGTTAAACATGCTCCTGAGGTTCCAGTGATCACTGTTCCTGCTCCTCTCCTTGGATCTGCCCGCTTTATCCTGGTCTGCCTCTGTATGATGTTCTCTTTGATTGGAGGTGTCTCTGTGCAGCTGGGGATGTATTACATCTACGCCCTGGAGATCCATGAAATTAGGGTTAGGGTTAGTAAGAACAGGAACTCTAAAAATTTGGATTTGGAATGAAGTTAATGTCAACAGTCTGCTACACTGACTCAGGACTTGCATCTAATCACATCACTGCACCTCAACATTGTTTATCTGTAACAAATGGACATTCAGTGCCACCCAGATGAGGATGAGGTTCCCTCTTGAGTCTGGTTCCTCTCAAGGTTTCTTTCTTATGCATCTCAGGAAGTTTTACCTTCACTACAGTCGCCACCAGCTTGTTCGTCAGGGACAAACTTACACTCATAATAGACCAATTTTATTTATTCTTTATCACCACATTATCTGTGAAAAGCTGATTTGATACAATGTTCATTGTTAAAAGCTCAATACAAATAAAAATGAATTGAACTTAATTGAATCTAATTCCATTCCCTCGTAGAGTAATTGCAGCAGGATGGTGCATCAACCTGTATTGAAACCCAGTGTTAAGGTAGAAAAGACATAGTTTCTCTTCATAGTTTGATCCTTGACGGTGAATAATAAGTGGTCATTTAAATGGCTCTTAGGTATACACAGGGGCCTTTCAGATGGAAACCACATTCATGAGGCATAATGGCTTCATCAGTGGTACTTCAAAACTTACAAGAAAAAATTATCAGAGGCAGGAAGAAGCTAGACTTATTACCCCTGCTATTGTCAGCAAGGGTTGGCTTTAAATATTTGATGAAACAATGATTAATCGTGGCATTTCAGAGTTGTTGTGCTTGACTATGTAATTTGGTATGTCACAATAAACCACAACCGCAAGATAAATATTTTCCAATTGTATAAATTGATCATGATCATGTTAGTTGTAAGATATGAAAATTTGTGCAGTTTAGAAACCATATTATAGAATTCCAGAATGGGGCATCCAACCAAAGTTTATAAAGTCATAGAAGCAGCGTCTGAGTCAAACAGCATTACAGTGATAAAACAGCATTAACTACATCCTTGACTCAGACAAAAAGGATGCTGTCTTTATTGTCAGTTGTCATGGCCTGTAGTTTTTCACATTACACAATATGTTTTGTCTTAAAGTAATAGCTTATGTTTTTGAGCAAATTGAAGTTGGCGCCATACCCCTTAACAGGCAGTAATTTTCTTTCATTACAGCAAGTGCTTTCTACAAGAGAATGCTTCAGAAGCCCCATGCGGCCCTCATAAAAACAATGTGTTGACAGTTGTTGTCATTCTGCCAAATCTTTTCAGTCAACATACTAGTTATGCAAAGGGACAAAGGAGGTGGTGTGGCTATCAATGTCACATCCTTATCACTGAAGATGGGTTCATGAATCATGTAACCAAGAACCATAGCAAAGACACAGTTATAACTTTTTTTGTAATTGCTTGTTTATATCATTTAAACTAAATATACAGTGTAAATTGGAATTTTGATGAAGTTGCATGTCTTTTATGGCACATAAACAGGGTGCTTCTCAATCCTTTCATTGCAACAATAATAACCAAACAAATAAGATGTCATTATATAAAAGTCACTCCAGAGCAGCCTCAATTATTTATAATTTGTGCATCTATGACACCTGTCACTTGGTGTAATGGATCTTCATATAAACTTTTTTTTTTTTTTTTTTTTTTTTTTTACAAATTGAGAAAGGAAATAAATTAAAAAGTTTATGCTTCTCTTTCAACACTAACTCATTCTATGGACATGTTAATAATAAGCATGAATTAAATATTGAACTACCATAATTTCCGGACTATTAAGCGCTCCCAAATATAAGCCGCACCCACTGAATTTTACAAAGATTTTTATTTTGAACATAAATAAGCCGCACCTGTCTATAAGCAGGTTCCTACACTGAAACTAATGAACTTTACACAGGCTTTAATGAAAGACAGTGTCTGTAACACGGCTTGTATCTAAACAGTTGCCTACCAAGAAAGTCATTGTTCACCGTCTTCCTCCTTCCTTTCACAACTATTTCTCTCGAGAGTTTATCTTTCCGCATCGTCGTGCGTTTAAAAATCACCATCGGTGAATCTTTTCTCCCGATGCAGTGCAGCTCAGAACACAGGTGAAGTGTGTTTTCATGCCTGGTTGTTTTCAGCGTGACGAATGATTCACATTTCCTGTAGACAGTCCGAGTGAGCGGCAGGTCAAACATAAGAGGAACATCATCCATATTTATGATGTGGTGCGGCCCGATTCAGTGTGAGCGCGTCTGATTTAATATAAAGAGTTTCATTGGTTCACCTGAACCCGTTCGGCAATTTCATTGGTCTAATGTTATGGGGTTCAGTTTTTTGGCTTGAAGTTTGTGAAACCGGGGAAAACCCATAAATTAGCCGCTTTATTGTTTAAGCCGCAGGGTTCAAACGTCGGAAAAAAGTAGCGGCTTATAGTCCGGAAAATACGGTAATGTAATAATATAGATGTTTGTATTGGTCTTTGGTTTTGGAAATTGCGTATTTATACAACAGTTAAATCATAGTTTACAATAGAAAGTGATGAATATTTAGGAAGTACCTGTCTGTCTTTCATCTAACACATCAAAATGCTTTTGATTCTTCTATTATATATTGTTATATACTGTTTGATACAATATACAACATATACAATATATGTTTAAAGAGTCTCACAAGTTCTAGCTCAGGTACTGAAGGACAAAACACAATCATCACCATCAGTTTCAATGTCTCACTTACATTGTGTCTCATTTGTTGCTGCCAGTTGCTAGCGATTCAACACAAGTAGGGCTACAACTAACTATATTATATAATCGTTAGTTGCAGCCCTACTAATTTTTTTAATGAGATGTTATTATAATTATATAAATTATTTATATTTATGTATAAAACTGTACTTAAAAAATGCAAACGCCACATGTTAAGTTTAACTATCTCTAATTTTTTTCATTTTAAAGCTTATAGTGCTGCTTGTTGAGGAGTGAATGGGGATTTCTCCTTCGAACAAATTCACTCATGTTGGGTTGTTTCTTTCTGTTAAAATAAACAAAAACAAAAAAAAAAAAGTATTTGAGTATTCAAGGTGAAGCAATTTGTGTAAATCAATATTTGTATTGTATTTTGCAGATGGCAAGTTGACAACCATACTTACAAAAAAATATAAAATATAATAACATGGTTTTGACAATATTTGTTTAAAAAATACACAGATATTTTGCACATTTGTGAATATTTATGCATCTAGAATATATAAATAATTTAATTTTGTATAACAATTAAAATATATATGCATAAATTAAATAAACAAACATTGAAATCAAGCATTTGAACGTAGTAAAGCTGCAGCAAATCATATTTAAAAAGACAAATGCTATAAAAAGAAAATGAAATGGAAAAGCACAGGAAGCTAACAAGCTTGATTGCTGATGTTTTGCCTTCATCAGTGACACTGTGGTACTTCCATCCCACACAGTTGTATGAATGAGATAATTGTAGGTTGCATTGGATAAAGGTGTCTGCTAAATGCTTTAACTATAAATGTAAATATTGTAAAACAAGGAAGTTTTGTGTGTGGTTATATTGTCCAATATGGTTCATTTAGAGTTAGGGCTAGGGTTTAAAGTTTGAGAATTTAAAAAGTGTAAAATCACGTTATACAGACTTTACTAAAACTTTTTAACCCATACTGATTGTTTGCTTGAGTCATCAGTCATCAAGGGTTAAAGTAAGATAACTAAGAGATGAGGATGATGAGCATGATTAATCAAAGTAATATTTTTATAGAGTAAACAGAGTTGACAGAATAATTCTTGCTCAGTGTAGCATTCCACTACATTAAAGCTCATAAAATTCATAATTGTGCACTTAAGGTCTGTCCAAACATACTGAGAAAAAAATTCTTATTTTGCAGTTTCTCCTTATCAGAGTGCAAAACATTTCCTTTTCTTTATCAAGGCCATAGAGACTAGGCAGGAAGGAGGATGTGTTGGTCAATTTCTTACAGCCTCGTTCTCCTGGGGCTATCATCAAAATTCTGCCTTTTTCCTTTCTCTCTTGTAATTTTCTCATTGATTTTATAATACATGTTCAATCAACTCCCATGTCCCTCAACTGTAAATGTGTGTCTACCTGATATGTCACTACAATTAAGCAGGATTTCTCTGTGAGCCAACAGAATGACCCAGATTGAGTTTGACAAGGTGCCTGAGGGTAAAGGGCGTGATGGGTCTGTGTATATGTGCACTGTGTATGTGTGTGTGCATGCCGAGCCGCCAAACTGCCACAGTTTCTCCCCTGAGGAGAGGCTCCTTTAATCTTTCCGCTCACTGGCGCCTTCGCAAACCTCAGATTGTCTGTGAAATCACCCTGCTTAATAAATGCCGAGGCCTCTTGGGAACGGCAGACTCATAGAATCTTGCCCTGCAGCTTTGGCTCGCATGCACATGCACATACACATACACACACTCTTACGAAAACAAATGGACCCGTTCAACAAGCAGCTGATTGCCTTTTAAAATGTAAAGTAATTATTATTTTATATGTGATATTTTCCAAATGCACTAAGATTCATGGCTAAAAACAATTCCCAAGTCCTGCACAAGTCCCACAAGAGCTGCAGTTTTGGAGACGCTCTGACCCAGTCGTGTAGACGTCACAAATTGTCAAACTCGCTCAAATCCTTACGCCCATTTTTCCCGCTTCCAACACCAACTTTAAGAAAGAAATTTTTACTTGCTTGCCAGTATTTTTCCAAATCATTCATACATATATAGTACTAGCCAACAGGAGAACATAATTTATTTGGCATCATATACATCAAGTGCATAAAAAAAAACCTAATAACTGATAAATTCAGAATGAGATGGGATAAATGTATATCTCCATAAAAACCTTACAACCTTATAATATGTTGGCAAGTTGTCTAGCATAATGAGCTGTTATCATTAGTGAAGATTTTCAAACATTAGGTAGACAGTGTTTGTGCGTTCCCCAAACATTATATAAAAATAATTATTTGATATAAATGTATAAATACTGAACCTCTGAATGAGTTAAAGAAAATAATACTGGTGCAAGAGTATATAGAAGATTCTGTGTAAGAGCAAAAAGCAATCACACTGGAGAAACGTGAACTTGCAACTGTACTGATTTTCATTTGTAATATGAAAACAATGTTTCACTGAAAACTACCACCTCTGTTCTATTACTCTTCTATCATTCGATCTCTTTAATAAAAAACAAATCAAATCAATCAAACCAAGTGCCAAAAGTGAATGTTATACACCTTCAAAAGCAAGCCACACCGCTACATGGCATTTTCTTCACAATTCTATTTTAGATATGAAAAGAAATCACAGCAGTTAAAGAACATGAAATACAATACACAGATGCAAATCCTTTAAATGAGTGGCATGCAGTAAATACTGAAACGCAAAACCTTCACTGCCTTGCTCTTAATTATTACTTGATCTTATCACTGGAAAAAGGTAAGGGATTGCTAAATCAGAAGTGATCTTAATTCTTCATTGCACTTGCAATTAATTTTCATTAGTGTGTGGATGCTGTTCCACACTGAAAAGCAAGTACTGTCCAATCATATCCTAAGGTTGGGGTTATGATTAGGAAGGTGTCTTTAATTGGATAATCTGACTATATCATTCTGCAGAAGGCTTTGCCTAAGTAAAAGCCTTTTGTTGTTTTTTCATTCCTTCTATATTGACTACTGAGCAGCGCAGTTTCTACGTGCCACAAGACGACAACCATCATTCCCATGCCGAAGAAGTCTACTGTCTCCTGCCTTAATGACTATCGTCCCCTTGCACTTACACTCATTGTGATGAAGTGCTTCGAGAGGCTCGTCATGAGGCACGTCAAGACACAACTTCCACCCGTACTGGACCCCATGCAGTTCGCGTATCGTCCAAACCACTCCAAGGACGATGCCATCTCCACAACCCTCCATCTGGCCCTCAACCACCTAGACAACAAGGACTCTTATGTACGGATGCTGTTCATAGACTTCAGCTCAGCATTCAACACGATCATCCCTCAGCACCTGATTGAGAAGCTGAGCCTACTGGGTCTTAACACCTCACTCTGCAACTGGATCCTGGACTTCCTGACTGGGAGACTCCAATCAGTCCGTATCGGAAACAGCATCTCCAGCACCACCACACTGAGCACTGGGGCATCTCAGGGCTGTGTGCTCAGCCCACTGCTGCTCACTCTGCTGACTCACGACTGTGTAGCAATGCACAGCTCCAATCATATCATTAAGTTTGCCGATGACACGACCGTAGTGGTCTCATCAGCAAGAACGATAAGTCAGCATACAGAGAGGAGGTGCACCAGTTAACAGCCTGGTGTAGAGCAACAACCTGTCTCTGAATGTGGACAAAAATAAAGAGATGGTTGTTGAATTCAGGAGAACACAGAGTGACAATTCTCCACTGATCATCGATGAATCCTCAGTGGAGATCATCAAGAGTACCAAATTCCTTGGTGTTCACTTGGCAGATAACCTCACCTGGTCACTCAACACCAGCTCCATCACCAAGAAAGTCCAGCAGCGTCTCTACTTCCTAAAAAGGCTGAGGAAAGCTCATCTCCCTCCCCCCATCCTGACCACGTTCTACAGAGGGACCATAGAGAGAATCCTGAGCAGCTGCATCACTGCCTGGTTTGGGAACTGCACTGTCTCGGATCACAAGACCCTACAGAGGATAGTGAGAACAGCTGAGAAGATCATCGTAGTCTCTTTCCCCTCCAACATGGACATTTACACCACACGCTGCATCCGCAAAGCCAACAGCATTGTGGACGACCCCACAATGAATTTCTACTATTTGCTCTGTCTACATTTTTGCTACTGTTCACTTTATCTCGTTACAACAGGTTTACTGGCGGAGGTATTTTGTGTTTTGTGTATTGTCTTGCACTGTCCTGTGTTGTCTTTTGCACTGTTTGCACCAGGTTTCACACTTGTACTTTATGTGGCAAGGATTTTTCATACTAGTCCTTGGCCCTGTGTTTTCTGTTTCTGTGATTGTTGTTTTATGTTGTTTTATGTAGCATCAGGGTTCTGGAGGAACGTTGTTTCATTTCACAGCTATATATATGGTTGAAATGACAATAAAATCTTCTCGACTTGAACACTCAATAATCAAAATATTAAAACATCAAAAGTCTTAATATGACTGAAAATATGAATAACTTTTAATTGTATGCATTGAATGTAATAAATAAAATGTTTGGTTGTGATCTGTTTAGTTTTTAGTTACATATTTATTTATTTTTTGTATGCATTACAATAATTTTACACTGTTAAACTATTAGATGGAAATAAAAACCTTGTTTAGTGTCCTTGAAAGAGCGAAACGTATTTTAACTGCACTTTCTGTATTGTTCACATTAAGCATCTGTACCTGGAGCAGTCATTTCATTTCACCAAAACATTACAGTCACTTCGTAAACGTAAGTGGTCAAATTACACCGTTTCGGTCAACCAATCACAAGCGAGAAATCCGAGCTTTACCTTCTGGCAGGAGATCAGATGGGGTTTAGGCTCGCGCGCACGGAGAGGCAGTCGGGGGTCAAAGGCTACCTGCGAGTCACGCGAGTCAACTGACTGCAAGTTGTAATTGTTAAAGCTGCAGTGTTTATTATTGCGAATCTAAGAGACACGGACAGGGACACGGACACGGACAGACGCTGAGATGGAGCAACGGAAAGCTCTTTCCTTCAGCGTGGAATCGCTCATATCATGCGACAAAAACCCCAAGGAGCGGCGAAAAAGTTCCGAGTACCCGTTCGTGTCCAGTCAGTTCTCCTCACACCAAAAGCCGGAACATGTCCAACAGCACTGCGTCCAAACTTCACCCGTCAAGTCGGAGTCTCCAGAGCCGGAGGAGATGGAAGCTGCCTGGGTAATGAGCTCTGCGTTTTCACACACACGTAAGTTTTTCTGATTTTATTATATCCTCATTAAATAGATCAAATATAAACAAATTAAAATTGATTGACTGTTTGGGAGAAATACTTTTTTTTGTCTGGTTTTTGGTGTATCCCAGGAAAACTGGCCGGAAATCCACACGGATGAAACATCAGTCCAGAATAAAGCAACATGAACACATTTATTCACTTATCTGGTCTTGTTTACAACCTTAAAAGATGGAACTTTTTATTTATCTAACCCTAACCCTAGATTTTTTTGTGTACATTTAGTGACAGATTTCATACTTTCTGTTTATGGATTTTTGTTCATTAATCAACACAAAATTGCATTGGTCAGAAAACACTGAAAATATGATGGAAATCTACTGTATTTAACACCAAGTACAGAGTGAGCGACTGTTTGTGTGGAGCATCAACATGATGTTCAGCTTCAGCGTGCTCTCAGTCCCTGACCAGGTTTTTTTACTGAAGATTCTAAAGCTTTTCTTTATGATGGATACTGTACTTGTTCAAACTGTACATGTAAGAGAAATTTATATTCGAATCATTTCTGTGTTTGTTTGGGGTTTTTTTTTTTTTTGGTTAAGTCTTTTAAAATATCTCCAGCAAAAGTCACAAAATCATAAAATGTTTATATTCCACAATCATTGTTCTCTATGCATCACAAACCGAGCACAGAAACCTTGTGGTTATAAAAATTAACCGTGATTCAACAAATGACTCAGTAATAAGTAAAATAATGAGTTTTTTTAACTCCATTCCACAGGACAAGTGAGTTCACAGTG
Source organism: Silurus aristotelis (assembly GCF_946808225.1). NCBI lineage: Eukaryota > Metazoa > Chordata > Actinopteri > Siluriformes > Siluridae > Silurus > Silurus aristotelis. The sequence goes on along the minus strand of NC_139589.1, from coordinate 84,136 downwards.
TACGCTGCGCAAACACAAGTCCAACCGTAAACCACGCACACCCTTTTCCACAGCTCAGCTGCTAGCACTTGAGCGAAAATTCCGGCAAAAGCAGTACCTGTCCATCGCTGAGCGTGCAGAGTTCTCCAGCTCACTCACGCTTACAGAGACTCAGGTGAAAATCTGGTTTCAGAACCGCCGTGCCAAGGCCAAGCGACTGCACGAGGCTGAACTGGAGAAACTTAAACTGGCTACTAAATCTTCACTGACACCATGTCCATCTTTTGCTGTTACACTGCCTGTTGGACAACCAATCTATAGCAACTCGTTTCCTTACCAGAGGTCCCTGGTGCCTGTTTCACCGCTTGGAGTTTATGGAACACCGCTGGGATATGGCTTGTATCACCTGGTGTAAAAAAATTTAATGGGTAATACCTAAGTGGCCAAAGAAAAAAAAAAAAACATTATGTGAGTGAAAAACACTGGATCAGTCCGAGATCTCAAAGTGCCTGACATGGGAAAAGGAGACTTTCACCTTTAATCATTTACTGATGGATTTTGATATCATTACAGTGAGTGGATGCACCATTGATATGTATTTATGTATGTGCACAGGTGTGTAAAGTATGTGATTTTTATTAATATTAATGTAATGTAATTCAAATTATTCTTTTATATACCAAATATTGATTAATTGCAATTATTGATTGATGTTTGCTGTTTAAATAAGTGTTTTTATTTCCATTAGCTTGAATTACCTAAAAACACACTGCAGGTTACTCGTCAAATATGAAGACTTGGTTCATATGTAAATATACTGAATTATATACTGAAATTCTTTTGTGTGCTACACTTCTAAAACAACGGGTTAGTGTTACACAAATTTGGATTATTAGATTTACATTCTTTTGTCTTTAATGTGGCAATACTATTTTTTCAACACGGTTTTGCATATACTGTGTTGAAAACCGTCATATTGTACACACAACAAATAAACGCTATTTTTTTTATTTTTATAGTAAAAAAAATTACTATACCTGGATTCTAAATATTGTAAGATGTGTTTTATTTTTCTCATGAATTAAAAAATTTAACTGCTTTGATTTCAGGATTGAAATTCAGTGTTTTCAATAAAAGCCTACAGATTTTTCACAGCAGTTTAAGCATGTTAGTTGTAGTTCCAAAGTAATTAAGCCCCATGCCTCCATAATTTTTGACTACAGCACACTTTCCCTTATTAAGTCTTAGGTCACCACTTATATATAATCTAATACACCACTTAAATAGACTGGTGTTAGAATGTCAACATGGAGTGTATCAGATTCATTTTTAGCCACCTTTTGTTTACACAGAACATCAATTTCTGATCTACGTCTATTTTCTTATTTACTTTCCACCAATCTCTTAAAGTGTATGCAGCTGGATATTTACAGTGATAAAATTTAGTTAAAATTGCAGACATTATATATTTATATGGAGCCATGTATTTCTTTAGTAGATGGGGATGTGAAGAAATTTCAGGGTTAAAAGTTTCAAAGCAAAATTGCATTTTTGTTGCGCTAATGATCTGTTCTTTATTAGCGCTGATTTGACCTGAACTTTAAATGATATATTGTCTCGGCCCCCTCTACTGGTCTGAAGCAGAATCACACCGATACTATTGTGATTTTTTTACTTAATTTGTGCACTTATTGTTTTAATATACACTAAATATAAATATAAATTTGATAAATGTAGATTAAAGAGATCATTAAGAATCATACTGTTTGTGTCATAGGGAAAATTTCTCCATTGATGTCAGTTTAAAAATCCTGTGCTTTTTACATCTAGCCTCCTCATTAAACTTCAGTTATAGTTTACACATTGCTATAATAAAGAGGAGGATGCAAAATAATATTATTAATTTGTGGGGAAAAAATTACAACTGGATGTAGAGACAGATATTTTTTTCTCCCCAAAAATGTCTATTTTTTCACCTGAAACTGTTTGTGTATTATGTTAAAGGTGATTTTTTTACTCGTTTTTTACATGACAAAAACCTACAGTTTATGAAAAAAGGGTGTGTGTACACTACTTGTATCCACTGTATATTGTACCAGCCACATTCTTTTACAAAAGGACAACACTGCCAAAAATTTATGTATGGAAGAGAAAATAGAGCAATCAGATTCAGTATCCAAAACTATATGCACAAATGACAAATATATTACTAAGCGAAGCTGAGGTCTTTTGTTACATGCCATGATGTTGGAGAAATGATCTCCAACTGTGGCAAACTGAACATGTGTGGGACAAGCTCATTTTTAGTTAAAGATAATACAAGAACAACCCCCAAACTTTTTTTACTTTACACACACAAAGCTGCATCAGGCTCTGAATTACCTCTCAGTCGTAAGTACATCTGTGTTCTGAATTGATACGCTTTCTTCTTTGTGAGATATTAGTGCAGCTGGTGTTATGTAACATCCAGCAAGCTGTTAAGAACAACTGAGAAATTCAATATTTCCAATCAAAGAGAACATCATCCAGAGGCAGACCAGGACGGAGCGGGCAGATCTGTGGAGAGGAGCAGGAACCGTGATCACTAAAACCTCAGGAGCATGTTTAACTCGACCGAGAGAGAGAGAGAGAGAGAGAGAGAGAGAGAGAGAGAGAGAGAGAGAGAAGAGGGGTGACGGAGAGAGAGAGGGAAGAGGGGTGACAGAGAGAGGGAAGAGGGGTGACAGAGAGAGAGAGAGAGAGAGAGAGAGAGAGAGAGAGAGAGAGAGAGAGAGAGGGGTGACAGAGAGAGAGAGGGAAGAGGGGTGACAGAGAGAGAGAGGGAAGAGGGGTGACCGGGGAAGGGAGAGAGAGAGAGAGAGAGAAGAGGGGTGTGAGAGAGAGAGAGAGAGAGAGAGAGAGAGAGAGAGAGAGAGAGAGAGAGAGAGAGAGAGAGGGAAGAGGGGTGACAGAGAGAGAGAGGGAAGAGGGGTGACAGAGAGAGAGAGGGAAGAGGGGTGACAGAGAGAGAGAGGGAAGAGGGGTGACCGGGGAAGGGAGAGAGAGAGAGAGAGAGAAGAGGGGTGAGAGAGAGAGAGAGAGAGAGAGAGAGAGAGAGAGGGAAAAGGGTTAAGGAGAGAGAGAGGGAAGAGGGGTGACAGAGAGAGAGAGGGAAGAGGGGTGACAGAGAGAGAGAGGGAAGAGGGGTGACCGGGGAAGGGAGAGAGAGAGAAGAGGGGTGAGAGAGAGAGAGAGAGAGAGAGAGAGAGAGAGAGAGAGAGAGAGAGAAGAGGGGTGACAGAGAGAGAGAGGGAAGAGGGGTGACCGGGGAAGGGAGAGAGAGAGAGAGAGAGAGAGAGAGAGAGAGAGAGAGAGAGAGAGAGAGAGAGAGAGAGAGAGAGGGAAGAGGGGTG
>NC_139589.1:20000-80565 GCF_946808225.1 Silurus aristotelis | reverse complement strand
TATGTAACCTAGAGACGATCTCATTAATGTGGATAATAAACCGGAAGTTCGCTGCTGTAGTTGACGTGAACGTGTTTAACACTGTAACGTGGTGAGGTATTAATGCAGTGACTGAGGCAGATTTTAAAAGATAATGATCTGAAATAACTCCAGACTGTGAAATTATGAAGATTTTTATATTGAATCCAAATGTAAATATTAAATCAAGATTCATATGTTTGGTTTCATGTTTATAAACAATAAACGTATAATTGTGACTATTGTTGATTTCACAAGTAAAACTAAAGTGAAGACCTCCTAGTTAATGTGATCGCTGACTTTCATATCAATGCCTTCCATACCTGGCAAATTAAATGGGGACCCTCTGTTGTTGACTTTGTTTTCAGGAACACTATATAAGTTTATCTATTCAGAAGGCAGTGTTGGAAATGGAATTTGTCTAAAGTACCCCACACCATATTATATGTTATTGTTCTGATGGTCCACACACAGGAGGTACATCTGTGACAAAATTAAAAGCAATGGTGGAGTATTGCGGTGCTGTAGCTTCTCCACTAACAGGTTTTTAGAATTCTGAGCACAAACAGAACTTGGATTATATTTTCTGAAACATTCTGCCCCCTTAGTATCTATGATTCAAGAGCTTCTCTGAAATAGAAAAAGCCAGCTTTTGGTTCATGTTAAAAGGTTGTCTCTGTTTTTTGGACAGGTGTACACTTCGGTATTAGTAGAGTTTCTGGTAATCATTAACTTCAAGGAGTAAAAAAAAATAAACCATATTTGTTTTAAATCAAATTAATTTCGTAGAGTGGACCTGGAATTCCCAGAGAAGATGCCCACACTATCTACGTTACAAACCTAAAATAAACACAAACCTAATTAGAAAGACAGTGGGGTAGACCAAGATTTAGATTGTAGTGAGGATTCTGGGAAGTTTGAGGTCTGAATAAATTAAGTACTTTTATAAAAAAATTAGAGTTTGCATTTTTTTTTTTTTTTAAAGTACACTGCTAGGGTAACCGAACAAGTTCTTTGTATCCTACATTGTTAAAAATGTATTTTGGAGAACATAAACTTGTTTTACTGAAAAGACATGTACAGTAGTAATTTTAACAACTTTCTATTTCCTGTTCCTAAAGTACTAAGTCCTAAATAAGATGTGAATAATACACATGCATTATACATTTGTACTTTTTTTTGTTGTTTAAAAATCATTCGAGAGCTCTACTTCCCAGTAATGAAGTAAATGTAACACATTGCATTTACTCTGCAGGAGGATCACCATGAGATTACTGTGCTGTCACCACATGGAAATCATAAAGATGGCTGTGGATGTTATTCTGTGGGTAGCCATAGGACTCTAGTATCTTGAATGAGGTTTAGTTTCCTTTTGAGTCTCGTTTCTCTAAAGGTTTCATCTTTAGATCACAGGATTTTCTTTATCGCCTCAGACTTGCTCTTTAGAGACACATTTGTAATTTGCAACTTAATATCCAGGCTTGTATATTTGTAAACAACATAAATGTAAGTTGTTCTAAAAGCGTACATGTTCTGATATGACATTGTGGCCCTTAACTATGAAAAGATCTTTAGGTTCATGGGTAATTACGAACAGTAGCTGTAGTAAAAAGCATTCACCTTTACTGTTAAATTCTGTAAAGCTGCTTTGAGACAATGTTTGTTGTGAAAAGCTCAATAGAAATAAACTTGACTAGTAATCAGTGGTTACAGCAGAAAAAAGCAATGTTTTGAACATTTTAAGATTTCTTCAGTGTAACAAAGTAAATTACACAACATTTCTTATTTGTATTCAAATTAATGTTTCGTTTACGGTTTTCAGTTCACCTCTACCGCTATTGGTTCCAGATTAAAGCCATATTACTTTATAAAGGCAAATATCTAGAGCGGTCGATGGCTGTCTGTCACTTGCCATTGTGCCAGATATTATATTTGCATTTCACAAATGAGTCTGGGTGCCAATTAATTAGATGCGAAATGAGTGCTGGATGCCCTTGGCTGCTCTTGGATAGTGTTGTTACCATTGACTAAGAGCATGAGAGTACAAGAATGGAAACATTTTACCTGGTAACTCACGCACGCACACACTCAACTGTGTTACTGACAGTGGCGGGCCGTGCATTTGGTACCTGGGCCTTCAGTGGAGACTTTCCCCGACTTAATACACCTCTTAATACCACCATCACGTCGCAATTATAGAAACCATCAATACTGTACAAATACACAATATAACAACACGAGAGGCATTTCACATATGGAAGTGAAAAGCATTTTACTAAAGCAACAAAACCAGTTAAGACATCAAACCTCTACACTACAACCACAACTGTGCACCTACAACATCTGGAGCAGTACACAATCAATATTTGTCTAATAACATGACAAAAACATTCAAATGTAAATAAAACACAACCTACTCACCAGAGATGCAGACTCATAATGTGCAGCGCCCCCCAGAGGCTGTAATCCAGTGGTACACAGTTCTGAAAGTGGAGAACAAACCCTTTCCCGGGCTGAGACACGCTAGCTAGCTTCGTGGTTGACCGACCTCCTTACAATGTCTAGCTTTTCTTTACATTGATTTTCAAAATGGATTTTGAAGTATGTCTGAGACCAAATCAATTTCTTTTTCTCCACAGGCATAAAAAAGTCGAACTCAGATGTATTAATGTGTGCAGAGCTACACACGTGTTTTACCAGTCAAACTCGGCTGTAACAGTTTTCCTCTGACCAACCAATCAGAGGATGGAAAATGCTGACGCTATTCTGGGTCAGTGAGCTGCCCTGTGAGGAGAATCTGAAATCTGATTGGTTAAAGAAACAGACCTGTTGCTAATATTCTTTAAGGTAAAAAGGCCAGCGGTACAGACTTTAAAGGCTCTGGGCAGATTAAATTGACATGGCAGCACATAGAGGCTGAAATCTGATTGGACAAAAAAAATCTCTCTTTACACATACTGGAAGCAGTTCAGCCGAGAGAAACGAAATGAAGAGAATAAACATTTGGAAATGAATTAAAACAATTTCATGAAACAAATATTAGAATTTAGGTTGTAAATGTAGGCCAGTGCTTCTGATAGTATTTAGTCCAGCAGAGAAGGATTTACTGGCCCCTGACTGCCCACCACTGATTTCTGATCTGTACAACCTGGACTCAACACACACTCAATCACTTCACACATCCATGTCTTCAGCACCACTCATTACAACAAACTGTTTACATGCCGTTTCTGCACGTATCTTTTTCACTGCTGCTGTTGCTGTTCTGCACAAACCCTTTTGTTTACATTTTGTTTAATTACAAGTTTACTCCTGTACTCATTTCTCTCTTACACACTGCTCTGTGTAATATACAGTAGGTTTACTGGGTGGCGCTATTATGTGTTTTGTGTATTTGTCCCACACTGTCTCGTGTTGTCTGTCTTGCACTGTTTGCACCAGGTTGCATACGATGCATTTTATGTGGCGAAGACACATACTAGACCTTAACTCTGTGCTCTGTTATGTAGCTTCATGTTGTTTAATGTAGCACCAGGGTTCTGGAGGAACCTTGTCTCATTTCACTGTGTACTGCGTCACATATATATATATGGTTGTGATGACAATAAAAGCTTTTTGACTTGACCCAGTGTAAAAGGTAAGTGTTTGCCATGAGATTTACTACCTTATAACTTTCTATCTATGTGTTTGTGTCCATGCATGCATGACAGAAATAAATATGCTTTTGATACGTATAGACTGGACTATTGTAATGCCTTTCTGTCAGACTTTTCTAATAAGTAAAAAAGTAAGGTTCAGTTAGTTCAGAATGCAGCAGCAAGACTTAGTTGCTCCCATTAGGGGTCGCCACAGCAGATCATCCGTCTCCATACCCCCCTGTCCTCTACATCTGCCTCTTTCACATCAACTACCTGCATGTCTTCCCTCACCACATCCATAAACCTCCTCCTTGGTCTTCCTCTTTTCCTCCTTTTTGGTGGCTCCATCCTCAGCATTCTCCTACTGATATACCCCATGTCCCTCCTCTGCACATGTCCAAACCATCTCAATCACCTCCCTCACCTTGTCTCCAAAACGTCCTACATGCGCTGTCCCTCTAATAAACTCATTTCTAATCCTGTCCATCGTCGTCAATCCCAACGAACATCTCAACATCTTCAGCTCTGCTACCTCCAGCTCCACCTCCTGTCTTTTACTCAATGCATCTGTCTCTAAACCATACAACATCTCAGGTCTCACCACAGTCCCCTTAAATGTCCTCTTACATGTCCTGCACCACCCTCACATACTTCTCTGACAGACCAGACTTTCTCATACAATACCACAACTCCTCTCTCCACCCTTTTGTACGCTTTCCCTAAATACACAAACACAATGTAACTCCTCCTGACCTTCTCTATACTTCTCTGGCTTCCACTACTCTTTCCCATAACTTCATGGTGTAACTGATCAACTTTATTCCCCTGTAGTTACTGCAGGTCTGCACATTGTTCTTAAAGATCGGTACCAGCACACTCGTTTCTTCATTCCTCACGCATCTTCTCACCTTCCAAAATCCTGTTAAACAATCTTGATAAAAACTTCACTGCATCTCTCCTGAACATCTCCATGCTTCTACTGGTATATCATCTGGTCCAACTGACTTTAAACTCTTCATCCTCTTAATCACTGCTCTCACTTCCTCCTTACTAATCCTATCCACTTCCTGCTTCACGATCTCCTTCAAATCCTTCCCAGCTCGGTTCCTCTAACTGGCCAATCACTACAAATCCTTTTCTTCTTCCTTAGTGTCCAACTTCACCTACAGCTCCTCATATGCTTTTTCCTTGGCTTTCACCACATCCCTCTGTCGATCGCAATTCTGTTTCTCCAACCTCTTTCTTCTTATGCTCTTCTGCACTTCCTCATTCAACAAACACGTCTCTTTGTCTTCCTTTCTATTTCCAGATGTCACACCAAGTACTTTTCTAGCTGCCTCCCTCATCACTCCTGCAGTAGTTGCCCAATCATCCAGCACCTGTTCACCACCACTAAACTCCTGTTTGGCCTCTTCCCTGAACCTCACACTACAGTCTTCCTTCTTTAGTTTCAACCATCTTATTCTTCTTTCAGTCTTCACTCTCCTCCTCTTCTTCTTCACCTCCAAAACTGTCCTACAGACCATTATCCGATGCTGTCTAGCTACACTGTCCCCCGCCAACACCTTACAGTCTCCAATCTCCTTCAGGTTGCATCTCCTACAAAGAACATAGTCCACCTGTGTGCACCTTCCTCTACTTTTATACGTCACCCTATGATCCTCCTTTTTCCTAAAATAAGTGTTCATCATTGCCATTTCCATCCTTTTATCAAAATCTACCACCATCTGCCCTTCCACATTTCTCTCCTTAAGGTCATACCTACCCATCACCTTCTCATTACCTCTGTTCCCTTTACCTACATGCCCATTAAAGTCTGCCCCAATCACCAATCTTTCTTTCCTAGGTTCACTTTCCACCACCTTATCAAATTTTAACTTAACTTTTAACTCTGCATAGAGTTTTTCTCACTTTATCTGTGGTTAGACAGAGCACCTGGTTACTGGGAGGAGTTGTGGTCTTCCATGCCACCATGTTGTTCTGCACCTCGAACCGGGCATAGAAGTTGTTCAGAGCATCTGGGAGGGAGGCATCAAGGTCACAAGCAGGTGAAGTTGTCTTGTACAAACCCGATTCCAAAAATGTTGGGACTCTGTACAAATTGTAAATAAAAAAGCAATGCAATAATTTACAAATCTCATAAACTTATATTATATTCACAATAGAATATAGAAACATATCAAATGTTGAAAGTGAGACATTTTGAAATGTCATGCCAAATATTGGCTCATTTTGGATTTCATGACTACAGCTACACATTCCAAAAAAGTTGGGACAGGTAGCAATAAGAGGCCGGAAAAGTTAAATGTACAAATAAGGAACAGCTGGAGGACCAATTTGCAACTTATTAGCTCAATTGGCAACATGATTGGGTATAAAAAGAGCCTCTCAGAGTGGCAGTGTCTCTCAGAAGTCAAGATGGGCAGAGGATCACCAATTCCCCCAATGCTGCAGTGAGAAATAGTGGAGCAACATCAGAAAGGAGTTTCTCAGAGAAAAATTGCAAAGAGTTTGAAGTTATCATCTACAGTGCATAATATCATCCAAAGATTCAGAGAATCTGGAACAATCTCTGTGCGTAAGGGTCACGGCAGGAAAACCATACTGGATGCCTGTGATCTTCGGGCCCTTAAACGGCACTGCATCACATACAGGAATGCTACTGTAATGGAAATCACAACATAGGCTCAGGAATACTTCCAGAAAACATTGTTGGTGAACACAATCCACCGTGCCATTCGTCGCCGCCGGCTAAAACTCTAAAGGTCAAAAAAGAAGCCATATCTAAACATGATCCAGAAGCGCAGGCATTTTTCTCTGGGCCAAGGCTCATTTAAAATGGACTGTGGCAAAGTGGAAAACTGTTCTGTGGTCAGACGAATCAAAATTTAAATTTATTTTTGGAAAAGTGGGACGCCATGTCATCCGGACTAAAAAGGATATGGCACAACCCAAGTTGTTATCAGTGCTTAGTTCAGAAGCCTGCATCTCTAATTGTATGGGGTTCCATGAGTGCGTGTCGCATGGGCAGCTTACACATCTGGAAAGGCATCATCAATGCTGAAAGGTGTATCCAAGTTCTAGAACAACATATGCTCCTATCCAGATGTCGTCTCTTTCAGGGAAGACCTCTCATTTTCCAACGTAACATTGCCAGACCACATACTGCATCAATTACGACATCATGGCTGCGTAGAAGAATGATCCGGGTGCTGAAATGGCCAGCCTGCATTTACATTTTACATTTACATTTGCGGCATTTAGCAGACATCCTTATCCAGAGCGACGTACAAAAGTGCTTTGAGTCTCTAGCAATGAAATCTACACTGGTACCCAAGATTACAAACTTAATATAAATATAACTCTTGAATTCTACAAAGCAAACCTGGAAAGTGCTAATTTAAGTATTCCAGGAAGAGGTAAGTCTTTAACCGTCGCTTGAAGATAGCCAGGGACTCTGCTGTACGGACATCTAGGGGAATTTCATTCCACCACCTCAGTGCCAGAACAGAGAAGAGCCCTTAAGTATCCTTACCTTGTGGTGTATACTTACCTCGAAAGTGGTACCAGTCGAGCAGTGCTGGAGGATCTCAGATAGTATGGTGCAGTGCGAGATGTGATGAGGTCTCTGAGATAAGATGGCGCTGGTCCATTTTTGGCCTTGTAGGCAAGCATCAGTGTTTTGAATCTGATGCATGCAGCTACTGAAAACCAGTGAAGGGAGCATACCAGTGTCGTGGTGTGGGAGAACTTGGGCAGATTGAACACAAGTCGTGCAGCTGCGTTTTGGATCATTTTCAGTGGACGAATAGCGTTAAGTGGAAGACCTGCCAGCAGAGAGTTGCAGTAGTCGAGTCTTGGAATGACAAGAGACTGAACATGCACCTGGGCAGCCTGTGTGGACAGAGATGGTCGAATCCTTCGGATGTTGTATAGAAGAAATCGACAGGAACGGGCCACATTAGCGACACGTGGGAAGAAGGACAGTTCATTGTCCATAGTTACCCCAAGGTTATAACCAGTGGCTGAAGGGAAGAGCAAAGAGTCATGAAGAGTTATTTGGAGATCTTGACCTGGAGATGAATCACCTGGGATGACCAGCAGTTATGTTTTGCTGGGGTTGAGTTTTAGTTGATGATCACTCATCCATGAAGATATGTCTGTCAAACATGCCGGGACCTGAGCTGAAGCAGTGGTATCTGATGGAGGGAAAGAAAAGATTAGTTGAGTGTCATCTGCATAGCAGTGGTAAGAAAACCCATGTGAGGATATGACTTTACCAATGAAGTGGGAATAGAGCCAAAAAAGGAGAGGACCAAGTACCGAGCCTTGTGGGACACCAGTGGTGAGTCTGCACCGGGCAGATGTGGATCCCCTCCATTTTACCTGGTATGACTGACCTTCCAGGTAGGAAGCAAATCATTCCCATGCTGTTCCGCGTATACCGAGGCTCTTGAGGGTTGACAAAAGAGTCTTGTGGTTGACTGGACCAGGAGGGTGGTAGATGACAATGATGAAGAGGTTGTTTGGAGAGGTAACTGAAACTGCATGGAATACAAAATAAGACATGATTAGATTTGACAAAAGGAGAGGTGTGAAACACCATCTCCGTGATAACAGTAAACCCGTACCACCACCTCTACTGGTTTCTCTTGGTGAGTGAGAGAAAGCATATGCAGAAGACAGAGCAGCTGGTGTAGCAGTGTTCTGTGGGGATATCCAGGTCTCAGGCTGGCGATTCCAGAGCCCACCTACTACCACTGTTTGAGATTGAGACTATAGAGGAGGGTAGGTGAGGTTACTGACAATGTGACCTCTGTTCTGTGTCTGTAAGAGGAGACTGGAGAGATGGGTTTAAGGTATATGACTGATCTCCCAATTTGACATGAATGTATTTTAAATAGAAAAAGTAAAAATAAAAATTCTAAATAAACACTAAGCGTTACTGACCTTAGGGGGGCTACCTACAACTGTCTACAACTGTCTGTAGCGGAGCGGCTTCAATATAAGTGAGTAAGCCCTGCCCACAATTCACACCTCAAGTGAGAATGAAACTACCCTTGATTAATCACCTGACAGAACTAATAAGCACCGACCAACATTCTAGAATCAACTGAGTTAAGTAGATATACAAAGTTAGAATCCTACCTTACCAGAAGAGAGTAGATTCACAATAGAGCTAAAGCACACTGCAGTCCAGATCTTTAACCCATAGAAAACATTTGACGCATCATAAAGAGGAAAATGTGACAAAGAAGACCTAAGAGCAACTAGAAGCATGTATTAGACAAGAATGGGACAACATTCCTATTCCTAAACTTGAGCAACTTGAGCAAACGTCAGTCCCCAGACGTTTGAAGACTGTTATAAAAAGAAGAGAGGACGCCACACAGTGGTGAACATGGCCTTGTCCCAACTTTTTCAGATGTGTTGATGCCATGAAATTTAAAATCAACTTATTTTTCCCTTAAAATGATAAATTTTCTCAGTTTAAACATTTGATATGTCATCTATGTTGTATTCTGAATAAAATAATGAAATTAAAAAATCCACATCATTGCATTCTGTTTTTATTCACAATTTGTACAGTGGCCCAACGTTTTTGGAATCGGGTTTGTATTTTATAATCAGTGTGAGATGTAATTGGGAGCAGTGTAGATGATTAAAACAGGGCTGATGTGATCATATTTTCTAGATCTAGTGAGGACCCTTGCTGCTGCATTCTGAACTAACTGAAGCTTATTTCTGCACTTACTCCAACACCCAGACAGTAAAGCGTCTAAGTAGTCTCATCTAGATGTTACAAAAGCATCAACTAGTTTTCTGCATCCTGTAACATCATATTTCTAATTTTAGCATTATTTATAAGGTGAAAGAAGGAGATCCTGGTGATATTATTCACATGAGACTCAAAGGAAAGACTCGGGTCAATAATCACACCAAGGTGTTTGACTGCTGTACACACTGAAACAGAAACACCATCCAGAGATCTTACAGAATCTGAAAGTTTACTTCTAGATGCATGTGGTTCTAGTAAAAGTACTTCTGTCTTATCTGAGTTGAGCAGAAGAAAGTTATCAAGCATCCACTGTCTAATGTCCTTTACACACTCCTCAACATTGTTAAGCTGATCTCTCTCATCTGGCTTTGCTGAAATATACAGCTGTGTATCATCAGCATAGCAATGGAAGCGAATACCATGTTTATGTTTAATTTCCCCCAGAGGCAGCAGATAGAAAGAGAAAAGCAGTGGGCCTAAGACAGTTCCTTGTGGAACACCAAACACTGAGAGAGTGTGGAGAACTCACCATTTACATCAACAAACTGACAACTAATTCATTTTATAACCACATTATCTGTGTAAAACTGCTTTGAGACAATGTTCATTAATAAAAGCTCAATACAAATAAAAAATTATTGAATTGAATTTATTTGAATGGACACAACTGCTGCTCTTAAGGAGTCTTCCTGATTATCAAAATGAATATTAAAAACACCAACAATTAATGCTTTGTCTAAAGAAGTAGCTAAATTTGTGTTGAAATCTGCAATTTCTATGTGATTTAGGCCCCTGGGGGTCTATAAATAATAATTAATGGAATTGACTGACTATACCTGCTTTTGGACACTAAATATTTTATGTTGGTGTTCCCTTCAGAATCACCCCTTCACCATTTCTCTTTCCATCCACACCATGATAGAACAGTTTAAACACCTCCAATGTTCCTGGTCTTATTCCCTTTCCACTTGGTCTCCTGAACACACAACATATCTACCTTTCTCCTCTCCATCATATCAGCTCCCTCTCTCCCTTTATCCGTCATAGTACCAACATTTAAAGTACCAACCCGAACCTCCACTCTCCTCCACTTCTCCTTTCCCTGCTGTCTCTGTAGACGTCTTCCTCCTCTCCTCCTCTTCCTTCACCCAACAGCAGCACAATTTCCACCGGTACCCTGTTGGCTAACTATACCTGTGGTGGTCGTTGGTAACCCGGGCCTCAACCGATCCGCTATGGAATTTGGGTTTGTGATCCGCATATTTGATTTGGCACATGTTTTATGCTGGATGCCCTTCATAACAAAACTCCACATTTATCCGGGCACCGGCACTAAGAGTCACCTGACTTGTGCAAAGATAATTGCTTGGTACATGCAACAGCAAGACTATTGTAATCATAATTAAAATTTTACAGATTTTTTGAAAGATTGCATAGAGAATGTACATCTGGAGATACAAAAAACTGTTTGACCTTTTACGTGGTTGGCAGAAAGTAGAACAAACAAAATCAGACTTGTTTCTGCATTTAACAGTATTTATAAGTTGCATTTACAGCAATTATTCATTCAACCGTATTAACAGATACAGGCCACAGCTCTAGAAATATGGCTACTATTTTTTTTATTTTTGGAAAATATAAATATGTTTTTTTTATATCAGGGGCAGATACAAACTATATAAATGTAAACAAATATCATGGTTTACATGAACTTTACATTAACTTTTTGTCTATTGGTGGCTATAGATGTGTGTTCACAATACAGAGGTGTTCACAATGACACAAGCAGACCTCAGCTGACTCTCCTTCAGCCTGAGTGGTGTGTGCACCATGTGCCTAATGCTACTCCACAAACTTAACTATGGTGTTGGAGTGTTCAGTTTTCTAACACACAGTTACAGATAGTGGCTCTGTGATACACACCTAAATTTAAAGGATTTGTATTGTATTGTAATTGTATTGTAATGTTGGTCGTTTCTTTACACTTTAATTATTCTATTATCATATTTTAAAAAGAAAATTGTCAGTTATTCAACCCTGTAAAGGGATTTTTTTTTTTACAGCATTTAGGATGAAGTCAAGTCAAATTCTAGAATGAAGGTGAACGATGTGTGTTTATCCCTGATTAACACCATGGAGACTGTGGTGAAGGAAAAATTCCCTTAGATGTTACGAGGAAGAAACCTTGAGCGGAACCAGACTCAAAAGCAGAACCTCATCCTCATTTGGGTGACATCAAGAGTGTGATTATAGTCTTTAAACAATACAGAACAGAAGAGAGTGAGACTGGAGAGTGAGAACTAACATGAGCACTGGAGTGTGTGATTATGAGTAATGTTTTTTCTACAGTCTTATACAGGAGCTACTGAGCAACTTATAAAATTTGAGATCATCACAGATTCACCACCAGCTTCTCCATGCCAGAGCCTTTAAACACTCAAAGAGGTCCAGTGTCCGAACTCCACATGAAGTGGGATCCAGCTGGCACTGGTACGTCTCTAGATGGTTCAGGATGTTTGCGGGTTCGGCATCTACTGCTTTAAAGGTCCACAATCTTCATGAGGTGGGACGTGACTGGAGCTGGAGGAACCTTAGGATGCCTCGGGATGGGGAAAGAAAGAGAAGCAGTGGAGAGGAATTAGCGTAGCTGCTGTTCATGATATTAACAGCACAAGTTGATAATGTGCATGTGATCAGATGTTCTGGAGCACAAGGTTATGATGTGATGTGTGTGATGTGTAGAATTCGCTAAAACATACGTCTTTAATCTGCACTTAAACTGGGAGAGTGTGTCTGAGCCCCGAACACTGTCAGGAAGACTGTTCCAGAATTTAGGAGCTAAATGGTTAGAGTTCTCACAAGGTCGAGAAAATATCACCATATAACCCCAATCTTCTCCCTACACTGGCTTCCTGTTGAGTTTTAAATCCACTACAAACTACTGCTACTTACCGACTATTTTGCCGAGAACTGGATGTTTACTAAACCACAGTTTTTAGTTTTAAGAGCTATTAAAAGCCAAATGTATTCTAACTGTTGCTACTGTTTTGATTAGATCTTAAACTAAAAGCATCTGTAAAACACACTCATACTGAATTCTGTGTAATGTAATAAATATGATGTAAAAATAACAGATGTTAAAAAAGTCATAATATCCAAGACAGAGAAATCAGATACACATGTAGATCTTCCTCTCTCCTCCCTTTAAACCCGTCTCATTGTATATTCACATTATGCTGCGACTAATTGTGTTACATGATCCTTTGAACGCTTCCACCTACACATTGTCTTCAGACCAGCAATTATCTATAATTGTGTTCCCTCTCCAACCAAATGTATTATTGCGCACACTTTGATTTCTTATTTAAATAATAAACATCATGCACATGCCCAATGCTTCCCACCATTTTCATTAGAAACAGGAATAAATTAATATCAAAGCATTTAATTAAACACATTACTCCTCAGCTAAGACTTGATGTCTTGAACAAAGGCAAAAGATTTAGCTTGTATTTACGCTCTGACATCTCGTTAAAGAGCTCAGCAATCTCATCGGATCAAAGGAAATTCACTGGCACATGAACAACTCACCAATTTCGTTAACTTGCTTTTTTAATCTCCCATTTTAACAGGATCTTTAGCAAAGCTATCAAATCTAAAAATGTGCTGATATAATTTCTTTCCACAGAGTGGAGATAATCATAATCAAGATAAAATGGTATTTAAAGTGCTTCAGCTGCTTTTCAGTGAAATGTAATCAGACTGCCTGACTCATCAGAGACATCTTTCATTGTAGCATGACAATCATTTCTTCTTAGTAATGTGATCTTTGCAAATGATTTGTTTTGTAGAACGAGCAAGAGATAATAGTCTTGATGCCATCATTCTTATACAGGATGCAAAAATTCATGATTCACAGAACATTTCATAAGATTACTGTTTTGACTACTGCCAAGTTTCAAATACATTGTAAGCATATTACACTATACATGCTCCCAGTACATAACTTTATATTTGGTAATAAATGACATAGTGCAAGGGTTTCATTAAAGTATTTTACTTTTATACATTTACTTTTAAGTATTCAGTGCAAACTGTTTTTCAAATCTGTTAATGTTAAATCCTAAATGCATAATCTATATTTTAGTGGACTGAAATACTTAAGTGAATGTCTTTATTTGTTTTATTTAATTAATTTTTTTTTGTTGGGGGTCTTCGCATTCTGATCAAGAACATAACAATTGGCCCTCTCCCTGAATAAAATTCAGTGTGGCATAATGCTATCAATACTATTATTATTATCAATTGATAATATTATAACTTTTTATTCATATACTCCATGTGGAAATATGAAATAGTTTGTGTTCAGTTCACACTGCATAGTAAATACATATTTTGTAATGCATTTTGCAGGATGAATTTACGATAGAATGAAATCTATTAGTAGACATAAATAATCCTTACAGTTGATCCTGTGTCTGATAAAATAAGAAACACTTATTTTATTGTCTGAAAGACCAGAAAGATCACATAGCATTGCTAAAGCAGCTTCACCTTCCTGTACTGTCATTAATTCTACAACTTAAATCTTAAAGCCTTTTAATTTATTAGTTTTCTATTTAGAAAAGTACGATAAATGTGCACATCAGTATGATTGCTTTAGAAAAACTTCTATTGCATTTTATATTTATATTTTATATTTATTGCTGTATAAATCTATAAAAATCTCTTTACTACTCCAACTCCAAATGACAATTAAAATATGACCGCAGTGTAATACAAGCATTATATATTTATACCATTTCACTTTCACATTTATCACTTTTATACCAGCACATGGACACTTTAATGACAATCACAATCATACTGGGTCACTTTAATCTGTACTTCTGTCAATATCTGTCATACACAACCATCCATCCCTTTATATATATATATATATATATATATTTCTGTAAAGCTATTCAAATACAATTACATTATATCGAAGACATGTTTTACGTATTATAGTCATCTAATTATCAGGTGTTTGTTTATGCTAGAACTTGCAGAACAATAGTGATCTGTCTACATTCAAAATTAGATACAAAAATATAACACTAGTATTTAATTATTTGTATCATTTCTTTAAGGAAATGTGTTTTTTCTGCTTATGTCAAGGAACAATAATAATGGATAAAGTTATCAATTAAATGAAAGCGGTAAATAAGATCTGATTATGTGTTGACCTTGAGAATTTAGGAGACTCTTCATCTCCTAACACATGCTTTATAAAATGTGATGAATACATGCTATGTTCCAGATGATGGCCCCTGTGACACATTCTTTCTGCTATTCCCAGAAAAGACCCAGCTGGTCCATCTTAAAGCCATTTACCTTAATTTCAGTAGTCATTTTCTAGGGACAGCCATCAGCCATGTTATATAACACTGACCCAGTTTAGGCCTGAATCTTTGTGTTAAGTCTCAAGCTGCACTGACAATTTCCTCCATGTACAAGAAGGATGGACAGTGTAAGTGATTGTTAAAACAGAAATGATGCTTGAATGCTTTGTCTGTTCACAGAGGGAATACATTTGTGTCTGCTGGTTTGGCTGAATGTGGTGAAGGTTTTTAATATGTTTTGCATTTTCAATATAAAAATAATATTAATGGGAAAAAAATGTGTTTGCTTACTGTTAGTTACTGTACATGAAAACACAATCTTAGATTAAACAAGCAAGACAATGACATAAGCTAACTTAATTTATTGTGATATTTTGATGTGTTAATTATACATAGAATATAATAAATAACACTGGCTGTCGTGACTTCAACTGGTTTTACTTCTTCCTCTTTCGGCTTCTCCTATTAGGGGTCTCAAAAGCATCCGTCGTCAAATCCCCCGTCCTCATTTCTAATTCTGTTCATCGTCGTCACTCCTAACAAACATCTCAACATCTTCAGCTCTGCTACCTCCAGCTCCGCCTCCTGTCTTTTACACAATGCCACTGTCTCTAAACCTTACATCTCCTCAGGTCTCACTACAGTCCTATAAACTTTCCCTTTCACTCTCACAGATACTCTTCTATCACAAATCACTCCTGCTATCACTCTTCTCCACCCACTCCACCCTGCCTGCACCCCTTTCTTCTTAACTGGCTTTACATAAAAACTCTAGATATATAACTAAAAGAGGGAATTAACATAATTATGTCTTTACTCAGACTTAAATCAAACCATCCAATGAGCATTATATTAAGATCTACTTTGCCCCGTTATCAGCTCTGACCTGATAGCTATTTCTCATTTTTCATTTTTGTTCGAATTATAAAGGAGACCAGAACGTATTTAGTTTAAGCAAATGATCACTTAGACCAATCAACACAAATCTGATCTACACATTTACATACACTTGTGCAGCATTTAGCAGACGTCCAGAGCGACGTACAAAAGTGCTTTAAGTCTCTAGTAATGATTAAATCTACACCGGATTACAAACTTAATATAAATCAGACTACTACTCTGTTGAAATGATTTTTCAAAAAAAATGTTAGTTTAAGTGGTTCAGGATGATGAAGGTCTTTACCCGTCGCTTGAAGATAGTCAGGGACTCTGCTGTACGGACATCTAGGGGAAGTTCATTCCACCACCTCGGTGCCAGAACAGAGAAGAGCCTTGAAGTGTACTTACCTCTCCTTCTGAGAGAAGGTGGTACCAGTGGAGCAGTGCTGGAGGATCTCAGACAGCGTGGTGCAGTGCGAGATGTGATGAGGTCTCTGATGGTGCTGGTCCATTTTTTAGGCATTGTAGGTGAACATCAGTGTTATATATCTGATACGTGCAGCTACTGGAAGCCAGTGGAGGATCAGCAGTGGGGTGGTGTGGGAGAACTTCGGCAGATTGAACACAAGCCGTGCAGCTGCGTTTTAGATCATTTGCAGTGGCTGAATAACGTTCAGAGGAAGACCTGCCAGAAATGGTCGAAATCCTTCGGATGTTGTAGGATGTTGAAGGAAAAGAACGAGCCACATTAGAAACATGTGAGGTGAAGGACAGTTGATTGTCCATAGTTACCCCAAGGTTGTGAGCAGTGGCTGAAGGAGAGAGCAAAGAGTTATGAAGAGTTATTCAGAGATACTGACCTGGAAATTAATATAGAGTGGGTATAGAGGGAGAAAAGGAGGGGACCAAGTATCGAGCCTTGTGGGACATTAGTGGAGAGTCTGCATGGGGCAGATGTGGACCCCTCCATGTTACCTGGTATGAGCGACCTTCCAGGGAGGAAGCAAACCTCCATGCTGCTCCACGGACACCGAGGCTCCTGAGGGTAGATAAGAGAGTCTTGTGGTTGACTGTGTCGAATGCTGTTGAAAGGTCGAGGAGAATGAGGACAGATAACAGCTTGGCTGGTTGAGCAGCATGTAGTTTCTCAGAAACAGCCAAAAGGGCGTCTCTGTGGAAAGTGCCGCTTTGAACCCAGACTGGTTCTGATCATGGAGGTTGTTCTGTGAGAGATAAACAGACAGTTGGTTAAAAACAGTGCAGTCCAGAGATTTAGAAAGAAAGGAGGGAAGTGATGCCGGTCTGTAGTTGTTGATATCTGATGGATCCAGAGCAGGTTTCTTCAAGTTGGGAATGACCCTTGCTTGCTTGAAGGTAGTTGGCACATGGACAGATTTTAAGGACCTGTTGATGATTGTGGAGGTGAAAGGCAGGAGATCTTGTGTGATGGTCTGAAGTATAGCTGAAGAAATTGGATCCAGAGGACAGGTGGTGGGATTGCAAGATTGGATGACTTTCAGTATTTCATCTTTTGCTATGGTTGAGAAGCTTGACAACGAAGGAGTAGGGGATTCCTGGCTGTGTTGTGTAGTCATTGTTGGGGAGGAAATGAAGGTCTGGCAGATTTCCCTAATCTTCTTATTATAGAAGGAGGCAATCAGCAGTCAGGGAGGATGGAGCAGGTGGAGCAGGTGGGTGCAGTATTGAAAAGATGATGTTGTGGAGCTTACGAGGATCTTGTGCAGAGGCTGCAAACTTTTTCTTGCAGAAGGCAGTCTTAGCAGAAGTCACATCAGAAAAAAATTTGTTCAGAAATGCGCGGTACGATGCGAGGTCTACAACGAGTTGTGATTTTTTTTCCACTTCCTCTTTGCTGATCTGAGTTCTCGTTGATTGCTGTGCAAGACTTCTGACAGCCAGGGTGTGGGACAAGAAGTCTTCTTGGGTTTAGTGGTCGGGGGGCAGAGGAGGTCCATGGTTGTTGAGAGAGAAGAAACAAATCTGATGTACACCAATCTGATCTACATTAATCTGATCTACACCAATCTAATCTAAACCACAAAAATCTGATCCACATGAATTGGATGTCAGTAGAAATGGTGATCCAATTCAGTTAAAACAGGAGTTCAAGTGTTACAATATAATTCTTTTTGTATTTTACACAAATATTTTAAATAGTTTACTTGCGTTTCTAATCACCGTCATAAATCTTTATATGGTGTTTCTGTAACTGATGAATGATCATTTTCTGTTAATATTACTTATTGTTTAATTATTTATAGTAATAAAACATTAGTCCTAATACCAGGGGGTACATTTTACACTGAAATGTACAAAAATGAGCAGATAAATCTTCTATTTCTAATTAATTTTTTAATTCCTAACACCTTTACTGTGATTCTGCAGTGAGAATTCAATCATTTGTGCTTTAAATCTGTCACCAGCAGTTTTTTTCTTTATTCCTGGTTTGCAGTGTTGCCTGAATCCCTCATTCTCTCACACACCTCTGTGTAATATATAATCCTTCAGCAAAGCCAAGCCAGGTGACAAGACAAGACACTAACTATACCCTCCTGGGTATAGTTACATACATCAACCCCGTTTAAATGGCAGAGGAGGCGGAGTCACAGCTATTTATAATAATAATCTAAACGTCACACAAAAGACTAAACACAAATGTAAAACATTTGAAGTTCTTTACACCAGCAAAAAAAATATTCAGTGTCTGAAAGGAGTTCCAGTCAGTCAATTCGATTAATTATTATTTATAGACCCCCAGGGGCCCGATTCTGATTTTCTCATAGAATTTGCAGATTTCATCAAAATTTGGCTACTTCTTTACACAAAGCATTAATTGTTGGTGACTTTAATATTCATTTTGATCATCAGGAAAACTCCATAAGAGCAGCAGTTGTGTTCATTCTAGAGTCAGTTGGAATTAATCAGAATGTTATGGGACCCACTCATAGTGATGACACACTTTTGTTATTATCATTTGGATTAAAACTACAAAATTTAGTCATAAATCCACAGTCTCAAGTTATTGCAGACCATTATCTTTTTTTAAATCTGCCTCAGTCACTGCATTAGTACCTCACCACGTTACCATGTTAAACACATTCACGTCAACTACAGCAGCACGTTTTATCAATAATCGTCCAGAACTGATGATATAAAATAAATCTCCGTCTGACCCCACAGAGCTCGACTGGGCCACTGAATACCTAGAATCAACTTTATGTTATACTCTAGATGATGGAGCTCCGCTTAAGACCAAAATTATCAGGAAGAAAAAATTAGCACAGTGGTATAATGATCATACACACACCTTAAAACAGACCACTCAGAAATTAGAACGTAAATGACTTCAAACAAAATTGACAGTATTTCAAATAGCATTGAAGGAGAATCTCCTGAGTTCTAGAAAATCTCTTAGTGCTGCTAGATCAGCATATTTCTCCACCCTCATAGAAAATAACAAGCAGAATCCTAGATTTTTATGAACAGGAAATAAAAGCACTGCACTCACATGCACACCATTAATAGGTAGTAATGATTTCATGAACTTTTTTAATAATAAAGTTGAAAACATCAGGCAAAAAATCCAGACGATTAAAATAAATCCAAACTATTTTATAAATAACCCTGCAGACAGCAGTGTCATTATAACAGACCATCAATTACAAAGCTTCACTCCTATTCAAGAGAACGACTTCATTTCATTTATTTCCTCATCAAAATCATCATCCTGCATTCTCGATCCCTCGCCTGCAAGTTTCTTCAAACAGATCATTCCAGAGGGAATTGAACCTGTTTTAAAATAATAAACTCTTCCATTAGCACTGGGTTTGTACCTAAATCCTTCAAACTGCAGTTATCAACCCCCTAATTAAGAAACCTGACCTTCACCCTGTCAGCTGTCCAACTACAGTCCAATATCAAACCTCCTCTTTATCTCCAAGATTCTAGAAAAGGTTGTAGCACAGCAGTTCTGCTCACATCTACTGAGGAATCAGGATTTCGGCCTCATCATAGCACAGAGACGGCGCTAGTTAAGGTGGTAAATGACTGTTATTGGCCTCTGATCAGGGTTTTGTCGCTTTACTTGTTTTGCTCGACCTCAGTGCAGCTTTTCACACCATTGATCATCATCTCTTGCTTGCTGGACTTGAGAACGTTGTTGGAATAAAGGGAACAGTTCTCTCCTCAGGCCTTATCTGACTGATCGCTATCAGTTTGTTGATGTAAATGGTGAGTTCTCCACACTCTCTAAGTGTTTGGTGTTCCACAAGGATCTGTCTTAGGCCCACTGCTTTTCTCTTTATATCTGCAGCCTCTGGGGGAAATTAAACATAAACATGGTATTCGCTTCCATTGCTATGCTGATGATACACAGCTGTATATTTCAGCAAAGCCAGATGAGAGAGATCAGCTTAATGTTGAGGAGTGTGTAACGGAAATTAGACATTGGATGCTTGATAACTTTCTTCTGCTCAACTCAGATAAGACGGAAGTACTTTTACTAGAACCACATGCAGCTAGAAGCAAACTTTCAGATTCTGTAGCATCTCTGGATGGTGTTTCTGTCTCAGTGTGTACAGCAGTCAAAGACCTTGGTGTGATTATTGACCCGAGTCTTTCCTTTAGGTCTCACGTGAATAATATCACCAGGATCTCCTTCTTTCTAATTAGAAATATTGCTAAAATTAGAAATATGATGTTGATGGTTTTGTAACATCTAGATGAGACTACTGTAACGCTTTACTGTCTGGGTGTTGGAGTAAGTGCAGAAATAAGCTTCAGTTAGTTCAGAATGCAGCAGCAAGAGTCCTCACTAGATCTAGAAAATATGATCACATCACCCCTGTTTTAATCATCTACACTGCTCCAAATTACATCTCACACTGATTATAAAATACTACTACTGACGTATAAAGCACTTAACGCTCTCACGCCGCAGTATCTGAGTGAACTTCTGCACCAGGATGATCCTCCACGCCTACTTAGATCAAAAGGTACAGGCTATTTGTTGGTACCTCAAATAATGAAGACTCCAGCAGGGGGCAGATGTTTCTCTTATAAAACCCACAGTTATGAAACAACCTTCCAATCAGTGTTCGGGACTCAGACACCGTCTCAGTGTTCAAGTCGAGGTTGAAAACGTATTTATTTAGTCAAGCATTTTATCAGTAGATTTTTTCTTAGGTAAAGGTGCAGATCTTGCCACCGGCTTGCTCATCAAGGACAAACTTGCTTATAAAGAACATATTCACTTTTATCCACCACATTATCTGTGTAAAGCTGCTTTGAGACAATGTTCATTGTTAAAAGTGCAATACAAATAAAAATTAATTGAATTGAATTGAATTGATGTCACACCAAGTACTTTTCTAGCTGTCTCTCATCACTTCTGCAGTAGTTCCACAATCATCCAGCACTTCTTCACCACCACCGAGCCCCTGTCTGAACTCTTCCCTGAATCTCACACTACAGTCTTCCTCCTTCAGTTTCCACCATCTTATTCTTCTTTCAGTCCTCACTCTCATCCTCTTCTTCTTCACCTCCAAAACCATCCTACAGACCACCATCCAGTGCTGTCTAGCTACACTGTCCCCCGCCAACACCTTACAGTCTCCAATCTCCTTCAGGTTGCATATCCTAAATAGAACATAGACCACTTGTGTGCACCTTCCTCCACTCTTATACGTCACCCTCTGATCCTCCTTCTTCTTAAAATACGTGTTCACCACTGCCATTTCCATCCTTTTAGCAAAATCTACCACCATCTGCCCTTCCACATTCCTCTCCTTAAAACCATACCTACCCATCACCTCCTCATCACCTCTGTTCCCTTCACCTATGCCCATTAAAGTCTGCACCAATCACCAATCGTTCTTTCCTAGGTTCACCTTCTACCACTTCATCCAACTCCAGAATTTTTCCTTCTTCTCCATCTCACAACCCACTTGTGGAGCATAAACACTGATGACATTTATCATTACGCCTTCAACTTCCAGCCACACGTTCCTCACTTCACCTCCACTTCACCTCCACTACACTCTTACTGTACTCTTCCTTCAGAATCCCCCTACACCATTTCTCTTTCCATCCACACCATGATAAAACAGTTTAAACACCTCCAATGTTCCTGGATTCACTTCCTTTCCACTTGGTCTCCTTAACACACAACATCTCTATCTTTCTCCTCTCCATCATATCAGCTCCCTCTCTCCCTTTACTAGTCATAGTACCAACATCTAAAGTACCAACCCAAACCTCCACTCTCCTCCACTTCTCCTTTCTCTGCTGTCTTTGTAGACATCTTCCTCCTCACCTTATCCTCCACTCTCCTTCACTTCTCCTTTCTCTGCTGTCTCTGTAGACGTCTTCATCCTCTCCTTCTCCTCCTTCAGTCAACAGTAGATACCTGTGGTGGTCGTTGGTAACCCGGCCCTCGACCGACCCGCTATGAATTTCTGATTTGTGATCCATATATTTGATTTGTCACGTTTTACTCTGGATGCCCTTCATAACACAACCCTCCACATTTATCCGGGCTTGAGACCGGCACTAAGAGTCACCTGACTTGTGTAACACTGATAGCTGGTTTACTCAATTCAGATTTATTTATATATTTTATTACACCAAAATACATTGTCACAGAATAGCTCTATAGCAATGTCTTTATATAAAAAACATTTCTATTGTATAAATTTACCTATTTACCCAATTCTTGTATTTAATGAAGAGCGTACACAGAGAGTTTTTCTTTCTTTTATTCTCAAAGCCTGGAGTTTTACAGTTTTGCAGGTGTTTCATTCTTTTCAGTCTCTGTACTGTATTATTGTGAAGATAAGCCTAAACCTCAAAACTCATTTGTGAGTGAACTGTCCCTATGGTCAGCATGACAATACACACTATACTTTCACTTCTCCTCTGTTTCTTGCTTCAGCGCTGTGGGTACACACACACACACACACACACACACACACACACACACACACACACACACACACACACACACACACACACACACACACACACACACACACACACACACACACACACACACACACACACACACACACACACACACACACGGAAGGACTTCCTAAAACTTTGTGTACTCACCTGTTTGTTGCGTCGGTCTTCCGGGTTGAGCTTGGATGGCAGCCAACCAGAGCGCTGAATAGCGGCTGGCTTTAAAGCGCCAGCGCTACGTCGCGCATGCGCGGCAAAACAGGAAGTCTGCAAATTGATGTTGATGGGACATTTTTTTTGTGGGTGATTATTATTATTATTGGCATTGTTGTAATTTTCGTTATCATTATTATTGTTATTATTAGTGTTGTTATTGTTATTATGTTTATTATTTATTGATATTTATATTGTTATTAAGCCATTCTGTGACTAGCTACAAAATTACCAAACCCCTTTGGGTGAAATGGTTGAGTCCAAGGGGAGGGGCTAACACTTTATAAACCAGTCTCCCAATTCAAAAGGGGGGGGGGGGGGGGTGGAGTTGTAGGAGTGGTGCATTGTAGTGAATGCACATGAGCAGGTGCACCTATTTTGTATATAGTTTTCTTTACTTTCATCATAATTGTCTTTGTTTTGTTATTTTGCCACTTTTTCTTTCATGGGGTATTGTATATAATTTGGACTTTGCACTTGAGCACGCTGTAAATAAACACCACTTTACACGGAACATCACAGCGAGTATTGCCATCATTTGGGTAGAAGGTGAACCCGTAAGGCCGCTCTACCACATTTGGTGTCAGAAGATATATCAGAAGATATGTGTTTGAGCATAAGTCCCTGTATTTTATCTTTAACTTTGATTTATGTGTGGATTATTAAACACAAAACAACACAACAACCAACATAAGAGAAGGTACAGTTAGTTTAAATAACTTAGACTTGTGATGAAGCTCCAGGCAGTTAAATGGAAACCTGAAACTTTTTTCTATTGTGTCTTCTGTATATATTTTTATAATAACATCGCTCCCCATATCCTTCTGAAACACCAAGTGGATTAGAATAACATTAATTCATAACTTGTATACATTTATATTTAGACCATTGTAGCCAAATACAGTACTATAGTACTCAACTGTGGATGTTCAATTAATATAATTGCAACAGTATTATTATGATTAACTCAGATCTCCTGCATTGATCCTGATCTTACATTCTGGATCAGTCATAAACAGTGTTCATAAATTTTCTTTTACTGTAAGTTTCCAGAACATATTGAGGCCCAACAGAGATCCAGAACAGTCTTTGTGTATTTACACAGAGCTTGTATTCCTTTTCTGTCTCAATGAAAGTGTTACTGCAATAATAAATTCTACCCTATAGAATTCTATCTATTATTAATTTATACACATAATTCAGACAAATAAAACATTGACCTTCCAAAATAGTTTTTAAAATTAACTTTAACATTATTTTTATATGAAGAACCATTTTGTTGTTATTGCACTGAGGAACAAAAGCAAAAGTGCACGAAAAGAAAAATTGTGTTTATTGCTGAAGTGAGATTTACATCAGAGTGGCTGAATATTCAAATTCCAATCACAAACATTTGGTGATTTCTTTCAGCTGTTGTGACAGAGGAATTTGAGCACACACATTAAAGCACAGGTAAAATAACAAGCAGCATGTGGAGTTCTGTCTAATCCAACACTAATACACAATAATAAAAATATACACTACTGAAAGAACATACTGCTGACAGGAAATACACAGAATTCACAACTTGTGTATTTTCGATTTTATTTCACCTGCTAAAGTAATTCTGCCACAAATATACAAGCGCTCATATGTGAACACTTTTAAAATGTGAATCAGGTTTATATATAAATGCAACCTGTTAACTTTGTCAACACAAGCTGTCTCCACATAAAGTGCTCCAAAAGGAAAATATATTTTTGAAAACTCACCAGATGTTTATTCTGAACCAAGTGATCTTTTAAAGAGGTGATTTTTGTGCTGCTAGCTCTTAATACCATTAAGTTCAGCAAGGTATACATTTGTGCTGCCCATTTTGTGTAATGGGGTTAATCTTTTCCAAAGAAATATCAGCATCACTGTCCAGGTTGTCAGACATATAAGGGGAGAGATGCACCAGGGACTTAACCCCAAAATTCTCTTCTTTCTTTTGAACCTCCTCATCCTGGCATAGTATGCTATGTGGGATCACATGGCTGCTGTTCCTACCACCTTTGGAGATTAGGCCCTTGGGCTGAAGGTGTAAGACCTGTTTGAATGCTTCGTTGTTGATGTTTACAATCTCAATAGAGTTGCTTCCAGGGCAGACATTTTGGCAGCCCAGAAGGGAAGAAAATGCTTTGCGGAATTCAGCATTGAAGGCGTAGATGATTGGGTTGAGTGAGGAGTTAGCCCAGCCAAACCAGACGAAGACATCAAAGGTAGTTGTGTTTATGCATGGGAAGTCCACGCTTTCATTGGGCTCGCAGAAAGGCACCATGCAGTTGAGGATGAAGAAGGGAAGCCAGCAGAAAACAAACACCCCCATGATGACCGAAAGTGTCTTGAGGACTTTAGTTTCACGCTTAAAGGAAATCTTAAAGGAGCTTTCAGAGTCTATGCTGCTGCTGTTGCCCATGCTGCTGTAGCGGTTTTTGGCATGTTCTGCTGCTCGCTCCAGGGCGGATATCCTGCGAATTTGCTTCTGGGCAATGCGGTAAATGCGGGTGTAGGTGACAATCATGATGGCTACCGGAATGTAAAAACTGATGAGGGAGGAGGAAATGGCATATGTTCGATTGAGACTAGAGTCACAGTTGTCTTGTGAAAGTTCAGCATAGGTGCTGTTCAGTTCATTGTAACGTGCACTTTGTGTTTTGTGCCAATTCAGCTGCACAGGAATGAAGGAGATAAGAACAGACAAAGTCCACGCCACACTAATCATGATGAATGCCACCTTGGGTGTCATTTTGCGCTCATAGCGAAACGGGCTGGAAATGGCCCAATATCGGTCCACACTAATGACACATAGGTTCAGGATTGAAGCAGTAGAGCACATGATGTCAAATGCCACCCAGATATTGCAGAAAGCACCAAAAGGCCAGAATCCCACAATTTCTGTAGCTGCCTTCCACGGCATCACCAAACTGGCCACCAGTAGGTCTGAAATGGCCAGTGATATAACAAAGAAGTTAGTGACGTTGGAACGCAGATGGCGAAACTTTGTGACAGCAGCACAGACCAGAGTGTTTCCCAGCAGAGTGGTGAGGATGAGGAGAGAAAGAAAGCAGCCAGTCAGAACACGCTTTGATGAATCACGTCGCACTAAATCGCTGTCAAGAACCGAGGAAAAATTTACATCCATGACTTTTTCACTGAGTAACAGCAGCAGTCACCCCATAATTACACGTTCAAAGGAACAGGGAAGAATCACAAGAGCAGAATAAACCTGTGACTCAAAGCTCTGATCATCCACATCAAGATCACTGTTGCAAATATGTTCTAATTATTTAACATTACCTTTACAGAAGCCATGAAATTGTGTTCCATGTTCCAAAGCCAATTCAACGTGTTACAACAAACTGATTCAGTTACTCTAACAGGCTGCTGGTTTCCTCCCAGTTGCGCAACATTTTCCCTCCAGCATGTTTAAGTGAATGTGTCCAAGCACAATCATCAGCCTTCCATTCGAGCTCATCGATGTGTTCTATTGATCCGGATTTGCTCTCTGTTGTTCTGATTTCTCCATGAAGCGACCTGCTCTAATTCTTTTCTGAGGCTGAGAAAGAAAAAAGAAATAATGTCATTCATGTGTCTTATGTCCCTCTGTCACGTGGCTTCTGTCCCTCTGTCATGTCTTTCCAATCTGCGTTTAAAAAATCTTCCCGTCCCGCAGTGGCCCCGACACTTTACTCCACATTACCGGGTTCTGTGTCACAGAATTGTCCTGATTGACATTGTCCCCAGACAGAATGTCTGTTACGGCAGTGGACGGAATTCTCAGTCATGCGCTCCGAAATCTTCGGTTTGGAATCGCGTGCGCGTAACGGAACCGGACTGGAAAATCTCCGAAGGGAAATTCAGTTGGATTTTGAGAAAATAATAGTATAATTTAAAAAGATTGTTATCTTCTGCCTTCACCGTGACTAAGAGCAGATCTCTGTCCTTCTCAGCATCTGGAAATCCAGTGTCTGAATTTACTGCTGCTCCGGTTCCGGTCACCCGAATGATTTTTTTCCGGTTACTTCATTAATTGTCTTAGTTTAGGAATGCAGCACTCACTCAGTCTTCTCCTTCTTTTCCTTTAGGGTCTGGTTTGGTGGATCTGTCGGAACCGAACCGAACTGAACCTTGTGTTTTCTTGCAGGTTTTTTTTCTTCCTTTTGTCATTTTAAAGGTTTTTACGTCCACAGACGTTATAAGGTGAAAAAGAGGTCCCTTTTCCGCTGATTATTCTGGAAGCTAATTTGCATCAGGTGCAGTTGTGAGCTTTTGTGCTGCGATGAGGAGAAGATCTGATACAGCTCCAGATTTAAATTGAACTGTTGGATGAGGCCACCTGCTGGAGCTCCATTAATAATTACTATAGTTTTATGAATGAGTTAAATCCGAGCAGTGGGTAAATCAGACTTCACCACATCCACACTAATAAACTCACATAAACTTAGTGTGGATTGTAATAAACATGATTAACAAACGAAGACACAACACACTATGGGCTACTTTCCTGCGATAACCATGTGGCATCCACTTTCCTATATCTTCTTCTTTCAGCAGCTCCCATTAGGAGTCTTCACAGCGGATCATTTGTATCCATACCCCCCTGTCCTCTACATCTGCCTCTTTCACACCAACTACCTGCATGTCTTCCCTCACCACATCCATGAACCTCCTCCTTGGTCTTCCTCTTTTCCTCCTTCCTGGTGGCTCCATCCTCAGCATTCTCCTACTGATATACCCCATGTCCCTCCTCTGCACATGTCCAAACCATCTCAATCACACCTCCCTAATCCTGTCCATCATCGTCACTCCCAACGAACATCTTAACATCTTCAGTTCTGCTACCTCCAGCTCCACCTCCTGTCTTTTACTCAATGCCACTGTCTCTAAACCATACAACATCGCAACCCAGCCATTAGGGTTGCACAAGTCAGTGCACCCTTTGGTTCAGTCCAAAACCTGGATAAATGGGAAGGGTTGCATTAGGAAGGGCATTTAACGTAAAACGTGCCAAATCAAAAATGCGGATTACTTTTCTATGTACTGATCTAAAATTGCATAAAGTATCATTTTAAATGCAACTGGATTTGACAAACTCCAGAGATATATTTTGTCAGACCAGTGCCACTGGTTTAGTTCAGGATCAAACCTCAGACACTGGAGCTGCAGGAGCTTTATGTAAAATACATGTAAAAAGTTTATGCTCCCCAGTTAAACTTCAGGATTTGATAATGTTTGTTATTTAAAATGTAATGACAACCAACAGAAATGTAAGTAAATCAAAGATAAAGTTTATGGGGAAAAGGGTGGAGACTGTGGTGAAGGAAAAACTCACCGAGATGCAGAAGGAAGAAACCTTGAGAGGAACCAGACTCAAGAGTGAACCTCATCCTCATCTGGGTGCCACCAAATGTCCATTTATTACAGATAAACGATGCAGACATTTGACATTAACTCTACAGTTTAAATCCATCTTCAAAGCTCCTGTTCTTACTCTGGAATTTCATGAAACCACCCAAGGCATTTATGAGAAACCATCTCCAGCTGCACAGAGTGGCTTCCAAACGAAGAGAACATCATTCAGAGTCAGCCCAGGACGAAGTGGGAAGATCCGAGGAGGGGAGAGGAACAGGAACAGTGATCACTGAAACCACATGAGCATGTTTAACTTTACCGAGGGAGAGAGAGAGAGAGAGAGAGAGAGAGAGAGAGAGAGAGAGAGAGAGAGAGAGAGAGAAGAGGGTGACAGGAAGAGAAGGATATGGATTATTAAGTCTCCTGATTGTTGTATGAAAGTTAATGTCACTGTGTAGTTTGGACTCTGGTAAGATTCACTCTGGCAGCAGAACTAAAAGGGAGAAGCAGAAAGAAACACAGACATGAGGATCTCTGGGATAAGAGACGACCCACCACACCACCATCAACAAACCTGAGTGAACGTGTGAGAGTGAGGAGACGACAGCATCCAAATATCCCAGTTCACCAAACACTCCATATCCATGATCCCTCCAGATCTGCTCCTTTACCTCACAAACACCTACTGACTAAAGACTCCACTAAATAAATGTGTTCAGCCTCGACTTGAACACTGAGACTGTGTCTGAGTCCCGAACACTGATTGGAAGGTTGTTCCATAACTGTGGGGTTTATAATAGAAACATCTGCCCCCTGCTGGAGTCTTCATTATTTGAGGTACCAACAAATAGCCTGCACCTTTTGATCTAAGTAGGCGTGGAGGATCATCCTGGTACAGAAGTTCACTCAGATACTGCGGCGTGAGAGTGTTAAGTGTTTTATACGTCAGTAGTAGTATTTTATAATCAGTGTGAGATGTAATTGGGAGCAGTGTAGATGATTAAAACAGGGCTGATGTGATCATATTTTCTAGATCTAGTGAGGACTCTTGCTGCTGCATTCTGAACTAACTGAAGCTTATTTCTGCACTTACTCCAACACCCAGACAGTAAAGCGTCTAAGTAGTCTAATCTAGATGTTACAAAAGCATCTACTAGTTTTTCTGCATCCTGTAACGACATCATATTTCTAATTTTAGCAATATTTCTAAGGTGAAAGAAGGAGATCCTGGTGATATTATTCACGAGAGACTCAAAGGAAAGACTCGAGTCAATAATCACACCGAGGTCTTTGACTGCTGTACACACTGAAACAGAAACACCATCCAGAGATGCTACAGAATCTAAAAGTTTGCTTCTAGCTGCATGTATATTGTCTTGTTTAATCTAAGGTAAATGTGTTGTGTTATTTATGTCTGTACTTTTGAGAGTCACTAACGGCTGGAACCAAATTCCTTGTGTTATGTCCTTGAGATAAATCGGCATGAACACATTCCAAAATGTTGTGGAAAGCCACCACAGAAGCATGGAATCAGTTATACTTGCAAAGGGAAGACCAACTCCATATTAATGTCTGTGTTTATAAAACAGTGGCATTACAGTCTGCGTTCAGGTGTCCCAATACTTTTTACCAATATTGTGTGTGTGTGTGTGTCTGTGTGTGTACTTTTTGTATCCCAGCATTGAATTAATTGCTGCTCCTCACTTTAGACAACAACAAACAAGAAAGAAATAATGAAGTTGAAGGTCAGAAACTGTGTGGTGGCTTATAAAGGGAAATATTTATAATTTTTACATTTTGGCTTCTGTTTTTTTAGAGAGGTTGGAATTCATTAAGGAATATTTGTTAATTGATCAACACTAAGCACTTCATCCTGTTCACTAAGAATCTAAGGCAGCAATTTATTTTTCTTTTGTAGAATTAATGCACACTTTTTTCGCACATTTTTCAATAGATGTGCTTTTACAGAGAACAACAATCTAACTGTTGTGTGATGAGAGACCATTTCACCCTCTGTAACACACTTTTAAGCAAATAAATAAGATATTATTACAATCACACTGTGCTGTTTCACGTCTCTCCCAAGCCTGAGGAACAAAATGCAAAAATGTACACTGTTTATACCTTTATTAGAAATGATTCTTCTGCACATTTTACTCTTTTTTTTAACACATTGAGGCAATATTGTAGATAAAAGTCAAAATATAACAGTTCTTATTAACAGTCAAAACTGATCGGGTATCTGTTTATCCTGCATTAATAAAAATCTGCTGCACTGCTAATTTGTCTGTTTAGAATTTGTAAGAACCTCCATTCTGTTTCTTCAATTTATTTAATCCAAACCTCCACTGTTACATTTTTATTTTCCACAAATTTGTAGGAAAAAAAAGAATGAGGTTAAACGTGGACACAGGGTTTCTGTCCGTGCCTTGTTGCAAAGAGTTTTATAAAATTGTTCTGTAGCATTCTGAAAATCGTGTGTAACTGTAGTGCCAGTAAACGTCAGGAAACTGTGCCCAAACAAAGAGCATCATAAGAACGAGCTAGAAAAGT
The DNA here is from genome assembly GCF_946808225.1 of Silurus aristotelis. Taxonomy (NCBI): domain Eukaryota; kingdom Metazoa; phylum Chordata; class Actinopteri; order Siluriformes; family Siluridae; genus Silurus; species Silurus aristotelis. Next base: position 49,747 of record NC_139589.1, on the reverse strand, counting down.
GTGAATGATTACAGAGTCTACATTAACAGCATGTTGCATAAGTGTTTTTCTGCATTATTTTACAGTTGGAAATGTAAATGGACTTGTGATTATATTATGGAATTCTACGTTATGGTTCTTTGTTATACTTGACTACTGGTCACTGAGTCACTCCTGCTTACTGCTGTGTAATAATGAGTTGAGACGTTTTACTTATGTGAGACAGAAGGAGACTAAATGATAAAAGTTCTCCACACCATGTCTTCACTGATCCAATATTTACCTAATGTGTATTTAACTAATGACTCAAATAGTTTATCTTTTAGATAAAACAGATCATTGTAGCTTTAAGGTTTATCATACAGTACATAGCACCCCTTTATCTAGAGTGACTCACAACCGAGCAGTTGAAGGGAATCACCCAGCAGTAGCAGCTTGGAGGCACTGAGATTGGAACTTGTAACCTTCTGGTCCAGTGTCTAAAAGTTCAGTATGAAAAAACAGCTGCACACTGCATAACATCTGGACAAGAAGCTCCAGTGCAATAAAAGTGCAGTAACAGTGCACACTTTTAAATAATAAACTCAGCATGGACTTTGTATGTTTAATAAAGTTTGCAGTTATAAAATCACCTGATCACCTGACCACTGCTGCTGCCTATAAACACTGAGCATCAGCTCTGTTTCAGGGTTACCGGAAGTCCTTTAGTTTGCTCAGCCGAACTGCATTGTGGGCTCTGTAGTCTACTATACAGATTCACTTCACTGTTGTAACGGACGTTGTCCGCGCGTGCGCTCTTCTTGCGGAAGTACGTCACACGCGGGAAAACGAGGCGGTCCGGTACAGTGTGAGTATGTGTGTGTAAATATAGTTTCTTATATCAATATATTTTCTACAAATTTATTTCAGATACAAACTTTTTTGTATTTGCCACTGAATCGCTTTAATACTGTTTGTTGTGCAGAAAATTATCAGCTGGAAACAGTAAATACGCACTGCTAAAACTGCTAACAAACTGCTAACGTGCTGTCTGTATGTCTCTGTATGGTGTCTGGATGTCTCTGTATGGTGTCTGGATGTCTCTGTATGGTGTCTGGATGTCTCTGTATGGTGTCTGGATGTCTCTGTATGGTGTCTGGATGTCTCTGGTATGTCTCTGTATGGTGTCTGTATGTCTCTGGTATGTCTTTGGTGTCTTTATGTCTCTGTCTGGTGTCTGTATGTCTCTGGTGTCTGTATGTCTCTGTCTGGTGTCTGTCTCTGTATGGTGTCTGTATGTCTCTGGTATGTCTCTGGTATGTCTCTGGTGTCTGTATGTCTTTGGTGTCTGTATGTCTCTGTCTGATGTCTGTATGTCTCTGGTGTCTGTATGTCTCTGGTATGTGTCTGGTGTCTGTATGTCTCTGGTATGTGTCTGGTGTCTGTATGTCTCTGTCTGGTGTCAGTATGTCTCTGTCTGGTGTCAGTATGTCTCTGTCTGGTGTCTGTATGTCTCTGTCTGGTGTCTGTATGTCTCTGGTGTCTGTATGTCTCTGGTGTCTGTATGTCTCTGGTATGTGTCTGGTGTCTGTATGTCTCTGTCTGGTGTCTGTATGTCTCTGTCTGGTGTGTGTATGTCTCTGTCTGGTGTCTGTATGTCTCTGGTATGTGTTTGGTGTCTGTTTGTCTCTGTCTGGTGTCTGTATGTCTCTGGTATGAGTCTGGTGTCTGTATGTCTCTGTCTGGTGTCTGTATGTCTCTGTCTGGTGTCTGTATGTCTCTGGTGTCTGTATGTCTCTGGTATGTCTCTGCTGTCTGTATGTCTTTGGTGTCTGTATGTCTCTGGTGTCTGTATGTCTCTGGTATGTCTCTGGTGTCTGTATGTCTCTGTCTGGTGTCTGTATGTCTCTGTCTGGTGTCTGTATGTCTCTGGTGTCTGTATGTCTCTGGTTTGTGTCTGGTGTCTGTATGTCTCTGGTTTGTGTCTGGTGTCTGTATGTCTCTGTCTGGTGTCTGTATGTCTCTGTCTGGTGTCTGTATGTCTCTGTCTGGTGTCTGTATGTCTCTGTCTGGTGTCTGTATGTCTCTGTCTGGTGCCTGTATGTCTCTGTCTGGTGTCTGTATGTCTCTGGTGTCTGTGTGTCTCTGGTATGTGTCTGGTGTCTGTATGTCTCTGTCTGGTGTCTGTATGTCTCTGTCTGGTGTCTGTATGTCTCTGTCTGGTGTCTGTATGTCTCTGTCTGGTGTCTGTATGTCTTTGGTATGTCTCTGGTGTCTGTATGTCTCTGGTATGTGTCTGTATGTCTCTGTCTGGTGTCTGTATGTCTCTGTCTGCTGTCTGTATGTCTCTGTCTGGTGCCTGTATGTCTCTGTCTGGAGTCTGTATGTCTCTGGTATGTGTTTGGTGTCTGTATGTCTCTGTCTGGTGTCTGTATGTCTCTGGTATGTGTCTGGTGTCTGTATGTCTCTGTCTGGTGTCTGTATGTCTCTGGTATGTGTTTGGTGTCTGTATGTCTCTGTCTGGAGTCTGTATGTCTCTGTCTGGTGTCTGTATGTCTCTGGTATGTGTTTGGTGTCTGTATGTCTCTGTCTGGTGTCTGTATGTCTCTGGTATGTGTTTGGTGTTTGTATGTCTCTGTCTGGTGTCTGTATGTCTCTGGTATGTGTTTGGTGTCTGTATGTCTCTGTCTGGTGTCTGGGTGTCTGTATGTCTCTGTCTGGTGTCTGTCTGGTGTCTGTATGTCTCTGTATGTCTCTGTCTGGTGTCTGTATGTCTCTGTCTGGTGTCTGTAATATCAGCAGTCACTGATTGTTTGTGCTGTTGATTCATAACACGACGTTTCAGTAGGAAAATGTTTAACGATGTAAAGGATTGATATTTTGTTTTCTTCAGCTTTCTAACTGCTTGGAATGTGAGACGTACTGAGTCAAAATGTCAAAAATTGAGAAGATGAGCATTCTTGGAGTGAGGAGTTTTGGAGTTGAGGACAAGGACAAGCAGATCATTTCATTCTTTAGTCCTCTGACAGTGCTGGTTGGTCCAAATGGAGCCGGAAAAACGGTTTGTTTTCATACCTGTGTGTGAGATATCATCTGATTATTTTGGCTAATTGGTGTAAGGAATTACCAGAATTACCCGACCCATAACCCCATCACTAAACAGTGTGTCCCGACCCATAACCCCATCACTAAACAGTGTGACCCGACCCATAACCCCATCACTAAACAGTGTGTCCCGACCCATAACCCCATCATTAACAGTGTGACCCGACCCATAACCCCATCACTAACATTGTGACCCGACCCAAAACCCCATCATTAACAGTGTGACCCGACCCAAAACCCCATCATTAACAGTGTGTCCCGACCCAAAACCCCATCATTAACGGTGTGACCCGACCCATAACCCCATCACTAAACGGTGTGACCCGACCCATAACCCCATCATTAACAGTGTGACCCGACCCATAACCCCATCACTAAACGGTGTGACCCGACCCATAACCCCATCACTAAACGGTGTGACCCGACCCATAACCCCATCACTAAACAGTGTGACCCGACCCATAACCCCATCACTAAACAGTGTGACCCGACCCATAACCCCATCACTAAACAGTGTGACCCGACCCATAACCCCATCACTAAACAGTGTGACCCGACCCATTACCCCATCACTAAACAGTGTGACCCGACCCATTACCCCATCACTAAACAGTGTGACCCGACCCATTACCCCATCACTAAACAGTGTGACCCGACCCATTACCCCATCACTAAACAGTGTGACCCGACCCATAACCCCATCACTAAACAGTGTGACCCGACCCATTACCCCATCACTAAACAGTGTGACCCGACCCATTACCCCATCACTAAACAGTGTGACCCGACCCATAACCCCATCACTAAGCAGTGTGACCCGACCCATAACCCCATCACTAAACAGTGTGACCCGACCCATAACCCCATCACTAAGCAGTGTGACCCGACCCATAACCCCATCACTAAACAGTGTGACCCGACCCATAACCCCATCACTAAGCAGTGTGACCCGACCCATAACCCCATCACTAAACAGTGTGACCCGACCCATAACCCCATCACTAAGCAGTGTGACCCGACCCAAACATTGTTTTTCTTTTTTTCAGACTATTATTGAGTGTCTTAAATACGTCACCTCGGGAGATTTTCCTCCTGGAAGTAAAGGAAATACTTTTGTTCATGACCCAAAGGTAGTGTATTTTGTATGAATAGTGTATTTTGTATGAATAGTGTATTTTGTATGAATAGTGTATTTTGTATGTATAGTGTATTTTGTATGAATAGTGTATGAATAGGGTATTTTGTATGAATAGTGTATTTTGTATGTATAGTGTATTTTGTATGAATAGTGTATGAATAGGGTATTTTGTATGAATAGGGTATTTTGTATGAATAGTGTATTTTGTATGAATAGTGTATTTTGTATGAATAGTGTATGAATAGGGTATTTTGTATGAATAGGGTATTTTGTATGAATAGTGTATTTTGTATGAATAGTGTATTTTGTATGAATAGTGTATGAATAGGGTATTTTGTATGAATAGGGTATTTTGTATGAATAGGGTATTTTGTATGAATAGGGTATTTTGTATGAATAGTGTATTTTGTATGAATAGTGTATTTTGTATGAATAGTGTATGAATAGGGTATTTTGTATGAATAGGGTATTTTGTATGAATAGTGTATTTTGTATGAATAGTGTATTTTGTATGAATAGTGTATGAATAGGGTATTTTGTATGAATAGTGTATTTTGTATGAATAGTGTATTTTGTATGTATAGTGTATTTTGTATGTATAGTGTATTTTGTATGTATAGTGTATTTTGTATGTATAGTGTATGAATAGTGTATTTTGTATGAATAGGGTATTTTGTATGAATAGGGTATTTTGTATGAATAGGGTATTTTGTATGAATAGTGTATTTTGTATGAATAGTGTATTTTGTATGAATAGGGTATTTTGTATGAATAGGGTATTTTGTATGTATAGTGTATGAATAGGGTATTTTGTATGAATAGGGTATTTTGTATGAATAGGGTATTTTGTATGAATAGGGTATTTTGTATGAATAGGGTATGAATAGGGTATGAATAGGGTATGAATAGGGTATTTTGTATGAATAGTGTATTTTGTATGAATAGTGTATTTTGTATGAATAGGGTATGAATAGTGTATTTTGTATGAATAGGGTATTTTGTATGAATAGTGTATTTTGTATGAATAGGGTATGAATAGGGTATTTTGTATGAATAGGGTATTTTGTATGAATAGGGTATTTTGTATGAATAGGGTATTTTGTATGAATAGGGTATGTATAGTGTATTTTGTATGAATAGTGTATTTTGTATGAATAGGGTATGTATAGTGTATTTTGTATGAATAGGGTATTTTGTATGTATAGTGTATTTTGTATGAATAGGGTATGTATAGTGTATTTTGTATGAATAGGGTATTTTGTATGAATAGTGTATTTTGTATGAATAGTGTATTTTGTATGAATAGTGTATTTTGTATGTATAGTGTATTTTGTATGAATAGGGTATGTATAGTGTATTTTGTATGAATAGTGTATTTTGTATGAATAGTGTATTTTGTATGAATAGGGTATGTATAGTGTATTTTGTATGAATAGTGTATGAATAGGGTATTTTGTATGAATAGGGTATTTTGTATGAATAGTGTATTTTGTATGAATAGTGTATGAATAGGGTATTTTGTATGAATAGGGTATTTTGTATGAATAGTGTATTTTGTATGAATAGTGTATTTTGTATGAATAGTGTATTTTGTATGTATAGTGTATTTTGTATGTATAGTGTATGAATAGGGTATTTTGTATGAATAGTGTATTTTGTATGAATAGGGTATTTTGTATGAATAGGGTATTTTGTATGAATAGGGTATTTTGTATGAATAGTGTATTTTGTATGAATAGTGTATTTTGTATGAATAGTGTATTTTGTATGTATAGTGTATTTTGTATGAATAGGGTATTTTGTATGAATAGGGTATTTTGTATGTATAGTGTATGAATAGGGTATTTTGTATGAATAGTGTATTTTGTATGAATAGTGTATTTTGTATGAATAGTGTATTTTGTATGTATAGTGTATTTTGTATGAATAGGGTATGTATAGTGTATTTTGTATGAATAGTGTATTTTGTATGAATAGTGTATTTTGTATGAATAGGGTATGTATAGTGTATTTTGTATGAATAGGGTATTTTGTATGTATAGTGTATTTTGTATGAATAGTGTATTTTGTATGAATAGGGTATTTTGTATGAATAGGGTATTTTGTATGAATAGGGTATTTTGTATGAATAGGGTATTTTGTATGAATAGTGTATTTTGTATGAATAGGGTATGTATAGTGTATTTTGTATGAATAGTGTCACCGCTGCGACCCGGGTTCGATTCCCGGTCAGGGAACCATCCCCAGCCACTCTTAGTGCCGGTCCCAAGCCCGGATAAATTGGGGAGGGTTGCGTTAGGAAGGGCATCCAGCGTAAAACATGTGCCAAATCAAACGTGCGGAGGATCCGCTGTGGCGACCCCTAACGGGAGAAGCCGAAAAGAAACTAGTGTATTTTGTATGAATAGTGTATTTTGTATGAATAGGGTATGTATAGTGTATTTTGTATGAATAGGGTATTTTGTATGTATAGTGTATTTTGTATGAATAGGGTATGTATAGTGTATTTTGTATGAATAGGGTATTTTGTATGTATAGTGTATTTTGTATGAATAGTGTATTTTGTATGAATAGTGTATTTTGTATGTATAGTGTATTTTGTATGAATAGGGTATGAATAGTGTATTTTGTATGAATAGTGTATTTTGTATGAATAGTGTATTTTGTATGAATAGGGTATGTATAGTGTATTTTGTATGTATAGTGTATTTTGTATGAATAGTGTATTTTGTATGAATAGTGTATTTTGTATGTATAGTGTATTTTGTATGAATAGTGTATTTTGTATGAATAGTGTATTTTGTATGTATAGTGTATTTTGTATGAATAGGGTATGTATAGTGTATTTTGTATGAATAGTGTATTTTGTATGAATAGTGTATTTTGTATGAATAGGGTATGTATAGTGTATTTTGTATGAATAGGGTATTTTGTATGTATAGTGTATTTTGTATGAATAGGGTATGTATAGTGTATTTTGTATGAATAGTGTATTTTGTATGAATAGTGTATTTTGTATGAATAGTGTATTTTGTATGAATAGGGTATGTATAGTGTATTTTGTATGAATAGGGTATTTTGTATGTATAGTGTATTTTGTATGAATAGTGTATTTTGTATGAATAGTGTATTTTGTATGTATAGTGTATTTTGTATGAATAGGGTATTTTGTATGAATAGGGTATTTTGTATGAATAGGGTATTTTGTATGTATAGTGTATTTTGTATGAATAGGGTATTTTGTATGAATAGGGTATTTTGTATGTATAGGGTATTTTGTATGAATAGGGTATTTTGTATGAATAGGGTATTTTGTATGAATAGGGTATTTTGTATGTATAGTGTATTTTGTATGAATAGGGTATGTATAGTGTATTTTGTATGAATAGGGTATTTTGTATGTATAGTGTATTTTGTATGAATTGGGTATGAATAGGGTATTTTGTAGGGTATTTTGTATGTATAGGGTATGTATAGTGTATTTTGTATGAATAGTGTATTTTGTATGAATAGGGTATTTTGTATGTATAGTGTATTTTGTATGAATTGGGTATGAATAGGGTATTTTGTAGGGTATTTTGTATGTATAGTGTATTTTGTATGCATAGGGTATGAATAGGGTATGAATAGGGTATTTTGTATGTATAGTGTATTTTGTATGTATAGTGTATTTTGTATGAATTGGGTATGAATAGGGTATTTTGTAGGGTATTTTGTATGTATAGGGTATTTTGTATGTATAGTGTATTTTGTATGTATAGTGTATTTTGTATGAATTGGGTATGAATAGGGTATTTTGTAGGGTATTTTGTATGTATAGTGTATTTTGTATGCATAGGGTATGAATAGTGTATTTTGTATGAATAGTGTATTTTGTATGAATAGTGTATTTTGTATGTATAGGGTATGAATAGGGTATGAATAGTGTATTTTGTATGAATAGTGTATTTTGTATGTATAGGGTATGAATAGGGTATGAATAGGGTATTTTGTATATATAGTGTATTTTGTATGTATAGGGTATGAATAGGGTATGAATAGGGTATTTTGTATGCATAGGGTATGAATAGGGTATGAATAGGGTATTTTGTATGTATAGTGTATTTTGTATGTATAGTGTATTTTGTATGAATTGGGTATGAATAGGGTATTTTGTAGGGTATTTTGTATGTATAGTGTATTTTGTATGCATAGGGTATGAATAGTGTATTTTGTATGAATAGTGTATTTTGTATGTATAGTGATGTAATGTTGGGGTGATATTTCTATATTTCTACTATATTTGTTGTGTTTATAAATATAAAGGACAGTTGTGTAATATCTCTGTTTATATTTGCAGGATGCACATGAGACAGATGTACGTGCTCAGATTCGGCTGCAGTTCAAAGATGTTAATGGAGAACCGGTAGCTGTTCAGCGTTCCATGCAAAGCACACAGAAAGGCAAAAAAGCACCTGAGTTCAAAACCCTTGAAGGAGTCATCACCAGAATAAAGTGGGTTTAACAATCCTCAAATATGTTTCTTCTGTCCAGACTTTCTCATTGACCTTACAACTAATGAAATGTGATATTGGAGACTCGTTTGAGTCACAGCCCGTCTGCTCACACAGAAGAGTGAAAAAGCTCTGAAATAAAACAGCACCTGTGTGCGGACACAAAACTCTCTCAGAACTCACACACTCTTTGTAGTGATAATTCTTATGTTCTGTAAAGCTGGTTTGAGACAGTGTCCATTGTGAAAAGTGCTATAGTACACAAACAGGAGCAGAACTGTGTGTATTTCATCAAGCATCAAGCACATCTTTATGACTTCAGTACATTTATCTTCTAGTGTGATTTTGGGTTGGGGTTAGGGTTAGCTGGGTTAGGGTTAGGGTTAGCTGGGTTAGGGTTAGCTGGGTTAGGGTTAGTTGGGTTAGGGTTAGTTGGGTTAGGGTTAGTTGGGTTAGCAGGGTTAGGGTTAGCTGGGTTAGGGTTAGTTGGGTTAGGGTTGGGGTTAGGGTTAGCTGGGTTGGGGTTAGGGTTGTTGGGGTTAGGGTTAGCTGGGTTGGGGTTAGGGTTAGCTGGGTTAGGGTTAGGGTCAGCTGGGATAGGGTTGGGGTCAGGGTTAGAGTTAGGGTTTAGGGTTAGGGTGGTTGGGGTTAGGGTTAGCTGCGTTAGGGTTAGCTGGGTTGGGGTTAGGGTTAGCTGGGTTGGGGTTAGGGTTAGCTGGGTTAGGGTTGGGGTTAGGGTTAGCCTTAGGGTTGGGGTTAGGGTTAGCCTTAGGGTTAGCTGGGTTGGGGTTAGGGTTAGCTGGGTTAGGATTAGCGTTAGGGTTAGCTGGGTTAGGGTTGGGGTTAGGGTTAGCTGGGTTGGGGTTAGCTGGGTTAGGGTTGGCGTTAGCTGGGTTAGGGTTGAGGTTAGCATTAGGGTTAGCTGGGTTAGGGTTAGGGTTGGGGTTAGGGTTAGCTGGGTTGGGGTTAGGGTTAGCTGGGTTGGGGTTAGCTGGGTTGGGGTTAGCTGGGTTGGGGTTAGCTGGGTTGGGGTTAGCTGGGTTGGGGTTAGCTGGGTTGGGGTTAGGGTTAGGGTTAGCTGGGTTAGGGTTGGGGTTAGGGTTAGCTGGGTTAGGGTTAGCGTTAGGGTTAGCTGGGTTAGGGTTGGGGTTAGGGTTAGCTGGGTTGGGGTTAGGGTTAGCTGGGCAAGCGTTAGGGTTAGGGTTAGCTGGGTTAGGGTTAGCTGGGTTAGGGTTAGCTGGGTTAGGGTTAGCTGGGTTAGGGTTAGGGTTAGCTGGGTTAGGGTTAGCTGGGTTAGGGTTAGTTGGGTTAGGGTTAGTTGGGTTAGGGTTAGTTGGGTTAGCAGGGTTAGGGTTAGCTGGGTTAGGGTTAGTTGGGTTAGGGTTGGGGTTAGGGTTAGCTGGGTTAGGGTTAGGGTTGTTGGGGTTAGGGTTAGCTGGGTTGGGGTTAGGGTTAGCTGGGTTAGGGTTAGGGTCAGCTGGGATAGGGTTGGGGTCAGGGTTAGAGTTAGGGTTTAGGGTTAGGGTGGTTGGGGTTAGGGTTAGCTGCGTTAGGGTTAGCTGGGTTGGGGTTAGGGTTAGCTGGGTTGGGGTTAGGGTTAGGGTTAGCTGGGTTAGGGTTGGGGTTAGGGTTAGCCTTAGGGTTGGGGTTAGGGTTAGCCTTAGGGTTAGCTGGGTTAGGGTTAGCTGGGTTAGGGTTAGCTGGGTTAGGGTTAGGGTTAGCTGGGTTAGGGTTAGCTGGGTTAGGGTTAGTTGGGTTAGGGTTAGTTGGGTTAGGGTTAGTTGGGTTAGCAGGGTTAGGGTTAGCTGGGTTAGGGTTAGTTGGGTTAGGGTTGGGGTTAGGGTTAGCTGGGTTAGGGTTAGGGTTGTTGGGGTTAGGGTTAGCTGGGTTGGGGTTAGGGTTAGCTGGGTTAGGGTTAGGGTCAGCTGGGATAGGGTTGGGGTCAGGGTTAGAGTTAGGGTTTAGGGTTAGGGTGGTTGGGGTTAGGGTTAGCTGCGTTAGGGTTAGCTGGGTTGGGGTTAGGGTTAGCTGGGTTGGGGTTAGGGTTAGGGTTAGCTGGGTTAGGGTTGGGGTTAGGGTTAGCCTTAGGGTTGGGGTTAGGGTTAGCCTTAGGGTTAGCTGGGTTGGGGTTAGGGTTAGCTGGGTTAGGATTAGCGTTAGGGTTAGCTGGGTTAGGGTTGGGGTTAGGGTTAGCTGGGTTAGGGTTGGCGTTAGCTGGGTTAGGGTTGAGGTTAGCATTAGGGTTAGCTGGGTTAGGGTTAGGGTTGGGGTTAGGGTTAGCTGGGTTGGGGTTAGGGTTAGCTGGGTTAGGGTTAGCTGGGTTGGGGTTAGCTGGGTTGGGGTTAGGGTTAGGGTTAGCTGGGTTAGGGTTGGGGTTAGGGTTAGCTGGGTTAGGGTTAGCGTTAGGGTTAGCTGGGTTGGGGTTAGGGTTAGTTGGGTTGGGGTTAGGGTTAGCTGGGTTAGCGTTAGGGTTAGGGTTAGCTGGGTTAGGGTTAGCTGGGTTAGGGTTAGCGTTAGGGTTAGGGTTAGCGTCAGGGTTTGCTGGGTTAGGGTTAGCGTTAGGGTTAGCTGGGTTAGGGTTAGCTGGGTTAGGGTTAGCGTTAGGGTTAGCTGGGTTAGGGTTAGCTGGGTTAGGGTTGGGGTTAGGGTTAGCTGGGTTAGGGTTAGCTGGGTTAGGGTTGGGGTTAGGGTTAGCTGGGTTAGGGTTGGGGTTAGGGTTAGCTGGGTTAGGGTTGGGGTTAGGGTTAGCTGGGTTAGGGTTGGGGTTAGGGTTAGCTGGGTTAGGGTTGGGGTTAGGGTTAGCTGGGTTAGGGTTGGGGTTAGGGTTAGCTGGGTTAGGGTTGGGGTTAGGGTTAGCTGGGTTAGGGTTGGGGTTAGGGTTGGCTGGGTTGGGGTTGGGGTTAGGGTTGGCTGGGTTAGGGTTGGGGTTAGGGTTGGCTGGGTTAGGGTTGGGGTTAGGGTTGGCTGGGTTAGGGTTGGGGTTAGGGTTAGCTGGGTTAGGGTTGGGGTTAGGGTTAGCTGGGTTAGGGTTGGGGTTAGGGTTAGCTGGGTTAGGGTTGGGGTTGGGGTTAGCTGGGTTAGGGTTAGCTGGGTTGGGGTTGGGGTTAGCTGGGTTGGGGTTGGGGTTAGCTGGGTTGGGGTTGGGGTTAGCTGGGTTGGGGTTAGGGTTAGCTGGGTTGGGGTTGGGGTTAGGGTTGGCTGGGTTAGGGTTGGGGTTAGGGTTAGCTGGGTTAGGGTTAGCGTTAGGGTTAGCTGGGTTAGGGTTGGGGTTAGGGTTAGCTGGGTTAGGGTTGGGGTTAGGGTTAGCTGGGTTAGGGTTAGCGTTAGCTGGGTTCGGGTTAGGGTTAGCTGGGTTAGGGTTGGGGTTAGGGTTAGCTGGGTTAGGGTTAGCGTTAGCTGGGTTAGGGTTAGCTGGGTTAGGGTTAGCTGGGTTAGGGTTGGGGTTAGGGTTAGCTGGGTTAGGGTTGGGGTTAGGGTTAGCGTTAGGGTTAGCTGGGTTAGGGTTAGCGTTAGGGTTAGTTGGGTTAGGGTTAGCGTTAGGGTTAGCTGGGTTAGGGTTAGCTGGGTTAGGGTTAGCGTTAGGGTTAGCTGGGTTAGGGTTGGGGTTAGGGTTAGCTGGGTTAGGGTTGGGGTTAGGGTTAGCTGGGTTAGGGTTGGGGTTAGGGTTAGCTGGGTTAGGGTTGGGGTTAGGGTTAGCTGGGTTAGGGTTAGCTGGGTTGGGGTTGGGGTTAGGGTTAGCTGGGTTAGGGTTAGCGTTAGGGTTAGCTGGGTTAGGGTTGGGGTTAGCTGGGTTGGGGTTAGCGTTAGGGTTAGCTGGGTTAGGGTTGGGGTTGGGGTTAGCTGGGTTGGGGTTGGGGTTAGCTGGGTTGGGGTTAGCTGGGTTGGGGTTGGGGTTAGCTGGGTTAGGGTTGGGGTTAGCTGAGTTAGGGTTGGGGTTAGGGTTAGCTGGGTTGGGGTTGGGGTTAGCTGGGTTGGGGTTAGGGTTAGCTGGGTTAGGGTTGGGGTTAGGTTTAGCTGGGTTAGGGTTAGCTGGGTTAGGGTTAGCTGGGTTAGGGTTAGGTTTGGGGTTAGGGTTAGGGTTAGCTGGGTTAGGGTTGGGGTTAGGGTTAGCTCGGTTAGCGTTAGCTGGGTTAGGGTTAGCGTTAGGGTTAGCTGGGTTAGGGTTGGGGTTAGGGTTAGGTTTGGGGTTAGGGTTAGGTTTAGCTGGGTTAGGGTTGGGGTTAGGGTTAGCTGGGTTAGGGTTAGCGTTAGCTGGGTTAGGGTTAGCGTTAGGGTTAGCGTGAGCTGGGTTAGGGTTAGCGTTAGGGTTAGCTGGGTTAGGGTTGGGGTTAGGGTTAGGTTTGGGGTTAGGGTTAGGGTTAGCTGGGTTAGGGTTGGGGTTAGGGTTAGGGTTAGCTGGGTTAGGGTTGGGGTTAGGGTTAGCTGGGTTAGGGTTAGCGTTAGCTGGGTTAGTGTTAGCGTTAGGGTTAGCTGGGTTAGGGTTGGGGTTAGGGTTAGGGTTAGCTGGGTTCGGGTTGGGGTTAGGGTTAGCTGGGTTAGGGTTAGCGTTAGCTGGGTTAGTGTTAGCGTTAGCTGGGTTAGTGTTAGCGTTAGGGTTAGCTGGGTTAGGGTTGGGGTTAGGGTTAGGTTTGGGGTTAGGGTTAGCTGGGTTAGGGTTGGGGTTAGGGTTAGGGTTAGCTGGGTTAGGGTTGGGGTTAGGGTTAGCTGGGTTAGGGTTAGCGTTAGCTGGGTTAGTGTTAGCGTTAGCTGGGTTAGTGTTAGCGTTAGGGTTAGCTGGGTTAGGGTTAGCGTTAGCTGGGTTAGTGTTAGCGTTAGCTGGGTTAGTGTTAGGGTTAGAGTTAGCTGGGTTAGGGTTGGGGTTAGGGTTAGGTTTGGGGTTAGGGTTAGGGTTAGCTGGGTTAGGGTTGGGGTTAGGGTTAGCTGGGTTAGGGTTAGCGTTAGCTGGGTTAGGGTTGGGGTTAGGGTTAGGTTTGGGGTTAGGGTTAGGGTTAGCTGGGTTAGGGTTGGGGTTAGGGTTAGCTGGGTTAGGGTTGGGGTTAGGGTTAGCTGGGTTAGCGTTAGCTGGGTTAGGGTTAGCGTTAGGGTTAGCTGGGTTAGGGTTGGGGTTAGGGTTAGGTTTGGGGTTAGGGTTAGCTGGGTTGGGGTTAGAGTTAGGGTTAGGTTTGGGGTTAGGGTTAGCTGGGTTGGGGTTAGGGTTAGCTGGGTTAGGGTTAGCGTTAGCTGGGTTGGGGTTAGGGTTAGCTGGGTTAGGGTTAGCGTTAGCTGGGTTAGGGTTGGGGTTAGCGTTAGCTGGGTTAGGGTTAGCGTTAGCGTTAGCTGGGTTAGGGTTAGCGTTAGCTGGGTTAGGGTTAGCGTTAGGGTTAGCTGGGTTAGGGTTGGGGTTGGGGTTAGGTTTGGGGTTAGGTTTGGGGTTAGGGTTAGGGTTAGCTGGGTTAGGGTTAGCGTTAGCTGGGTTAGGGTTAGCGTTAGGGTTAGCTGGGTTAGGGTTGGGGTTAGGGTTAGCTGGGTTAGGGTTGGGGTTGGGGTTAGGGTTGGGGTTGGGGTTAGGTTTGGGGTTAGGGTTAGGGTTAGGGTTAGCTGGGTTAGGGTTAGCGTTAGGGTTAGCTGGGTTAGGGTTAGCTGGGTTAGGGTTAGCTGGGTTAGGGTTAGCTGGGTTAGGGTTAGCTGGGTTAGGGTTAGCGTTAGGGTTAGCTGGGTTAGGGTTAGCGTTAGGGTTAGCTGGGTTAGGGTTGGCGTTAGGGTTAGCTGGGTTAGGGTTGGGGTTAGGGTTAGCTGGGTTAGGGTTGGGGTTAGGGTTAGCTGGGTTAGGGTTGGGGTTAGGGTTAGCTGGGTTGGGGTTAGGGTTAGCTGGGTTGGGGTTGGGGTTAGCTGGGTTGGGGTTGGGGTTAGGGTTAGCGTTAGGGTTAGCTGGGTTAGGGTTGGGGTTGGGGTTAGGTTTGGGGTTAGGTTTGGGGTTAGGGTTAGGGTTAGCTGGGTTAGGGTTAGCGTTAGCTGGGTTAGGGTTAGCGTTAGGGTTAGCTGGGTTAGGGTTGGGGTTAGGGTTAGCTGGGTTAGGGTTGGGGTTGGGGTTAGTGTTGGGGTTGGGGTTAGGGTTAGCTGGGTTAGGGTTGGGGTTAGGGTTGGGGTTGGGGTTAGGTTTGGGGTTAGGGTTAGGGTTAGGGTTAGCTGGGTTAGGGTTAGCATTAGGGTTAGCTGGGTTAGGGTTAGCTGGGTTAGGGTTAGCTGGGTTAGGGTTAGCGTTAGGGTTAGCTGGGTTAGGGTTAGCGTTAGGGTTAGCTGGGTTAGGGTTAGCGTTAGGGTTAGCTGGGTTAGGGTTGGCGTTAGGGTTAGCTGGGTTAGGGTTGGGGTTAGGGTTAGCTGGGTTAGGGTTGGGGTTAGGGTTAGCTGGGTTAGGGTTGGGGTTAGGGTTAGCTGGGTTGGGGTTAGGGTTAGCTGGGTTGGGGTTGGGGTTAGGGTTAGCTGGGTTAGGCTTAGCGTTAGGGTTAGCTGGGTTAGGGTTAGGTGGGTTAGGGTTGGGGTTAGGTGGGTTAGGGTTGGGGTTAGGTGGGTTAGGGTTGGGGTTAGGGTTAGCTGGGTTAGGGTTGGGGTTAGGGTTAGCTGGGTTAGGGTTGGGGTTAGGGTTAGCTGGGTTGGGGTTGGGGTTGGGGTTAGCTGGGTTGGGGTTGGGGTTGGGGTTAGCTGGGTTGGGGTTGGGGTTAGCTGGGTTAGGGTTGGGGTTAGCTGAGTTAGGGTTGGGGTTAGGGTTAGCTGGGTTAGGGTTGGGGTTAGCTGGGTTGGGGTTGGGGTTGGGGTTAGCTGGGTTGGGGTTGGGGTTAGCTGGGTTGGGGTTGGGGTTAGCTGGGTTAGGGTTGGGGTTAGCTGAGTTAGGGTTGGGGTTAGGGTTAGCTGGGTTAGGGTTGGGGTTAGGGTTAGCTGGGTTGGGGTTGGGGTTAGCTGGGTTAGGGTTAGGGTTAGCGTTAGCTGGGTTAGGGTTAGCGTTAGGGTTAGCTGGGTTAGGGTTGGGGTTAGGGTTAGCTTGGTTAGGGTTGGGGTTGGGGTTAGGTTTGGGGTTAGGGTTAGCTGGGTTGGGGTTAGGGTTAGCTGGGTTAGGGTTAGCGTTAGCTGGGTTGGGGTTAGGGTTAGCTGGGTTAGGGTTGGGGTTAGGGTTAGCTGGGTTAGGGTTAGCATTAGCTGGGTTAGGGTTAGCGTTAGCGTTAGCTGGGTTAGGGTTAGCGTTAGGGTTAGCTGGGTTAGGGTTGGGGTTAGGGTTAGCTGGGTTAGGGTTGGGGTTAGGTTTGGGGTTAGGGTTAGGGTTAGCTGGGTTAGGGTTAGCGTTAGGGTTAGCTGGGTTAGGGTTAGCTGGGTTAGGGTTAGCGTTAGGGTTAGCTGGGTTAGGGTTAGCTGGGTTAGGGTTAGCTGGGTTAGGGTTGGGGTTGGGGTTAGGTTTGGGGTTAGGGTTAGGGTTAGCTGGGTTAGGGTTAGCGTTAGGGTTAGCTTGGTTAGGTTTAGCTGGGTTAGGGTTAGCGTTAGGGTTAGCTGGGTTAGGGTTAGCTGGGTTAGGGTTAGCGTTAGGGTTAGCTGGGTTAGGGTTAGCTGGGTTAGGGTTAGCTGGGTTAGGGTTAGCTGGGTTAGGGTTAGCGTTAGGGTTAGCTGGGTTAGGGTTAGCGTTAGGGTTAGCTGGGTTAGGGTTGGGGTTAGCTGGGTTAGGGTTAGGGTTAGGTTTGGGGTTAGGGTTAGGGTTAGCTGGGTTAGGGTTGGGGTTAGGGTTAGCTGGGTTAGCGTTAGCTGGGTTAGGGTTAGCGTTAGGGTTAGCTGGGTTAGGGTTGGGGTTAGGGTTAGGTTTGGGGTTAGGGTTAGCTGGGTTAGGGTTAGCGTTAGCTGGGTTAGGGTTAGCGTTAGGGTTAGCGTGAGCTGGGTTAGGGTTAGCGTTAGGGTTAGCTGGGTTAGGGTTGGGGTTAGGGTTAGGTTTGGGGTTAGGGTTAGGGTTAGCTGGGTTAGGGTTGGGGTTAGGGTTAGGTTTGGGGTTAGGGTTAGGGTTAGCGTTAGGGTTAGCGTGAGCTGGGTTAGGGTTAGCGTTAGGGTTAGCTGGGTTAGGGTTGGGGTTAGGGTTAGGTTTGGGGTTAGGGTTAGCTGGGTTAGGGTTGGGGTTAGGGTTAGCTGGGTTAGGGTTAGCGTTAGCTGGGTTAGGGTTAGCGTTAGGGTTAGCTGGGTTAGGGTTGGGGTTAGGGTTAGGTTTGGGGTTAGGGTTAGCTGGGTTGGGGTTAGGGTTAGCTGGGTTAGGGTTAGCGTTAGCTGGGTTGGGGTTAGGGTTAGCTGGGTTAGGGTTAGCGTTAGCTGGGTTAGGGTTGGGGTTAGGGTTAGCTGGGTTAGGGTTAGCGTTAGCTGGGTTAGGGTTAGCGTTAGCGTTAGCTGGGTTAGGGTTAGCGTTAGGGTTAGCTGGGTTAGGGTTGGGGTTAGGGTTAGCTGGGTTAGGGTTGGGGTTGGGGTTAGGTTTGGGGTTAGGGTTAGGGTTAGCTGGGTTAGAGTTGGGGTTAGGGTTAGCTGGGTTAGGGTTAGCGTTAGCTTGGTTAGGGTTGGGGTTAGGGTTAGCTGGGTTAGGGTTAGCGTTAGCTGGGTTAGGGTTAGCGTTAGCTGGGTTAGGGTTAGCGTTAGGGTTAGCTGGGTTAGGGTTGGGGTTAGGGTTAGCTGGGTTAGGGTTAGCGTTAGCTGGGTTAGGGTTAGCGTTAGGGTTAGCTGGGTTAGGGTTGGGGTTAGGGTTAGCTGGGTTAGGGTTAGCGTTAGGGTTAGCTGGGTTAGGGTTAGCGTTAGGGTTAGCTGGGTTATGGTTGGGGTTAGGGTTAGCTGGGTTAGGGTTAGCTGGGTTAGGGTTGGGGTTAGGGTTAGCTGGGTTAGGGTTAGCGTTAGCTGGGTTAGGGTTAGCGTTAGGGTTAGCTGGGTTAGGGTTGGGGTTAGGGTTAGCTGGGTTAGGGTTAGCTGGGTTAGGGTTGGGGTTAGGGTTAGCTGGGTTAGGGTTAGCGTTAGCTGGGTTAGGGTTAGGGTTAGCTGGGTTAGGGTTGGGGTTAGGGTTAGCTGGGTTAGGGTTACCGTTAGGGTTAGCTTGGTTAGGGTTGGGGTTAGGGTTAGCTGGGTTAGGGTTACCGTTAGCGTTAGCTGGGTTAGGGTTGGGTTAGGGTTAGCTGGGTTAGGGTTGGGGTTAGGGTTAGCTGGGTTAGGGTTAGCGTTAGGGTTAGCTGGGTTAGGGTTAGCGTTAGGGTTAGCTGTGTTATGGTTGGGGTTAGGGTTAGCTGGGTTAGGGTTAGCTGGGTTAGGGTTGGGGTTAGGGTTAGCTGGGTTAGGGTTAGCGTTAGCTGGGTTAGGGTTAGCGTTAGGGTTAGCTGGGTTAGGGTTGGGGTTAGGGTTAGCTGGGTTAGGGTTAGCTGGGTTAGGGTTGGGGTTAGGGTTAGCTGGGTTAGGGTTAGCGTTAGCTGGGTTAGGGTTGGGGTTAGGGTTAGCTGGGTTAGGGTTACCGTTAGGGTTAGCTGGGTTAGGGTTGGGGTTAGGGTTAGCTGGGTTAGGGTTACCGTTAGCGTTAGCTGGGTTAGGGTTGGGGTTAGGGTTAGCTGGGTTAGGGTTACCGTTAGCGTTAGCTGGGTTAGGGTTAGCGTTAGGGTTAGCTGGGTTAGGGTTGGGGTTAGGTTTAGCTGGGTTAGGGTTACCGTTAGGGTTGGGGTTAGGGTTAGCTGGGTTAGGGTTAGCGTTAGCTGGGTTAGGGTTAGCGTTAGGGTTAGCTGGGTTAGGGTTGGGGTTAGGGTTAGCTGCGTTAGGGTTACCGTTAGGGTTAGCTGGGTTAGGGTTGGGGTTAGGGTTAGCTGGGTTAGGGTTACCGTTAGCGTTAGCTGGGTTAGGGTTGGGGTTAGGGTTAGCTGGGTTAGGGTTACCGTTAGCGGTAGCTGGGTTAGGGTTAGCGTTAGGGTTAGCTGGGTTAGGGTTGGGGTTAGGGTTAGCTGGGTTAGGGTTACCGTTAGGGTTGGGGTTAGGGTTAGCTGGCAAATGCACCTGATGATCATAAAGATCAAAACAAGGTAAGTGTTTTGATAAAGTAATTACTGAAGATGAATAACTGCTTTGTGTCTACAGGCATGGAGAAAAAGTTAGTCTGAGCTCCAAGTGTGCTGAGATAGACCGTGAGATGATCTCAGCTCTGGGTGTTTCGAAAGCAGTTCTCAACCATGTCATCTTCTGCCACCAAGAGGAGTCTAACTGGCCTCTCAGTGAAGGAAAAGCCCTCAAACAGAAATTTGATGAGATTTTCTCAGCAACAAGGTACATGTTCCTGCTATGCTACGGTTCTGCTATGTGTTGGTTAGGGTTTGTTTACAGTGTTAATAAATATTCAGGGTCTTTATGTGCCATGTAACGCCTTCAGAGTTCTACTAAGCAGTCACTGAGCGCAGTTCGGTCTGTTCTTTGCACTCTATCTAAACCGTACTCACACTTTTTTAAGGTCAGAGTGTTTTGTTTCTTTCTATTTCACATCCTTGAACTTTTCCCTAATTTATTTTTTTATTCAGTTGCCGTAGTAACAGTACAGCTTTTTTCAGAATTGATAATTCTCTCAAAGGTACATCAAGGTCTTGGAAACCCTTCGTCAGTTAAGGCTAAAGCAGTCCAACACCATCAAATCCTGTCAGATGGAGTTGAGATATCTGAAGCAGAATAAGGAAAAGGCGCAGGAGATCAAGGAACTTCTGTCCACTAAAGAAGCCCAGCTAGTAGCTTCTAAAGAAAGTGTACAGCGCATTGAGAACCAGATCGATCCCATAGAGGTGAGACAGCTGTGTGATGGATATGTATTGAGTTTCCTTCCCACTGTGATCAGTAACACGATGTAAGATCACTTAATATCTTTGCTGTAGTTTTGCATAATGTAATAAATGTTTTGATACACCAGGTCAAGAGCTTCAGGACATGTTTATATCAAGCATCAGAATGGAAAAAAAAGATCGAAGTGATTTGCTACAACTATGCTTCTGTGTTTGATTCTTTTCCCTCCCTGTGTGTCTTCTTCCTCTGCATGTGTAGAATCGTTTGAATGACATTGATGACAATCTGGGCAAAGTCATGAAACTGGATAATGATATTAAGGCTTTGGACAGCAGGAGAAAACAAATGGAAGATGACAGTCGTGAATTAGAGGAGAAGATGGAGCAGGTGACATCAAATTATTTATCCACCTCCTGCATGATCTATAGTGTGACTGTTAAAATTCTCATTGCAGTCAGAGATGCGCAGTAGGCCAGATGTGGATGGAGATAGATGCTTCTAAATGTCTGCAACAGGAAATTGCTCTTCAGTAATGTTTCTTTCATGACATGGAGATGTTTGCTTGTTTATGGTTTATTAATCAGTGGTGATATTCAGAAAGGAATCTGGTGTCCAGGCGTAAAATATATTAGCCTTAAATTCTAAATCTTTAGATCAGACTGGAAAAAATGGGAGAAAACCTTAAACTGATACTATTGATGAGATTTTTTGCTGATATGATGGAGAGGAGAAAGGTTGAGATGTTGTGTGTTCAGGAGACCAAGTGGAAAGGGAGTAAGAGCAGGAACATTGGAGGTCAAGTCAAGTTTATTTCTATAGCGCTTTTCACAACAGACATTGTCTCAAAGCAGCTTTACACAAATCAACAGTGAAGGTGAAGGTGTGCGTTTATCCCTGATGAGCAGCCATGGTGACTGTGGCAAGAAAAAACTCCCTTAGATGTTATGAGGAAGAAACCTTGAGAGGAACCAGACTCAAAAGGGAACCCATCCTCATATGGGTGACATCAAGAGTTTGATCATAAATCTTTCAACAATACAGAACACTGGAGAGTGAGAACTAACATGAGCACTGGAGTATAAGATTATAAGTGATGTTCTTTCTGCAGTCTTATACAGTCTTTATGGTTAGTAGCTCCTAGTTTTATAAGCTCAGCATTTGTGATCATCACAGATCCAGCATCAGCTTCTCCATGCCAGAGCCTTTAAACACTCCAGGAGGTCCAATGTCAAAACTCCACACATGTAGCGGGATCCAAATGGCACTGGTACGTCTCTAGATGGTTCGGGATGTTTGCGAGTTCGGCATCTACTTCTTCAAAGGTCCGTAATCATCACGAGGTGGGACGTGACTGGAGCTGGAGCAACCTCAGGAAGCCTCGGGATGGGAAGAGAAGCAGTGGAGAGGAATTAGCGTAGCTGCTGTTCATGATATTAACAGCACAAGTTGATAATGTGCATGTGATCAGATGTTCTGGAGCACAAGGTTGTGATGTGATGTGTGTGATGTGTGTTATGTGTAGGCTTTGCTAAAAAGATATGTTTTTAATCTGCACTTAAACTGGGAGAGTGTATCTGAACCCCGAACACTGTCAGGAAGACTATTCCAGAGTTTAGGAGCTAAATGTGAAAATGCTCTACCGCCTTTAGTGGACTTTGCTATTCTAGAAACTACTAGAAGCCCAGAGTTTTGAGATCTCAGGGAGCGTGACGGATTGTAGCGTGTTAAAAGACTGGATAGATACATGGGAGCCAAACCATTTAGTGCTTTATAAGTGAGTAGCAGTAGTTTGTAGTCTATTCGAAACTTAATAGGAAGCCAATGTAGGGACGATAAGATTGGGGTTATATGATCGTATTTTCTTGACCTTGTGAGAACTCTGGCTGCTGCATTCTGGACTAACTGAAGCTTGTTTATTAATGATGCAGGACATCCACCTAGTAATGCATTACAATAGTCCAGTCTGGAGGTCATAAACGCATGGACGAGCTTCTCTGCATCGGATATAAATAACATATTTCTTAGCTTAGAAATATTTCTAAGGTAGAAGGAGCTGTTTTTGTAACTTGATTGATGTGATTTTTAAAAGATAAGTTGCTCTAAAATAACTCCCAGGTCTTTTACCGTTGAAAGGTAAGGAGGTGTTTAAACTGTTCTATCATGGTGTGGATGGAAAGAGAAATGGTGTTGGGGGGATTCTGAAGGAAGAGTACAGTAAGAGTGTAGTGGAGGTGAAGAGAGTTTCTGATAGGGTGATGAACGTGAAGCTGGAAGTTGAAGAAGTGATGATAAATGTCCCAGCAATTTCAGTGAATTGAAACCGTGCTTCTTGTCCAGTTTGTTAGAATTAAATGATATATTTTGTGACAGCTGCAGATCACATTAATCAAAAGGTGGTGGTCATGACAACCAGAATTTCATTAACCTGCCGTGTGTTTGCTCAGGCCCATCATTTAGTTTACTGAATTCTAGTTAATAGAATGCTGAATAAATGTAGAAATTTGTTTTTAAACATTTATTTTTACAAATCTGTTTATACATTTTTAAGTATGAGTTTTTTCTCTACACTTTAAATATTGCAAAATTCAAGAGTTTAGTTTATCAATTACATACATTTATACACATAAGATACAGGAGTGTGTGCATGTAGAAGGTGTGCAGTATAAAGTGACTTACAGATTTCACTCTCAGCTACACACTTACTTTAAACAGCTTTTGGTTGTGGCCACTTTTAGGTGTTTCAGGGTTCAGATGGGCAGTTGCAGGAGATGTATGAGAATCATCAGCTCACAGTGAAAAAGAAAGAGAAGAGACTCACAGAATGTCAGCGTGATCTGGAAAGGGCCGTTCGTGAGTGCCAGAGGATGAATTACATGAAATCAGACCTACTCGTAGAACAGGGTATGTAGTAATGTTCTCCTTTTAGTAACTGTAGGGTTCTGTAGACCTCTTCATGTTTTCTGAGGTTTAGTTGTGTTTCTCTGCTCATTAAAGGTCGTCTTCAGATGGAAGCAGACAAACAGATCTTGCATATAAAGAACCGAGATGCTCAGGTGAAGTCTTTAGCTTCCTATTTGGAAATGGAAGGATATGACAGAGCTCCTTTCAATGAGAGACAACTCCAGAGCTTCCATAAACAAGTCAGGGAGAGACAAGACCAGGAGGCCAAAGCCCTTAACAGGGTTATGGTAAGCATTTCTTCATGCACTCTATGGAGACTAGGTGATGACAGGGTGCCAACAGCCAAGGTTTAATCAAAGCATTAATGATTTTGAGAGATTCAGAATATCATATCAGAATAATCTTTTAAAATCGTAGGTTCTCACAGTGTACAATGGCTAAACTTTGTCCCAGATTGACCTGCAAGAGAAAGAAACACAGAAACAGCAAAACCTTGATGAGATTCGTGATAAGAAGACAGGCTTGGAGAGGACCATCGAGTTGAAGAAGAACATACAGGCCAAGAAGCAGCAAGAGTTAAAGAACATCAAGTCTGACCAACAGAGATTAGAAGGTTCCTCATCTAGACTTCAGGAACTGGAGACTGATCTCACAAAAGCAGTAAGTATCCATCTATAAATGCTGTCAGGGTTATTCTTTTCTTCTGCAAATGAAAGTGAGTTACATTTCCCTTTTCCACAAGCTTGGGTTTTTATCTCCAGCTAACATTAGAGTTAAATCATTAAGTTCCTCTGTAGACTTTTTCACCAGTATTCACCAGTATTCAGCACACAGGCAGTGAGAAGCCAGTCAACGACAAGAGGTTTCTCTGTTTCATCTAAAACTCGGTCTGTTTCATCTAAAACTCTGGAACAGTCACATTTTCACGGACAGTAATGTTTTTGTTATTAATCACCTGCTCTGATTTTTTGGCCGGTATTACAGTTTGTGTTCCTCTGTACTGAACACTAATGGCATCACTGTTACTGACTTAATGTTTATTTTGTGTATTTGGGACGGGGCCGTGTAGTCTTTGGAAGTAAATTGTAAACCAGAAACCCTAAACCTTCTATAAATGAAGGAGTAAAATATAAATATGTACGAGTATCAAAAAGTTTCGAGACAACATGCCAACAGATGGCAGCACGAGGCTGCGCACACCGTCACAGGGAGCACCAACCTTCATAAGTCAGTGTGCTAAAAGACATGGTCCTGTGTGCACCTGGAGCTGTGTGACTGGTGCTGTTCTGAACATGTGTGTTCTCACGTCTGGGATTTCATCATGCACATCATTCAAGAACAAAGAGCGAACATGAAATTCTGTGTGAAACTGGACAAATCTGCCACAAAGACGTTTCACATGATTCAGCAAATGTACAGCGTCACTGCCGAGTTCGTCTCCAGGCTGCTGATCCAGGAGCAGAAGGAACACCGCGTCGTTGTGCCGTGGACGAGCCGTCCTTCATGTGGAGGATCGTTACCGGTGATGAAACTCGTACAGGTACGACGCTGAGACTACAGTCTTCACAGTGGAAAAGTCCGTCATCTTCACCACTGAAAAAGACGAGGCAGATCCACAGCTCCACCAAGTGGAGCGTCTTTTTCCACATTCACCACATATCGTGTAACGAGAATTCATCCCCAGGGGCCACACCTTTAATAACGAGGTCTTCTGCCAGGTCTTAAGGTGTCTGAGGGTGAAAATTGGGTGAAAATACTGTCTTGTAAACAGAGCTAGTCTCTTTTTAATAACCACCTTTGTGTGTGTGTGTGTGTGTGTGTGTGTGTGTGTGTGTGTGTGTGTGTGTGTTTATATATATATATATACAGTGTGTAAAATACCATATTTACATAAAGTTATAACCATGTGTAGGAACAAGAGCTGGAGAAGGCTGTACAGGATTCCACTGTGGATAGTCTGAAGATGGAGGTGCAGGAGCTACAGAGGGAAAAGGTGGAATTGGACCAGGCTCAGCGCAAACTTGACCAAGAAATGGAAACTCTCAATATTCACACCACAGCACGCACACAAATGGACATGCTGAGGAAAGATAAAGTGAGAACATTCACATTTCACCTTCTGATTAATCACTGTGAATATGATGCAGAATATTTATATATGCGGACATTTAATACTAAATTGATAATAAAATATAAAGATGGGAAGTATTTATATTTTAATTGTAACACCTAGACTGATAAAGAAGATCAGGTAAGAAGGATCAAGTCCAGGCACAATGAAGACTTGGTTTCTCTTCTGGGCCACTTTCCTAACAAAAGGGAGCTTGAAGGCTGGATTCATAGCAAATCGAAAGAGATCAACTCGATCAGAGAGAAGCTGAGCAAGCTCAAGTGAGTTCTTCTGTAGTGTGTTAAAATAAAAGATTTATCCTTTTTGAATATCCAGATAATAGAATAAATAAAAATAATGGTCTGATTAGTTGTGTTGTTGATGGTGTTTCATTACAAATCTCTGACATTATTTCAGGTGAATGTCATGTGTGAAGGATGTAATAATGTAATAAGATCTGGGTTAGTTTTAGTGAGACACATGGCTAGTAGTGTACAGAATCATGGGGTTCTGATATTAGGCACCGGAAATCAGATGCATTCACTTGGTTGATCTCTGACCTCACTGTAACATGCACATGATCTAATTTGGTCAATGTGTAATGTGTTAGTAAGGAACTGGCATCCAGAGAGCAAAACAAGAGTCACTGTACAGCTGAGATTCGACGCAAAGAGCAGCAGCTGGCCAACTACGAGGAGAAATTCTTCAATGTGTGCGGGAGTCAGGACTTTGAATCTGATCTGAGCAAATTGCAAGATGACCTGGAGAAGTGTTCCAAGCAGAGAGGTATGCCTTGGAAGACCAGTGTGGTCATATTTTTAACAATTCCTTTGATTTAAAAAGTGTTTTTGGTATGATTCCAGTAATAATTATTTAAAAAATTTATAATAATAATACTTCCCGTGGGCTCACCACCTGCAGGAGGGACCGTAAGGGACGGTGCTGTGAGGATTGGGCAGCAGTCGAAGGCAGGGGCCTGCTTAGACTGCTGCCCCCGCGACCCGAATTACGGATAAGCGGGAGAAAATGAATGAATGAATGAATGAATAATAATAATAAATGCACAGCGTTTCTTAGATTTGCTTAATTGACTGCAGGCTTTAAATCCGCTGCTATAATAGATTTTTTAGACTCTACATTATTGTCCCTCTTTTCTTTCTGTATTTTTCATTTACCTATTTTTGTCTTCTTTTAAATGTTTCTTATAAGCGATGCTGGCAGGGGCCACGGCCGTGTACACGCAGTTCATCAGCCAGCTGACGGAGGAGGGAGAGCCGTGCTGCCCAGTGTGTCAGCGTGTCTTTCCCTCAGAGGCTGAGCTCCAGGACGTCATTAATGACATGCAGTCCAAACTGCGCCTGGTGCCAGACAAGCTGAAAAACACCGAGCAGGATCTGAAGAGAAAGGAGCGCAAGCGTGATGACATGATGGCCCTTAAACCTATCAGGTCAGAACATTTCCATTGGTCAAGATTTGGTCCAGATAAACTCATAGTCCACTTGTTATTCTTAGGAGGCAATGTACTATTTTAAAGGCGATTATAATTTTTTATTATTTGATGGCTGCAACACATGCCAGGGCCATGTTTCCAACTGTGCAGCATCACATCTTCTTTTAACAACAGTCCGTATACGTCTGGAAAATGAGGAGGCCAGTTGTTGGTATTTTGGGAGAGGAATGTTGTCCTGTTTGTGTCTGACACATAATTCTAGCTGCTCAGCAATTCTGTTCCTCTTTGACATATTTTTTGTTTCTTGATGCACCAAATGTTTTCACTCAGTCTGGTCTAGTCTTGGTCTAGACTGCAGGCAGGCCAATTCAGCACCTGGACTCTTCTACTACACAGCCTGCTGTTGTAATAGATTCAGTTAGCATTGTCCTGCTGAAATATGTAAGGTCTTCTCTGAAAAAGACATCATCTGAATGAAAACGTGTTGCTCTAAAACCTGTAAAGCGTTCAGCACTGATGGTTTCTCTTCTCTTTAGTCCAGAGGATGTGGCATTCATGGTTTCCAAAAATGAAATAGAATTTCAATTAATCTGACCACAGAACAGATTTCCACTTTCCAGGAGATTTTAAATGAGCTTTGGCCCTGAGACGACAGCAGAGTTTCTGGATCACGTTATTTACATATGGCTTCATCTTTGCATGATCGAGATTTTACCTGCATTTGTGTATGACATGACAAGCTGTGTTCAGACTGAGATTTCTGGAGAGGTTAATGTTTCCATTAGAGAATCATGCATGTTGAGGAACATTGGTATGAAATTGTTCCACTGGTTGTAGACGCAGTTTTTCACAGATTGGAAAACCCCAGGCCATCTTTACTTCTGAGAGACTTCAGTGAACTTTACTTCAATGAACCTAATTAGTTGGAAAATACAGACAGACAGACAGAACTTTGTCATTGTATAGTGCAAGTACACAGCAACGAAATGCAGTTTAGCATCAACCAGAAGTGCAAATAGTAGCGATTGTGCAAATTGACAACTGCAGATAAACATGTAATTTTATGTACAGCATGTTTATATTTTTCTTTATTTGCTGTACATATATTTACACACACACACACACACACACACATATATATATATATATATATATATACACACACACACACACACACACAGTGGAACCCGGTTATGTCGCCGGCCTAGGGGGAAAAAAAACGGACGCCAAAAAGCGTCGAGAGAAACGAAAACCAATATGGCGGCAATATATTAACGTGCTTGAAATTTCTTTATGTACATGATGTGCGTTATTAAATGAGAATGTACATGCACGTGTTTTTGGATCCACGGATCCGCGCTATGGAAAGCGCAGCGCTGGGAAGATAAACGTGGTGCAGACAGTGTGAAGATGGAAAACAGCAGGATCGGGGTAATCCCGGGGGGCTGTAGAGAGAATGCGGAGTCCGAGAAGAAGGGTACGTAGCGGGATACGTATACGCGATTACACAGACCACCGTGAACCAACACATACGATCATGCACAAACAATAACGGACCGCGAGTGTGTGGAGGGGAGGGGCTTAACTAGGAGATGGGATGAGCGAGTGAATGAGAGTCAGGTGTGTGTGATCAGCATGACTGCGACGAGCTCGCTCACACGGGAGAAGAAGCAGGGTGCTTCAGGGAATGCCGCCGCCTAAGGGGGCGTGGCAGGGGGATTCCTGACATAACCGACGTTAAGTGGCAAATTTGCCCAACCCCAAAAAATTAAGTGGCAAATTTGCCCAAAATATATATATATATACACACACGCACACACACACACAGTGTGTGCGTGTGTATGTGTGAAATGTTAGGCAGGATGTATGTAAGGTGTGTATATAATTACACAAACACATGTAAAATAGTAGTGCAGATGTATGTAAGGCACAATATGTGTAGAGAATGAGAGGTATAAAAATGACAAAATATACATTGTATGTATAATTATATAGAAGTCGCATACAGAGTTTATACAGAAGTTTTATACAGAAGTTATATACAGGTGTGTGTGTTCCTGTATCTCCTTCTTGATGGAAGGGGGTTAAACAGTTTGTGACTGGGATGTGAAGAGTCCTTGATGATGTTGTGAGCTCTGCACAGACATCTGCGGTGGTAACGGTGCTCAGTGGCGGGTAGTTGGGTGCCAGTGATGCGTCGGGCGATTTTGACCAGCCTTTGCAGGACTTTATGTTCACAAACAGTGGAGCCTCCGTAACCATACAGTGATGGAGTTGGTCAGGATGCTCTCAATGATGCAGCGGTAAAAACTCATTAAAATCTCTGGGGACAGATGAGTTTTCTTCAGACTCCTCAAGAAGTATAGGTGGTGTTGTGCCTTTCTAATCAGAGCTAAAGGTTTCTGTTGCCAGGACATATCCTTAGAGAAGTGAACTCCCAAGAACTTAAAGCTGGAGACCCGCTCTACCTCAGTTTCATTGATGTAGACTGAGAAGTGTCCCCTGCTGTTAGATTTCCATAAGGCCACAGTGATCTTTTTAGTCTTCATGCCGTTGAGGGTCAGGTTGTTGGTGGTACAGCAAGCTGTCAGGCTTTGGATCTCTTCCCTGTAGGCTGATTCGTCGTTGTTACTGATCTGGCCAACCACGGTGGTGTCATCTGCATACTTGATGAAGTTGTTGGAGTTATGCAGAGGAGCACAGTCGTGGGTGAACAGGGAGTAGAGCAGTGGGCT
The DNA here is from genome assembly GCF_946808225.1 of Silurus aristotelis. Lineage (NCBI taxonomy): Eukaryota > Metazoa > Chordata > Actinopteri > Siluriformes > Siluridae > Silurus > Silurus aristotelis. The sequence goes on along the minus strand of NC_139589.1, from coordinate 21,075 downwards.
CAGAACACAGACCTGTGGGATGTTCAGAATGAGGGTTGAGGATACCTGTTTGGCCAGACAGGTCTGTTGGTGAGAAAGTCCAGAATCCATGTGGAGGTGCGGAAACCCAGGGCACGGAGTTTAGTTCAGTACAGTGAAACACAGAACTAAAGTCAATAAACAGCATTCTGTTGTAGGTGTTGTTTTTAATCTAGGTGGTTGATGGCTAAATAAAGAGCTGTGGAAACTGCATCCTTTGTCAATATGTTCAGGCAAACTGGTTTGGATCCAGTGTAGGTCCAGTCTCAACTTTATTGAGACGTGTTGCAGCAGTCAAATAACAAAGTTGGTTTTTTTTTTTTTCTTTTTCTTTAAAATGGTTCATTTACCCACTTCACACATTTAATATGTTTTGCTGTAAATAAAATATGGGTTTATGGTTATGTTTATATTTGCATTTTACCCCCAACATGTTTGGAATTGGGTTGATTATAATGATTTGTTTGTTTATTTTGTTGCACACACAGACAGTCTATTGCAGAGCTGCATGAGAAGGATCTACCAGAGTTAAAGAATAAACTACAGAGTGTGAACAGAGAAATAGAGCAATTAAAGAGAGAGATTGAGGAGCAGGAGAGTCTGCTGTCTCTGTTGATGTCTGAGGAGGACACAGCTAAAGCCTGCCTACAGGACATTTCCCTCATGGACCGTTATCAGGTCTGAGGTCAAGCAGAGGTTCTAAAATCAATGCATTAGTAATAAATAATTTGAAGTTTTATAATTGTAACTGTGGATGTATGATAGCTGGATCTGAAGGATGTGGAGAGGAAGATAGCACAACACACTGCCAAGCTTCAGGGAGTGGACATGAACCGGACAATGCAGCACATCAGCCAGGAGAAGCAGGAGGTCCAACATCGCCTTGACACCAGTATGAGCACTGTGCATTTAACACCAAACACCACGTAAATCTCAGCCATGACTTCCTTCTGTCGTTGTACTGAAGAGAGAAGCTTTTCTAACAGGAGTGTCATTTACTTTAACTGACTCTTGGTGTGGATGCAGATTTCCACAGTTTCGTGCTCTTTATCATTCT
>NC_139589.1:10000-15000 GCF_946808225.1 Silurus aristotelis | reverse complement strand
ATGAATTTGATGCAAACTGGAATTCATCATCAGGCAGCTTTTCTTATCCGCTTCCTCCATCACACTCTCATGGTGATAGCATCACTGTGCTTTCTGTGTTTCTGTGTGATGGGAAAGACGAAGCTCAGATTTTTTTTTGTTTCGTGTAAAATACATCACTTGTTCCTAACATGAAAGCAACACTTGTGTGTTTGTATTTTTATTTAAGTGTGTTTGTATAATAATGTAATATAATATGTAGCTATACATTATTACAGAACAATCATGAAGTTTCACAGTATGAAGATGGAAGAGATCAACAAAATCATTCGAGACCTGTGGAGGAGCACATATCGTGGACAAGGTCTTCTGCTACAGTATCACTCATTTACTTGGTGTATATTTGATTGAATCTCAGTAGTAAAAAGTCACACAATTTTATGTCATATCTTTTATTAATTTACTGCTAAATACATTTAATACATCAAACCCACCTTTACCTGAACACATGCTATACTTCACATGTTTAAAGTTAAATGCCAGAATGAACCAGTTGACTTAACGTTGGCTCCTGTGGACGTCCTCTTAATGTCTTCTGTATGTGTTCGACTCAGATATTGAATATGTAGAGATCCGCTCTGATGTGGATGAAAATGCCTCAGCTGGTACAAAAAGACGAACCTACAACTATCGAGTGGTCATGGTCAAAGGAGACACCGCTTTAGACATGCGAGGACGCTGCAGTGCTGGACAGAAGGTGTGTTCGTGTCCTCAGTTTTTGTTCAGTCCATTTTCACATTGTGTTATAAGTTTACAGTGACAAAGAGTGTGTACGTTTCTCCATAATGAGTGATCTAGCGGTGGCTGTGGTGAAGCAAAAACTCTGAGACTTCATGAGGAAGAAACCTTGAGAGGAACCAGACCCTAAACAGATCCTCATCACTGAATGTCCTTCATTACAGTTCCATCAGTGTTGAGGTTATAAAGTGTTCAGTGATCTTTACATGCAGAACTGTTCATAGAAACTGTGGTCCTGAGCACATATCAGCAGAGTGTTGATATTAATTACAGTTCAAATCCATCCTCAAAGTTCTTGAGTTCATGGATCTGTAGGCTGCAGATGTGAAACCGTCTCCAGCTGCACAGAGTTTCTCCAACTGAAGAGAAGTTTATCCAGAGGATTATACTTTTAAAATGTTGGCACTTAAGTGAAATCTTAAAAAAGCAAATCTTTGCCTCTCCATGGTCACGTTCTCATATTAGCAATATATTGTTGTTATTAATATGCTCGTGTATGCTGTGTGTGTTGACTGATCGGCTCTGTTTTAGTGAGAAATGAATAAAAATATAATTTAAAAAATAAACATAAAAAAAGCAAATCTTTAGGCTGTTTTATTAATGAATTCTTTATGCAGGTAACCATTAAAGTCCTTGTAGTTATTATTAGTTTTCCTCATTGTGTCATTTTACAGGTTTTGGCCTCACTCATCATCCGGTTGGCTTTAGCAGAGACCTTCTGTCTGAACTGTGGAATCCTTGCACTAGATGAACCCACTACCAATTTGGACAGAGAGAACATTGAGTCTTTAGCCCACGCCTTGGTGGAGTAAGTGTTCACATCTACTTTTTATAATCAACTCAAATTTGAGTTGATTTTTATCTTAAAGTGCATACAAAAGTACTTTTTACTGGACAATATTACAAATACAATGTATGGAATTTATTTACTTATTCGTGGACGGATCGTCACAAATTCTTTCAATTTTTGTTTTTGTACTGGCCAATTTCGAACATCCAATCAGGTTTCTCCATCATATGACTTCTAAACGGCACAAACGAAGTTCAACCCAGACATCCTCCATGTCTCTGTGATGGACAGGAGAGAGCGAATGCCCCTCGCCCAGAGAACATGGCTGATTATGTTTATGATCTCTGAGCGAGAGTGTGGATGCGATTCTGTTATATAATTATATAACTATTTCCTTCTTTTCTTTTCTTTTAGTAAATCTGCATAATTGAATAATAAAATAAAGTGTTATATTGTTAAATATTGAAGCTTTAAAGAATCAAGAAATCTGCTTCATGTAAATGATCTTTAAAAAGCCTAAATTCCAGACCTCTATGTGAATTAGGCTTCTTGCAGTAAACCAGGAGAATGAAGTTCTCATGGACTTCTGGAATTGACTGTGTGTTGGTATTTTAACCTCTAATCCTCTGACAATAGCAGTATATTTTATAACATCTGCTGTATTTTTTTATTTTTTTAATGGCAGAATCATCAAGAGTCGCTCTCGTCAGCGTAACTTTCAGCTGCTCATCATCACCCACGATGAGGATTTTGTGGAGCTCCTGGGTCGCTCCAACTACGTAGAGCACTTCTACAGGATCAAGAAGAACCAAGACCTGTGCTCTGAGATCTCAAAGTGCAGCATCACAACTCTAAACAGCTACCTGCGCTGATAAACACACACACACACACACACACACACACACACACACACACACACACACACACAAACACAAACACATACACACAGGAATGAAGCTGAAAGGGGTTTATGATGAATGCAGGTAAAATTAATGTTGTATCCCAAATCTAAATAAACATTTCTCTGACACTACTGACGAGGTTCAGGTTAATAAATAAAATATTAAAAATCCAGAATATCCAGAAAATCTCAACATTTCCTGCAGAGCTCAGGTTTTATTGTGATTCCTGTTCTGTTGGTTAGACTTTTTCCTGTGTGCGTGTGTGTGAGTGTGTGTGTGTGTGTACCTGTGTGTGTGTGTGTGTGTGTGTGTGTGTGTGTGTGTGTGTGTGTGTGTGTGTGTTTACACATATACATACAACTCTGTATGCAACACAAACCTGTTTTTGTTCATGCTTTTGTGTTCGCTGTTGTTTAATAAAAATCGATAAATAAATCTGGAAATATACTAAATGTTTAAATTTCACAGTGTACGAGTTTTATTTCTTACATTCTTCAGCTGATTTGTGATTTTTTTTTTTTTTTTTTTACAAAAATCTGAAAGTTTTATTGCCTGTGGTAGTAATTACGATATTGTGTAAGTAATTTAGTTTATAGTTTGAAACTAAAGGAATTCTGTAAGCACACTTTTTTCTACAGTTTATTCGGCTACATCTATTAAATGGACCCAGTACGTTCTCACAACCAAACATGGTCATGAAACATTAATCTGTTTGAACTCCCACATATGCATCTGTCTGAAGCACTGCAATCTGTTTTGGCAAATTGTCATTAAACACATTTAGTTTCCCCTGTTCAGAGAATTTCTAGCATCATCACAAGCAAATCTGTGAATCTCATCAACCACATCGTTATCGAGATCGCTGTATCTGCTCTGTTAAACCATCGGTTTTCAGCCTGAACTAAATGCTTACTGCACAAAATTACAGCTTCCAAGAAAAAGCGCTGGTTTATATCCGCTTTCATGTGCATATATATTCACCAGGAGCGTGTGTAAGGTTTGAGTCTCGATTTAGACAGAAAACCAACCTGAAGTTTCTGCCAGAGTTTGACTCGAGTCAACTTTACAAAACATGAAGGGTGTGATTTTGCTTTTGGTAACTGCTGCTGCTGCATTCAACCATCAGCCGCCTCATTTTAATCTGAAGTCTGTAATGTCTGAGGTTGAGTGTCTACATAGGAAAACTCTGAATGTGGTAAGACTTTCACTTTTTCTTTTTCAATTTGTGTGAGATGAAATGGAGCAAGTTTCATGTGAATGGTTTGTTTTTAGGAGGAATTCGATTTAGTCTTTGTGAAAGACCTTAAACAAAACAGAACAGACTCCTGTGAGGTGAGATATACACAAACGCGCACACACACACAACAGTGTTTGTGATCAATTAAACCATGATAAAATAATTTAATTAGTTACTTTGAATGCTGAATTTCAGTGAGTATCAATCGAGATAAACAGGTGATAAATGTAAATTACTGTTTTTGCTGATTAACATTTTTTTTATTGTTTTATTTGCCACAATTTCCCTCCTGATCATTTCATATGTTTTTTTAGCCCAAGTTTTTTTGTCAGGCTGAGAAAGTTCTGTCTGCAGTTCAGAAGCTCCCTGAAGGCTGCAATATTGATAAACTGCTAAGGAATCTGAAGCAGATCGGTGATGGGGTACGGTTTTATTTTTGTTTGTTTTTAATTCACTTAATCCTGCTGTATGATTCGGATCAGTTACAGACACATTCACACTGTTGTGTTCAGAAAACTGCATATATTGTGTAGATTTAAGTGCTATATTATATAAGTTATATATATATTTTATATATGAACTTTTCTTTTCTCCAGAAGAACTGCACTGTCCCAAAGAAAGGAAATGAAATACTCCTTCGTTCTTTCTTAGATGATGTAACAAAATGTACAAAAAGGGTCTTTTCCACATCATGATGCACAGAGCCTTTTCTTTAATTTATGAAATCACATATTTATATTGGCATATTATGCTTTTAACATTCTAATTTAAATACGTTTTGCTGGATGCTGTTCTTGTTAACGTTTGGGAGATAATGAGGATTTTGAATAAAAATCGTATTCAGATATTTTGTGGATTCCTGCAACTCATTTTGTGTGAAAATGTCATGGTTGATATTTAAATGACTGGCGATGTGTAAACATCTAAACATTTATAACAGAAAATTAACGGTTTTAAGACAATGCACAATCATCACACACACACACACACACACACACACACACACACACATCCACCTAAGATCACACAAACACACACCCACATCCACCTGAGATCACACACACACACACACACACACACACACACACACACACACACACACACACACATATCCACCTAAGATCACACAAACACACACCCACATCCACCTGAGATCACACACACACACACACACACACACACACACACACACACACACACACACACACACACACACACACATATCCACCTAAGATTACACAACCAAACACCCACATCCACCTGAGATCACACACACACACGCACACACACACAC
>NC_139589.1:0-7500 GCF_946808225.1 Silurus aristotelis | reverse complement strand
AATATTCATCTGGTTTTGCCCTTGAGGCTGCAGGAAGTGTCTGTAACTTTACTGTGCAAAATACAATTAAAGAAGGAGAAAATACTCGTCCACTGACTAAGTTCCTTATCAGAAGAACTTGTAGATCCTCGTCACCTGCGTTTTAGTGTTTAATAGATCCAGTAGGTGAGTGTTGAATCAGTGCGCCGCGGAATATTTCATCCTCTTCTGCTTCTGTCTCTGGTTGCAGAACCAAACTCGAACCACGTTCTTCTTCAGGTCCAACTTCTCCGCGATGGCCGTGATTTTCTCAGAAGAAGGCCGGGGCTGGATGGCGAAATAGGCCTCGAGTGAGCGCTTCTCCGGCGCTGCGATGGATGTGCGCTTTCGCTTGCGCTCTCCGTTCCCGGTCAGCAGCAGGTCAGTGCGCGCGCTCGTGTCGCGGTGCGCCGCCTCCGCCTCCGCCTCGTCCAGCCACGTCTGTAACACCGGCCGCAGCGCGACCATGTTGTTGTGTGAGAGTGTGAGAGACTCGAACCTGCAGATTGTGCTCTGGCTCAGGGAACCCACTCCCGGAATGTTGAGGTTCGCGAGCGCCGAGCCCACGTCTGCCTGCGTCACTCCGAGTTTAACGCGCCGCTGTTTAAAGCGCTCTGCAAACGCCTCGAGCTCGCGCGGGTTCGACTCTCCGTCACCAGAGGGAAGCAAAGAATGATGATGGTGACCGTGCGCGAGACTCGCGTGTCCTGTGGCCTGGTGCAGGTGGCATGCGACGGCTGAAAATTGATGCTGGTGCGCCAAAGGATCCGGTGCCAAACCGCCGACGGACAGCGCGGATGACAAGTGCTCCAGGAGCTCGCCCTCCAGCGTCTGGCTCAAATGGTGATGAAGATGATGATGATGATGATGGGAAGAAGTGGATGATATGGACGAAGAGGAAGCGGATGTGGAGCACGCGCCCCCGTTCATAGCGTGGTATGGAGTCGCGTGAGACTTGGCGAGATCGGCGGCTGCCAGAGCTTCTGCGCGCGCCAGCAGACTCTCATCAAATGCGCCGAATATGTTCACCTGCAACCAGAACAGATCATGTGAACGGTAGCAGGGGGTGATGGGGGTGAAGGGTGAAGGGGGTGAGAAAGGGGGCACAGCATGTTATGCACGCGGGATTACCATGGAGGAAAGTCATAAAAATGTATATGGCAGCAGTGGATTAGTCTGGAGAGGCATAACCGCGCGCGCAACGAGGAAGAGAAATACGGAGAGATGGAGGAAGAGAAATACGGAGAGATGGAGGAAGACTGCGGGAAGAAAAGAATGGGGTCAGACAAAAGCTTTTTATGGTCTTATAAAGAATGATGAAGTTTTCGTCTCACGTACCTGCGGGGCAGAAACACACACCCGCCGCATGGACTCTGAGCTAGCGTGCATGTCGGGGTACTTGGGCTCGTGCACCGGCACGTGCGCGGGGAAGTGCTGCTGCTTGCCGTTCATGGCTGTCAGGTTCTGAGCACGCGCTAGCTCTGACTTCTCACACTGTACAGATCTCTCCATCATCACCTCCTTCCGGTCAGCTGTCCCGAACACACACCTGCTCATCATCTCACCTTACACACTCAGAGAGCCAGAACCGCACGCGCCCGGAACCTGTCTGTGCCCAAACATCTCACTTTATTCTTCTGCTCGAAAATCCAGTATAAAAACTGAGCAGTTCCACCTGAAGACCACCAGGTCCGCGGCCCGCGCGCGCTTAAAAGCGTCTATCTGAAATAAAGCTGCAGTCTGATTTTAAATGTTTATTACAAATATGTAATGAATAAAGTGCGAGTTTTCAACAGAAGCGAATAAAAAAAAAGAGATTGTAAGTTTACTGCATTTCGCAGAGGCCCAGTGCGGGTTTGGTGATGCTGAGATTTAAAACCATCACCTCCAAATCCCAGTGCCTTAACCAGTGAGATAGCACTTAACCTTCTGTCACTGTCATTAGAAACACACAGATCTGCACGTGACAACAAATAAAAACAAACATTTTAATTAAAAAAAAATATTTGTTTTAAGCGTTATTTTAAATATTTGGATAGAAAAATTTTTTTTTAGACGAATATAGCTGAAAGAAAGAAGATAAATGTGTGTGTGTGTGTGTGTGTGTGTGTGTGTGTGTGTGTGTGTGTGTGTGTGTGTGTGTGTGTGTGTGTCCTACTAGTTTTTAAATAAAGGCTATAAAATTCATATTTGATTACAAAATATTACTGCAAAAGAATGAATTATTTAATAGTTTTATGTATTATATATATGAAATATGCAATAATATATTTATACATTTGAAATGTATTCTGGGTAAATAAGACATTTTAACGTTACACAGGGCAAAATTAACAATTTATCTAAAAATCTAAACAATGAAAGTTAAACGGTGATAAAATAAACAATAACTTCAATAACGCATTTCATTCATTTTTTGTTTGAGTTTTTATCCGATAAAGTCTGAAACAGAGGGAATCATCACATCTCTGAGTCTCGCACACACACACACACACACACACACACACACACACACACACACACACACACACACACACACACACACACACACACACACACACATGAAGGGACGCAAGTAAACATGAAGTTCAGGGAAGTTTATAGACACAGCATTTAATATTATTATTTTTTGTGGTCGTTTTCTGTGTGTGTAAAAAAGTGGAGCTCTGCAGTGACACAGCTGCTCCACCTGATCCTGTCCACCTCGTCTGTCCCAACACACACTCAATTATTTACAAGTTCTGTGGCAGGCATCCATTACATCACCGGCATCTTCTTATTCATTATGGAGATTGACACGGGCTTCCTCAGCTAACAATGAAGTTATCTACAACAAGCCCGACATGCCATGATCCTCAGCGCCCAGTTTATGATAGAGTTTTGATGATGAAGCCTGCCTGGTTTCCTCCCCTGGTAACATTTCAGCACATGAATATTTCAGGAGGAGAACCGAAAATGGCTCATTCATGGCTCAGTCTTTCATCTTGATTTACAGTGACACGCTTTCTACATGGCTCGGTTCTGACTCATCCCTCCAGAAGATATACAGCTTACAGACATTTCAACTAAAACACTGATGAGTTTCCAGAGCAAACACACGAGTCCAAAAGAGATCTTTTAGATAGAAAATAATCACTTTATTAATGTATGTTGTTCCTAAATAGGCCAAATCTCAAGATTTCTGTATTATTATTATTATTATTATTATTATTATATATATGCGCCAAGTAGAATTTGATTTGTGTTATTAAAAGGCCGTTAACAACTTTAATAAATAAATTATAAAAAAAAAAAGTCAATGTATAATTTATTTAAAAATCTACTTAAACAGGAAGTGATGTCACATTATACTCCTTTCATTAACTCAGAAATTCACTCACACTGTCCAGATCCTGGTTGCCTCTGCCAGAAGGTTCAGACTTAACAATAGACAGCACATTTAAAAAAAGATCATTTCCAAATAAACCCAAAATAAAATGTCAGGATTTGTGAGTATTTGAATTGGAATTGAAATTCTGCATAAAGGAGTGAAAATGCGACTGATGTGTAAAATAAATGTGAAGCATCAAACGATGTTTATTTAAAATAAAAAGTTGAAACCACATTTTTATATATATTACATTTCTTCCACAAAATAAAGAAATAAAAATAATTAAAGTCAAATAAATATTAACATGGACCTTATTATCTGCACCACTAAGAGGAACCGTATAGTTTCAGGGTTCTGTGTTTGATGTGTTGTAGATTTTCTGCTCTTTCTGTTCTGATGAGGACTTTGGAGCTGTAGGATGAGGAGATGTGGAGTGACGTTGGTGACATTCTGTCCCATGTGGCAGTCACAGCGATCGCGTTAAATTGAATTGACTCTGAGTGTTTTCCACTCAGCTTCCCAAAGTCAGAGATGCATATGCATAATTCATCACCATTTGAATGTCAGTATGAAGTTATATTCCATCATCTAAATCCACTTTCAGTTTAATCTTCTGCTTTAGCACAGTTTTATTTTCTTGGTATTCCAATCTTTCTAAAGTTATAACTGTAAATGTAGTTTAGCATTTATTTTCACTTGTTTCTTTGTGTTTATTTGAAAGTATTTAATACTCCTCAAAATAAACATGAAAATAAAATGAGACTTTAAATATTTTAAAAGCAAATGTATTGATTGTTGCTATCACTTTTTACTTAAAATAAATCTCAATAATCTATTCAGAATTCATACATTAGTGGCATAAACATAGTCAGTGTACACACAGAAATGCTCTGTACTATCCAGTGTCTGAGACCTTGAGAGGAACCAGACTCAAGAGGGAACTTCCTTCTCACCTGGGTGCCACCGAATGTCCATTTATTACAGATAAACGATGTTGAGGTGCAGTGATGATGATCTGATACAAACTGTAGTCCTGAGTCACAACTGTAGTCACTGTAGCAGACTGTTAATATTAACTACAGTCAAAATCCATCCTCAAAGCTCCTGATCTTACTCTAGAGTTTCATGGCTCTCCAGGCCTCTAATAAGAAGAGAGCGAGACAGAATAGAGAGAGAGAAGAGGGGTAACGGGAAGAGAAGGATATGGACTCTGGTAAGATTTACTCTGGCAGCAGAACTAAAAGGGAGAAGCAGAAGGAAACACAGACATGAGGATCTCTGGGATAAGAGACGACCCACCACACCACCATCAACAAACCTGAGTGAACGTGTGAGAGTGAGGAGACGAAAGCATCCAAATATCCCAGTTCACCAAACACTCCATATCCATGATCCCTCCAGATCTGCTCCTTTACCTCATAAACACCTACTGACTAAACACTCCACTAAATAAATATGTGTTCAGCCTCGACTTGAACACTGAGACTGTGTCTGAGTCCCAAACACTGATTGGAAGGTTGTTCCATAACTGTGGGGTTTATAAGAGAAACATCTGCCCCCTGCTGGAGTCTTCATTATTTGAGGTACCAACAAATAGCCTGCACCTTTTGATCTAAGTAGGCGTGGAGGATCATCCTGGTACAGTTCACTCAGAAACTGCGATGCGAGACCGTTAGAAAGCGATCCTGGTGATATTATTCACGTGAGCCTCAAAGGAAACACTAGAGTCAATAATCACAGCGAGGTCTTTGACTGCTGTACACGCTGAAACAAACACCATCCAGAGATGCTACAGAATCAGAAAGTTTGCAAGGAAAGCATGAAACACAGGACAACATTTTCAGAAGGTTATTGGTGGAATGGACTATTAAATCTTTTTCTTTTTTTTTAGTGGTGGTTTTATTTTTACGTAAACCAATTTTCTTGTTTTATTCTTCGTTTAGATTTCCGCCATTCCATTCACTTTATTAATAAGTAACTGAGTGTTTCAAATCGATTTTTACAAGCAGAAAAAAGAAAAATACATCTATCAAGCCTCAAATATATAAACAATATTAAAGTTCAGTTTACAGTAAACGTTTTACACAACCATGGTGTAGAAGAACAATTACACAAAAACCAAACCAAGAACTTCATCCTGTCTGAAATTTAAATGACAATCTTAAAACTGTGAAACTTTTCAAAAACAAAATAGAAGATTTGACTTCTAATACCTAAATGTCCTAATCTCTATATGCAGCAATTTTTATTTTACAAGTGTAAAAAAATGAAACACTCTTGCGAGTGAAGAATCTGAACAATGTGCCATTCATCCTAATGGCTAAAATAATTAAAGCAAACAGTCGTTACTATAGCAACCATTTACAAAATGTACAAAAAATAATCAGAAATCTTGTAAAAAGTTTGCTGTCCACTGATCGAGTAAGGCCAAAAATTAAATCCAACTCAACACTCAAACCACCCCAGTGTTCCTCTTCTCTCCACAAATCATCATCATCATCTCTCACAATCCAAAACTCTTTTTGGTTTCAGACGAATAAACACAACTCGACAATAACCCTAATAACCCCCCCCCACACACACACACACACACACACACACAATCACTGAGTTTATATTTACATCAAGTGGCAGCAAAAATCTAGAAGATAAAAGGGGAATAATGATGAATGTGTTTAGACCAGACTGGCACGCTCTCGCTCGCTCTCTCTCTCTCTCGCTCGCTCGCTCGCTCATCTACATAGAACTGATATCAGATCAATCACAGTGAAACAATATTTAATATTAGTTAGGGTTAACTCTATTTGCATCTCAGTGAAAGTAAATTACACACACACACACACGCGCTCGTCTAGACGTCTTTAACAGAGTGAGTGTCGTCACACTTCAGTCCTTTCCAGTTGAACTCTTAAAATACTGAAAACAAAATGCTTTATGGATTTAAATAAGCTTTTTAAAAAGGCTGTGATTTACACACTGAGGCAGAGCTCCAGCGTCCCTGCTTCTGCTCTCATCGCCTCCATGAGCGACTCTCATAATCATCATCTTCATCGTCATCTTCCTCCTCCTCCTCTGGCAGCAAGAACGGGCTCACTGACTCCTGCACAAAAACAGCCATCATCATCATCATCATCACGTACAATGAACTGACACACGTGAGTGTCACTTTAATTTCAATCACACTGGAACACTTTAAACTTGGACTACTGTCAGCGTCGGTCATCCAAACCCCCCCAATCCGTCTTATTCTGGAATAAATATCATTTTTATCCTCATATTTTATACTTATAGTTATTCTTATTTAATACATTTTATATTTAATACACGTGTATGTGACGAATGAAAGTTGATTTTTATTGTTTCACATTTATAAAAAAAGGAAATTAATTGTCTGCACTCTGTATGGTGTTTGTGTAACATCACTCTTAATGTTACTGCATTCTGAGAGTTCTCTCTGACGCGGGCGCGCGCACACACACACGCACACACGCGCGCACGCACGCTCGCGCACACGCGCACGCACGCACGCACGCGCACACACACACGCACACACGCACGCGGCATTTAGCAGACTTCCGTTTCCAGAGCAACGTACAAAATGCTTTGAGTTTTTAGTAATGAATACATTTACACTGGTACACAAGATTACAAACTTAATATAAATACAACTCGATGACATGCAAGTGACAACTTTTACGTGTGTGTGTGTGTGTGTGTGATTAATATGACCAAGTCTCACCACATCAACCTCTTCCTTTGACTCCTCTTCCTCAGGTTCAGTGGTGACAGACAGAGTTTTAGGTTTGTACCAGGAGATTTGTAAAATCCGCCCTTTGAACTTTGCCCCCTGATTTGCAGCCTATAAATTAATAAAGTGCTTCATTAAAAAAAAAGTTCATGTATTAAAGCATTAAATAAATCAGATTCTGTTACTGTAATTAACTGATTATTAAACAGGTTAAGCGAATGATATCTCTTAATAAATAAAGCACAATGAGATCAGGAGGAAAATCATTACATTCTCTGCTTCACTGCGAGTCTTGAAGGTCATCACAACACTGGTAGCATCTTGGTCACGAAGCTCTTCAATCTCTCCAAATTTCTGTTGTAAA
>NC_139588.1:25841332-25850565 GCF_946808225.1 Silurus aristotelis | reverse complement strand
CAATTTTCCTGCCACTTGTCACCGGCGGCGGAGGAGATGTGAGTGCTTAGTGACTTGGAGTAGGCCAGTGCACAACGTGGGCTCCGGGCTTGTCTATATCTGAGTTTTCTTACCAATCCATAGCCCTAACCCTAACCCCAACCCCTCCCTAACCCTAACCCTAACCCCAACCCCTCCCTAACCCTAACCCTAACCCCTCCCTGACCCTAACCCCAACCCCTCCCCAACCCTAACCCCTAACCCTAACCCCAACCCCTCCCTAACCCTAACCCCAACCCCTCCCTAACCCTAACCCCAACCCCACCCTAACCCCAACCCCTCCCTAACCCTAACCCTAACCCCTAACCCTAACCCTAAACCCAACCCTAATCCCCACTCGGATTTTGACATGGTTCCTGGAGCTGCGTCTATTTCCCCTAACCTAACCCAGCCCGTGCCACCCCGAGTTGCTGCACTTGCATGGCCTTCTGCATATTTCCTGAACTGGCTAACTTACCTGATAAGAGAGTGCCAATAATTCTAATTTCATGACCTGAGTGGCCAATTTTGAAAAACACTTATAGAGAATGGAATGTTCGATGAGCACTGTGTTTTTTGGGGGTGCCAGTTAAACCAGTGCCATTTGGGGGTGCCAGCTTATATAAGAAATGTGTAAAACTGTGCAAGAAGGCCGGATGGCTAAGCACTAAATAGCATAATGTAAAACCGTGCTAGAAGGCCGGATGGCTAAGCACTAAATAGCAGAAATACTTATAGACAATGGAATGTTCGATGAGCACTGTGTTTTTTGGGGGTGCCAGTTAAACCAGTGCCATTTGGGGGTGCCAGTTTATAAAAAATTTGTAAAACTGTGCAGGAAGGCCGGATGGCTAAGCACTAAATAGCATAATGTAAAACTGTGCTAGAAGGCCGGATGGCTAAGCACTAAATAGCAGAAATACTTATAGACAATGGAATGTTCGATGAGCACTGTGTTTTTTGGGGGTGCCAGTTAAACCAGTGCCATTTGGGGGTGCCAGTTTATAAAAAATTTGTAAAACTGTGCAAGAAGGCCGGATGGCTAAGCACTAAATAGCAGAGTGTAAAACTGTGCAAGAAGGCCGGATGGCTAAGCACTAAATAGCAGAGGCCCAATTACTTGGCAAACAGAGTAGCTTGAAGGAAGATTTAAAGCCAGCTTTCGGGAAAGGTAGGGCCAGTTTGGGAAAAAGGAAAAGATATTGCCGCCTGAGAAGTGGGGGGAAAGAGAATAACGAAAGTACTTAGATGGGAAGCTGGTGGGCTAAGTGCTAAATAGCAGAGGCCCACTCACTTGGAAAACAGAGCAGCTGGGAGGATGTTTAAAGCCAGAATGGGGATAAGTAAAGCCAGCTTGGAAAAAGGAAAAGAAAATGGAAAAAGGAAAAGAAAATGGAGAGGCTAAGCCTGATTATGGACCAACAAAAACAAGATACAAACAAACAATGACGCATGAAACTGAATAACTTACCTGATGAGAGCGTTTGGAACAGCACTGAGTATGGGGGTGCCAATGTTTTCGAGCAGTGGGGGTGCCAATAGTCCAAATTTCAGGACATGAGTGGCCATTTTTTGAAAAATAATCTAAACAAAACTGAATGTTTAATTAACACTTTTTTTGGGGGGTGCAATTTTAACCAGTGCCATTTGGGGGTGCCATTTGACAAATTCTGTCTTTATCCACTGCCTGGACAAAGGAGGGAAAGAGAAGAAGAAAAAACTGAGAAAGGAAGCTAATGGGCTAAGCGCTAAATATCAAAGACCCAATCACCTGGAAAACAGAGCATCTCGTGAAAAAGGATTAAAGCCAACATGGAAAAATGCAAAGCCAGTTTGGAAAATGGAAAAAGGAAAAGAAAATGGAAGGAAAGAGAAGAAGAAAAAACTGAGAAAGGAAGCTAATGGGCTAAGCGCTAATTAGCAAAGACCCAATCACCTGGAAAACAGAGCATCTCGTGAAAAAGGATTAAAGCCAACATGGAAAAATGCAAAGCCAGTTTGGAAAATGGAAAAAGGAAAAGAGAATGGAAGGAAAGAGAAGAAGAAAAAACTGAGAAAGGAAGCTAATGGGCTAAGCGCTAAATAGCAAAGACCCAATCACCTGGTGAACAGAACATCTCGTGAAAAAGGATTAAAGCCAACATGGAAAAATGTGCAGCCAGTTTGGAAAATGGAAAAAGGAAGAGAAAATGGTAAGTCTATGCCTGATGAAGGTTTATATCAACCGAAACGTTGCAACAGACTTACCGTTAAAAATGACGTCATGGGGATCTGTGAAAAGGCAAATGTCCTGCATTAATGAATGAAATCGAATGTCCTGCATTAATGAGTGAAATCAGAAGTCACTGGCTAAAATGAAAAAAGGGGAAACACCCTCCATTTAAAAGGTCAAAAAGGGAAAGGGTTGCTAACAAGGGAAAGAGAGAGTGGGCAAATGTCCACTTCTCGCTAGCAAGAGAAAGAGAGAGTGGGCAAATGTCCAGTTCTCATCCGTAAAACAAAAAAACACACGTTTAAGGGCAATTTTCCTGCCACTTGTCACCGGCGGCGGAGGAGATGTGAGTGCTTAGTGACTTGGAGTAGGCCAGTGCACAACGTGGGCTCCGGGCTTGTCTATATCTGAGTTTTCTTACCAATCCATAGCCCTAACCCTAACCCCAACCCCTCCCTAACCCTAACCCTAACCCCAACCCCTCCCTAACCCTAACCCTAACCCCTCCCTGACCCTAACCCCAACCCCTCCCCAACCCTAACCCCTAACCCTAACCCCAACCCCTCCCTAACCCTAACCCCAACCCCTCCCTAACCCTAACCCCAACCCCACCCTAACCCCAACCCCTCCCTAACCCTAACCCTAACCCCTAACCCTAACCCTAAACCCAACCCTAATCCCCACTCGGATTTTGACATGGTTCCTGGAGCTGCGTCTATTTCCCCTAACCTAACCCAGCCCGTGCCACCCCGAGTTGCTGCACTTGCATGGCCTTCTGCATATTTCCTGAACTGGCTAACTTACCTGATAAGAGAGTGCCAATAATTCTAATTTCATGACCTGAGTGGCCAATTTTGAAAAACACTTATAGAGAATGGAATGTTCGATGAGCACTGTGTTTTTTGGGGGTGCCAGTTAAACCAGTGCCATTTGGGGGTGCCAGCTTATATAAGAAATGTGTAAAACTGTGCAAGAAGGCCGGATGGCTAAGCACTAAATAGCATAATGTAAAACCGTGCTAGAAGGCCGGATGGCTAAGCACTAAATAGCAGAAATACTTATAGACAATGGAATGTTCGATGAGCACTGTGTTTTTTGGGGGTGCCAGTTAAACCAGTGCCATTTGGGGGTGCCAGTTTATAAAAAATTTGTAAAACTGTGCAGGAAGGCCGGATGGCTAAGCACTAAATAGCATAATGTAAAACTGTGCTAGAAGGCCGGATGGCTAAGCACTAAATAGCAGAAATACTTATAGACAATGGAATGTTCGATGAGCACTGTGTTTTTTGGGGGTGCCAGTTAAACCAGTGCCATTTGGGGGTGCCAGTTTATAAAAAATTTGTAAAACTGTGCAAGAAGGCCGGATGGCTAAGCACTAAATAGCAGAGTGTAAAACTGTGCAAGAAGGCCGGATGGCTAAGCACTAAATAGCAGAGGCCCAATTACTTGGCAAACAGAGTAGCTTGAAGGAAGATTTAAAGCCAGCTTTCGGGAAAGGTAGGGCCAGTTTGGGAAAAAGGAAAAGATATTGCCGCCTGAGAAGTGGGGGGAAAGAGAATAACGAAAGTACTTAGATGGGAAGCTGGTGGGCTAAGTGCTAAATAGCAGAGGCCCACTCACTTGGAAAACAGAGCAGCTGGGAGGATGTTTAAAGCCAGAATGGGGATAAGTAAAGCCAGCTTGGAAAAAGGAAAAGAAAATGGAAAAAGGAAAAGAAAATGGAGAGGCTAAGCCTGATTATGGACCAACAAAAACAAGATACAAACAAACAATGACGCATGAAACTGAATAACTTACCTGATGAGAGCGTTTGGAACAGCACTGAGTATGGGGGTGCCAATGTTTTCGAGCAGTGGGGGTGCCAATAGTCCAAATTTCAGGACATGAGTGGCCATTTTTTGAAAAATAATCTAAACAAAACTGAATGTTTAATTAACACTTTTTTTGGGGGGTGCAATTTTAACCAGTGCCATTTGGGGGTGCCATTTGACAAATTCTGTCTTTATCCACTGCCTGGACAAAGGAGGGAAAGAGAAGAAGAAAAAACTGAGAAAGGAAGCTAATGGGCTAAGCGCTAAATATCAAAGACCCAATCACCTGGAAAACAGAGCATCTCGTGAAAAAGGATTAAAGCC
Organism: Silurus aristotelis; assembly: GCF_946808225.1. Lineage (NCBI taxonomy): Eukaryota > Metazoa > Chordata > Actinopteri > Siluriformes > Siluridae > Silurus > Silurus aristotelis. Next base: position 25,846,200 of record NC_139588.1, on the reverse strand, counting down.
AACATGGAAAAATGCAAAGCCAGTTTGGAAAATGGAAAAAGGAAAAGAAAATGGAAGGAAAGAGAAGAAGAAAAAACTGAGAAAGGAAGCTAATGGGCTAAGCGCTAATTAGCAAAGACCCAATCACCTGGAAAACAGAGCATCTCGTGAAAAAGGATTAAAGCCAACATGGAAAAATGCAAAGCCAGTTTGGAAAATGGAAAAAGGAAAAGAGAATGGAAGGAAAGAGAAGAAGAAAAAACTGAGAAAGGAAGCTAATGGGCTAAGCGCTAAATAGCAAAGACCCAATCACCTGGTGAACAGAACATCTCGTGAAAAAGGATTAAAGCCAACATGGAAAAATGTGCAGCCAGTTTGGAAAATGGAAAAAGGAAGAGAAAATGGTAAGTCTATGCCTGATGAAGGTTTATATCAACCGAAACGTTGCAACAGACTTACCGTTAAAAATGACGTCATGGGGATCTGTGAAAAGGCAAATGTCCTGCATTAATGAATGAAATCGAATGTCCTGCATTAATGAGTGAAATCAGAAGTCACTGGCTAAAATGAAAAAAGGGGAAACACCCTCCATTTAAAAGGTCAAAAAGGGAAAGGGTTGCTAACAAGGGAAAGAGAGAGTGGGCAAATGTCCACTTCTCGCTAGCAAGAGAAAGAGAGAGTGGGCAAATGTCCAGTTCTCATCCGTAAAACAAAAAAACACACGTTTAAGGGCAATTTTCCTGCCACTTGTCACCGGCGGCGGAGGAGATGTGAGTGCTTAGTGACTTGGAGTAGGCCAGTGCACAACGTGGGCTCCGGGCTTGTCTATATCTGAGTTTTCTTACCAATCCATAGCCCTAACCCTAACCCCAACCCCTCCCTAACCCTAACCCTAACCCCAACCCCTCCCTAACCCTAACCCTAACCCCTCCCTGACCCTAACCCCAACCCCTCCCCAACCCTAACCCCTAACCCTAACCCCAACCCCTCCCTAACCCTAACCCCAACCCCTCCCTAACCCTAACCCCAACCCCACCCTAACCCCAACCCCTCCCTAACCCTAACCCTAACCCCTAACCCTAACCCTAAACCCAACCCTAATCCCCACTCGGATTTTGACATGGTTCCTGGAGCTGCGTCTATTTCCCCTAACCTAACCCAGCCCGTGCCACCCCGAGTTGCTGCACTTGCATGGCCTTCTGCATATTTCCTGAACTGGCTAACTTACCTGATAAGAGAGTGCCAATAATTCTAATTTCATGACCTGAGTGGCCAATTTTGAAAAACACTTATAGAGAATGGAATGTTCGATGAGCACTGTGTTTTTTGGGGGTGCCAGTTAAACCAGTGCCATTTGGGGGTGCCAGCTTATATAAGAAATGTGTAAAACTGTGCAAGAAGGCCGGATGGCTAAGCACTAAATAGCATAATGTAAAACCGTGCTAGAAGGCCGGATGGCTAAGCACTAAATAGCAGAAATACTTATAGACAATGGAATGTTCGATGAGCACTGTGTTTTTTGGGGGTGCCAGTTAAACCAGTGCCATTTGGGGGTGCCAGTTTATAAAAAATTTGTAAAACTGTGCAGGAAGGCCGGATGGCTAAGCACTAAATAGCATAATGTAAAACTGTGCTAGAAGGCCGGATGGCTAAGCACTAAATAGCAGAAATACTTATAGACAATGGAATGTTCGATGAGCACTGTGTTTTTTGGGGGTGCCAGTTAAACCAGTGCCATTTGGGGGTGCCAGTTTATAAAAAATTTGTAAAACTGTGCAAGAAGGCCGGATGGCTAAGCACTAAATAGCAGAGTGTAAAACTGTGCAAGAAGGCCGGATGGCTAAGCACTAAATAGCAGAGGCCCAATTACTTGGCAAACAGAGTAGCTTGAAGGAAGATTTAAAGCCAGCTTTCGGGAAAGGTAGGGCCAGTTTGGGAAAAAGGAAAAGATATTGCCGCCTGAGAAGTGGGGGGAAAGAGAATAACGAAAGTACTTAGATGGGAAGCTGGTGGGCTAAGTGCTAAATAGCAGAGGCCCACTCACTTGGAAAACAGAGCAGCTGGGAGGATGTTTAAAGCCAGAATGGGGATAAGTAAAGCCAGCTTGGAAAAAGGAAAAGAAAATGGAAAAAGGAAAAGAAAATGGAGAGGCTAAGCCTGATTATGGACCAACAAAAACAAGATACAAACAAACAATGACGCATGAAACTGAATAACTTACCTGATGAGAGCGTTTGGAACAGCACTGAGTATGGGGGTGCCAATGTTTTCGAGCAGTGGGGGTGCCAATAGTCCAAATTTCAGGACATGAGTGGCCATTTTTTGAAAAATAATCTAAACAAAACTGAATGTTTAATTAACACTTTTTTTGGGGGGTGCAATTTTAACCAGTGCCATTTGGGGGTGCCATTTGACAAATTCTGTCTTTATCCACTGCCTGGACAAAGGAGGGAAAGAGAAGAAGAAAAAACTGAGAAAGGAAGCTAATGGGCTAAGCGCTAAATATCAAAGACCCAATCACCTGGAAAACAGAGCATCTCGTGAAAAAGGATTAAAGCCAACATGGAAAAATGCAAAGCCAGTTTGGAAAATGGAAAAAGGAAAAGAAAATGGAAGGAAAGAGAAGAAGAAAAAACTGAGAAAGGAAGCTAATGGGCTAAGCGCTAATTAGCAAAGACCCAATCACCTGGAAAACAGAGCATCTCGTGAAAAAGGATTAAAGCCAACATGGAAAAATGCAAAGCCAGTTTGGAAAATGGAAAAAGGAAAAGAGAATGGAAGGAAAGAGAAGAAGAAAAAACTGAGAAAGGAAGCTAATGGGCTAAGCGCTAAATAGCAAAGACCCAATCACCTGGTGAACAGAACATCTCGTGAAAAAGGATTAAAGCCAACATGGAAAAATGTGCAGCCAGTTTGGAAAATGGAAAAAGGAAGAGAAAATGGTAAGTCTATGCCTGATGAAGGTTTATATCAACCGAAACGTTGCAACAGACTTACCGTTAAAAATGACGTCATGGGGATCTGTGAAAAGGCAAATGTCCTGCATTAATGAATGAAATCGAATGTCCTGCATTAATGAGTGAAATCAGAAGTCACTGGCTAAAATGAAAAAAGGGGAAACACCCTCCATTTAAAAGGTCAAAAAGGGAAAGGGTTGCTAACAAGGGAAAGAGAGAGTGGGCAAATGTCCACTTCTCGCTAGCAAGAGAAAGAGAGAGTGGGCAAATGTCCAGTTCTCATCCGTAAAACAAAAAAACACACGTTTAAGGGCAATTTTCCTGCCACTTGTCACCGGCGGCGGAGGAGATGTGAGTGCTTAGTGACTTGGAGTAGGCCAGTGCACAACGTGGGCTCCGGGCTTGTCTATATCTGAGTTTTCTTACCAATCCATAGCCCTAACCCTAACCCCAACCCCTCCCTAACCCTAACCCTAACCCCAACCCCTCCCTAACCCTAACCCTAACCCCTCCCTGACCCTAACCCCAACCCCTCCCCAACCCTAACCCCTAACCCTAACCCCAACCCCTCCCTAACCCTAACCCCAACCCCTCCCTAACCCTAACCCCAACCCCACCCTAACCCCAACCCCTCCCTAACCCTAACCCTAACCCCTAACCCTAACCCTAAACCCAACCCTAATCCCCACTCGGATTTTGACATGGTTCCTGGAGCTGCGTCTATTTCCCCTAACCTAACCCAGCCCGTGCCACCCCGAGTTGCTGCACTTGCATGGCCTTCTGCATATTTCCTGAACTGGCTAACTTACCTGATAAGAGAGTGCCAATAATTCTAATTTCATGACCTGAGTGGCCAATTTTGAAAAACACTTATAGAGAATGGAATGTTCGATGAGCACTGTGTTTTTTGGGGGTGCCAGTTAAACCAGTGCCATTTGGGGGTGCCAGCTTATATAAGAAATGTGTAAAACTGTGCAAGAAGGCCGGATGGCTAAGCACTAAATAGCATAATGTAAAACCGTGCTAGAAGGCCGGATGGCTAAGCACTAAATAGCAGAAATACTTATAGACAATGGAATGTTCGATGAGCACTGTGTTTTTTGGGGGTGCCAGTTAAACCAGTGCCATTTGGGGGTGCCAGTTTATAAAAAATTTGTAAAACTGTGCAGGAAGGCCGGATGGCTAAGCACTAAATAGCATAATGTAAAACTGTGCTAGAAGGCCGGATGGCTAAGCACTAAATAGCAGAAATACTTATAGACAATGGAATGTTCGATGAGCACTGTGTTTTTTGGGGGTGCCAGTTAAACCAGTGCCATTTGGGGGTGCCAGTTTATAAAAAATTTGTAAAACTGTGCAAGAAGGCCGGATGGCTAAGCACTAAATAGCAGAGTGTAAAACTGTGCAAGAAGGCCGGATGGCTAAGCACTAAATAGCAGAGGCCCAATTACTTGGCAAACAGAGTAGCTTGAAGGAAGATTTAAAGCCAGCTTTCGGGAAAGGTAGGGCCAGTTTGGGAAAAAGGAAAAGATATTGCCGCCTGAGAAGTGGGGGGAAAGAGAATAACGAAAGTACTTAGATGGGAAGCTGGTGGGCTAAGTGCTAAATAGCAGAGGCCCACTCACTTGGAAAACAGAGCAGCTGGGAGGATGTTTAAAGCCAGAATGGGGATAAGTAAAGCCAGCTTGGAAAAAGGAAAAGAAAATGGAAAAAGGAAAAGAAAATGGAGAGGCTAAGCCTGATTATGGACCAACAAAAACAAGATACAAACAAACAATGACGCATGAAACTGAATAACTTACCTGATGAGAGCGTTTGGAACAGCACTGAGTATGGGGGTGCCAATGTTTTCGAGCAGTGGGGGTGCCAATAGTCCAAATTTCAGGACATGAGTGGCCATTTTTTGAAAAATAATCTAAACAAAACTGAATG
>NC_139588.1:25728832-25836332 GCF_946808225.1 Silurus aristotelis | reverse complement strand
CTGGTACACCATAAAAATAATGTGAGCCATGAACAACCTCCTGCATTGACCAAGATGGAGAAAAATCTATCCGAGGTCATTAAACCAGCTCTGCCAAATCCCACAACACAAGCCCTTATAGAAGGCAATGCTAAAAACTGGGCCTATACCACCATATTGATCCTTAAAAACCACTATGAGGACACATTGGTGGAAGAACTGGCCAAGCTGCAGCACTATCCTTCCCAGGGCTGGGAAGAATGCTTTAACACTGCTGTGTTATGGGCAAAACGTGGGATTGGTAAAAGACTGAGATACAAATCAATACAGGATGCTCACACACTGATAGGTGACAAATGGAAGATCCCTACACCCACTACTGAGGTGGAGGAAGCGAGAGAGGAAGCAGAGACGCAAAATGTCCTTGCTGCTTCTTCTCTACCACCTGACACAGCGGGCGGTGCCATAGCGGTGCAGGTCTCTGTGCACGCTGAGGCCGAGGCACACTCCCTACCAGATTTGTCCACCCAACCAGTACCAAAATCTTCCAGAACAACTTCCACCATGACAGATCCACCAAACGATTGGTCCCCTTTTAGGGAAGAGGATTCGGACAGTCAGTCCGATATCACGCTAGATCCTCCCTCCTCCCCAAAAGCACAACGCACTCCTCACCCGAGTTCCAATCCCTGTGTTAGATTGGAAGAGGAACTCGTTATTATCGAGGATCAGGGAGAGTGCGAACAGAATAATGACGGCAGCTCACAAAGGGTGACCCTAAGCCCAGACAAAATCGGCAGCCTTAGAACAGCCACACAGGCCCGTATTAACGTGGAGCTCAGGGTGCCTTCTGCAACACCATGTGACTCCAGTGAGGGTGTTCCAAACAGGCACATAAACACTTCCAGAAAGATGATTGAGTGGAAACTAACTGTCCGTAAAAAATGCCTTGTTATTGGGGATTCCAATCTCTCCAGGATTCCCCCCTTTAAGAACCCAGACCTCCAAATAGAAAGTTATCCGGGGGCCACGTTTAGACACATGGAGGCCGTGATTAATAAAATCCCGGTCTCCAATGACGTAGAGCATTTAATTTTAGCGCTGGGCATTAATAGTCGGACTCAAAACGCTAAAGACACTGCTATTAAACAAATGCAGGCGTCTTTAAGAGCGGCGAAAGAAAAATTCCCGGTTGCGCAGATTTGGGTTCCAGAACTGAACTATTCAGGAATGCTCCCAACAAAGGAGCAAACACAACTAAACCTCCTGAGTGGTTACATCACTGCCAACCTAAATCATATTCCGGCCCTACCCAGATCAGAATTCCACACTGAAAGTGACAATATTCACTGGACAGTTAATACAGCCAGAAAAATGCTGGAGCATTGGCTTCAACATTTAAATTAAATCTCCCCATAAGCCTGCATGCACAGGAGGGGAACAAAAATGTGGTTGTTTTGGCCAAAAAAGCCAAGATCACTCGACCACAATTCAGCCTGCTTAATAGAGGCCTAACTTTTATTCCAGCATTGAAAATCAGTAGACAATATAACGGGAGACAAATGCGGTATGATCTGCAACAATACCACCGAAGGCTAAAATTGGCATCTTATTTTCAAAATGACACGGATCAAACTCCCCCACCTTTCACACCTAAATCAGACTGGGTCCCACCCATGGATAAACTGCCCACTGAACTTCTCACCTTGTTGGACACAGACCTTAGATCCTTCAAGAGACACTGCAGACCATATTGGGAACAACTTAACCTCACTCCTGAGGAAATCAGTGCTCTTGAAGAGTTAAAAAATAACCAAAATATTATCATCAAACCCGCTGACAAGGGCAGTGCAACAGTTATTATGGACCGTGAGCAATATCTGTGGGAAGGGTACAGACAATTACAGGATAAAATTTATTACAAAAAATTAGACAAACCCATCTACCCGGACACTGTACCCCTAGTCAAGGAAATAGTCCAAGTCTTGTATACAAAAAAGCACATAAATGCCAAACAGAAGTCCTATCTCTTGGGTGACACAGAGCCCAGGAGCAGGAGATTCTACATGCTCCCTAAAATACACAAAGATCCGGCCAAATGGAGCAAACCCCACGAAATTCCTCCAGGAAGGCCTATAGTGTCGGATTGCGGAAGCGAAACGTACTATACGGCCGAATTCCTGGACTTTTATTTAAATCCTCTTTCCACGAGCCACCCTAGCTATTTAAAAGACACATATGACTTCATTCAAAAAGTTAAAGGACTTGAAATTCCCCAAGAGGCTGTCCTGTTCACTATGGACATTGACAGCCTTTACACAAATATCGACATCCAGGAAGGAATACAGGCCGTAAAAAATATCTTAAAAAAATACCCAGACAGTTCCAGGCCTGATAAAGAACTCATCCAATTATTAGAAATAAATCTAAAAAGGAACGACTTTGAGTTCAATGGGGAATTCTTCCTTCAGATTAAGGGAACAGCGATGGGGAAGAAGTTTGCTCCGGCCTACGCCAACATATTTATGGCAGAATGGGAGACCTCGGCCCTATCCCGGTGCCATAAACGGCCTCTTTATTATTTTAGATATCTTGATGATATTTGGGGAGTTTGGACACACACAGAGAGGGAGTTTGAAGAATTTCTGACAACACTTAACAACCATAACCCATCCATAAAACTAAAATCCTCCATTAGTCAGCTCTCGGTGGATTTTTTGGACACCACGACATACAAAGGCCCGGATTTTAGTTCCACACACAAATTGGACATCAAGGTATTTTTTAAGGAAACAGACACACACGCTCTACTGCACAAGGAGAGCTTTCACCCTAAACACACTTACTCTGGCCTGGTGAAATCACAACTCCTGAGGTTTCGTCGCATATGTACCCGAGAACGGGACTTCGTGGAAGCGACACGAATCCTCTTTAGAGCACTCAGGAACAGAGGTTATAAAAGGTCCTTTTTGAGAAGGATTTTTAAATCCTACCTCACAATAGGAACCCGGGCGGAAGGCACCAGCGTGCCGCTCGTCCTGACATATTCCTCTGTCTCTGTGAAGCTCATCAGGGAGATAAGGTCCAATTTTATGCAAATATTGGGACAAACACCAAGATTCAGAGACCACAAAGTCATTGCAGCTTTCAGGAAAAGCAAAAACCTGCAAGACTATTTGGTCAGGGCCAAACTCAATCCTCTCCAGCAGGGAAAACCTAAACATCAGGGACAATACCTGGAACAAAAACAACACATTCAAAACAGATTTACCAAGGAAGTCTTCACCACTCATCGCTCAAGTACAGTGCACAGCAAAAATTGTGTCTACCTCATTTCCTGTAATCAATGTGGAGCCCAATATGTTGGAGAGACGGGCAACACTATCTTGATCAGGATGACACAACACAAACACAACATATTAAAAGAAAAACAAATGGATACTTACCTGGTCAAACACTTCCGGGAGCATGGATGGGAAGCTCTCAGGGTCATGGTCCTACAGGCAAACCCACAATGGTCTGTACCCCTGAGGAAAAGAGCAGAGAGAATTTGGATTCAGAAACTAAGTACTGTTTATCCCCAAGGCCTCAATGAGAGGTGAATAAAATATTCTTAGGGGGCATTGATGGCCTGTGCAAACAGGTTAGCACCTTCCTCTGACTCTAAACCTAACCCTAACCCTAATTTCTATCCCTAACCCTAAATCCTAACCCTAATTCCTATCCCTAACCCTAAGCCCTAACCTTAACCTAAACCTAACCCTAATTCTAAAACCTAACCCTAACCCTAGAATTGTATCCCTAACCACAACCCTAACCCTAACCTTAACCTAATCCTAACCTTAACCCTAATTTCTATCCCTAACCCTAATTTCTAACCATAACCCTACATCCTAATCCTAACCCCAAAACCTAAACCCAACCCTAACCCTAAACCTAACCCTAATTTCTATCCCTAACCCTAAAACCTAACCTTAACCTTTATTTCTATCCCTAACCCTAACCCTAATTTCTAGGCCTAACCCTAAAACCTAACCCTAACTTCTAACCCTAACCCTAAAACCTAACCCCAACCCTAACCCTAAACTTAACCCTAATTTCTATCCCTAACCCTAAAACCTAACCTTAACCCTAATTTCTATCCCTAACCCTAATCCTAATTTCTAGCCCTAACCCTAAATCCTATCCCTAAAACCTAACCCCAACCCTAACCCTAATTTCTATCCCTAACTCTAAAACCTAACCTTAACCCTAATTTCCATCCCTAACCCTAACCCTAATTTCTATCCCTAACCCTAAATCTAACCTTAACCCTAATTTCTATCCCTAACCCTAAATCCTAATCCTAACCCTAATTTCTAACCCTAACCCTAAAACCTAACCTTAACCCTTAACTCTAACCCTAACTCTAATTTCTAGCCCTAACCATAAATCCTAATCCTAACCCTAAATCCTAACCCTAACCCTAATTTCTAGCCCTAAACCTAAAACCTAACCTTAACCCTAATTTCTATCCCTAACCCTAATTTCTAACCCTAATCCTAAATCCTAACACCCAATTTCTATCCCTAACCCTTAATCCTAACCTTAACCCTAAACCTAACCGCTAACCTTAACCCCAACCCTAACCGGCCCGTGCCTCATGCCTGTTAAAAACCTAGGGTCATGCAAAATTCTTTAAATCATTAATTATTAATTTAATTATTATTAAATAATTCATTTAATTCATTAATCCTCATCAAATTTCAAAAAATGCCTTTTCTCAATACACTGAAATACAGGTGTATTCTATTGGCTGAGAACTATTTCTTTTTGAAATTGAGCTGGGAAATGGTTCTCATTGGCTCATTTGAATTGGACCCGCCTCTTTACACTATATAAGAGGCTGCTCAGAGGACTGAATCTTCCCCACTTCTTCCAGCTCGATTAGAGACACACTCAAGCTTTATTTTGATCCTGAATCTATTTTATTTTCAAAGAAAGAATATTTTTTACAAATACTCTGAACAAGCCTGCCTGAAGAAGGTTCTAAGGGAACCGAAACGTTGCAACGGCTTGTTCCATTTTCTTTTGAATCTTTTGAAAAAAATATTTTGAGAATATTTCTATTTTGTTTTATTTAATTTTATTTTTCTCATTTAAACTGAGGCAACTGCTCAGTTTATTTTCAAGCTCTCAGAGAGAATTTATTTTCAGGAAAATATTTCTTTAAAAGCACATTTTATTATTTTTATTTAAAATCAGGCAACTGCTTGATTTTATTTTCAAATTCTCAGAGAGAATTATTTTTGAAAAATTAAAGAAAACAAAGATTCTTGATTTCAGTTCTGTATTTTATTTTATTTCAATACACAAAAAACATCCCAAATAAATATTTTGTTTAAAAAGCAATAGAAAAGAAAAGCTTTTCGGAAAATATGATTCTGCCAGACAGAGATGGTTGGATGGTTGTCACCCGTGGACGCAGGCGTGCTGTCCGAAACACAGCTATGCACCGTCCTCACCACCGTACGGGACACCATCCACAAGGAGAGAGGCCATTCTCTTATGCAGACGTGGTTAAATATGGCAATAACCAGAACCTACGTCATGCACAGGAACAAAGGGCCCTCTTCTATGCAAATGCAGTTAAATTTTCAGGCCACACGAGGGCACCAAATACTTACCGTACTGCATCACATCAGCGGTCTTTCAGACCACAATTTTTTGAACCTCAGGTCCGTTGGGGACCTGTCACAAGGATCCCACAAAAAACAAATCAATCATGGACAACTCGTCCACAACAGCAAAAAACGAGCACACAACAGAGACAAAAAAATGTTGCTCAAAAGCAATCAGATGACCCAGATTTTGTTACAAAAACCCGTACCTTGTTCAAAATAATTAAACTGGTACACCATAAAAATAATGTGAGCCATGAACAACCTCCTGCATTGACCAAGATGGAGAAAAATCTATCCGAGGTCATTAAACCAGCTCTGCCAAATCCCACAACACAAGCCCTTATAGAAGGCAATGCTAAAAACTGGGCCTATACCACCATATTGATCCTTAAAAACCACTATGAGGACACATTGGTGGAAGAACTGGCCAAGCTGCAGCACTATCCTTCCCAGGGCTGGGAAGAATGCTTTAACACTGCTGTGTTATGGGCAAAACGTGGGATTGGTAAAAGACTGAGATACAAATCAATACAGGATGCTCACACACTGATAGGTGACAAATGGAAGATCCCTACACCCACTACTGAGGTGGAGGAAGCGAGAGAGGAAGCAGAGACGCAAAATGTCCTTGCTGCTTCTTCTCTACCACCTGACACAGCGGGCGGTGCCATAGCGGTGCAGGTCTCTGTGCACGCTGAGGCCGAGGCACACTCCCTACCAGATTTGTCCACCCAACCAGTACCAAAATCTTCCAGAACAACTTCCACCATGACAGATCCACCAAACGATTGGTCCCCTTTTAGGGAAGAGGATTCGGACAGTCAGTCCGATATCACGCTAGATCCTCCCTCCTCCCCAAAAGCACAACGCACTCCTCACCCGAGTTCCAATCCCTGTGTTAGATTGGAAGAGGAACTCGTTATTATCGAGGATCAGGGAGAGTGCGAACAGAATAATGACGGCAGCTCACAAAGGGTGACCCTAAGCCCAGACAAAATCGGCAGCCTTAGAACAGCCACACAGGCCCGTATTAACGTGGAGCTCAGGGTGCCTTCTGCAACACCATGTGACTCCAGTGAGGGTGTTCCAAACAGGCACATAAACACTTCCAGAAAGATGATTGAGTGGAAACTAACTGTCCGTAAAAAATGCCTTGTTATTGGGGATTCCAATCTCTCCAGGATTCCCCCCTTTAAGAACCCAGACCTCCAAATAGAAAGTTATCCGGGGGCCACGTTTAGACACATGGAGGCCGTGATTAATAAAATCCCGGTCTCCAATGACGTAGAGCATTTAATTTTAGCGCTGGGCATTAATAGTCGGACTCAAAACGCTAAAGACACTGCTATTAAACAAATGCAGGCGTCTTTAAGAGCGGCGAAAGAAAAATTCCCGGTTGCGCAGATTTGGGTTCCAGAACTGAACTATTCAGGAATGCTCCCAACAAAGGAGCAAACACAACTAAACCTCCTGAGTGGTTACATCACTGCCAACCTAAATCATATTCCGGCCCTACCCAGATCAGAATTCCACACTGAAAGTGACAATATTCACTGGACAGTTAATACAGCCAGAAAAATGCTGGAGCATTGGCTTCAACATTTAAATTAAATCTCCCCATAAGCCTGCATGCACAGGAGGGGAACAAAAATGTGGTTGTTTTGGCCAAAAAAGCCAAGATCACTCGACCACAATTCAGCCTGCTTAATAGAGGCCTAACTTTTATTCCAGCATTGAAAATCAGTAGACAATATAACGGGAGACAAATGCGGTATGATCTGCAACAATACCACCGAAGGCTAAAATTGGCATCTTATTTTCAAAATGACACGGATCAAACTCCCCCACCTTTCACACCTAAATCAGACTGGGTCCCACCCATGGATAAACTGCCCACTGAACTTCTCACCTTGTTGGACACAGACCTTAGATCCTTCAAGAGACACTGCAGACCATATTGGGAACAACTTAACCTCACTCCTGAGGAAATCAGTGCTCTTGAAGAGTTAAAAAATAACCAAAATATTATCATCAAACCCGCTGACAAGGGCAGTGCAACAGTTATTATGGACCGTGAGCAATATCTGTGGGAAGGGTACAGACAATTACAGGATAAAATTTATTACAAAAAATTAGACAAACCCATCTACCCGGACACTGTACCCCTAGTCAAGGAAATAGTCCAAGTCTTGTATACAAAAAAGCACATAAATGCCAAACAGAAGTCCTATCTCTTGGGTGACACAGAGCCCAGGAGCAGGAGATTCTACATGCTCCCTAAAATACACAAAGATCCGGCCAAATGGAGCAAACCCCACGAAATTCCTCCAGGAAGGCCTATAGTGTCGGATTGCGGAAGCGAAACGTACTATACGGCCGAATTCCTGGACTTTTATTTAAATCCTCTTTCCACGAGCCACCCTAGCTATTTAAAAGACACATATGACTTCATTCAAAAAGTTAAAGGACTTGAAATTCCCCAAGAGGCTGTCCTGTTCACTATGGACATTGACAGCCTTTACACAAATATCGACATCCAGGAAGGAATACAGGCCGTAAAAAATATCTTAAAAAAATACCCAGACAGTTCCAGGCCTGATAAAGAACTCATCCAATTATTAGAAATAAATCTAAAAAGGAACGACTTTGAGTTCAATGGGGAATTCTTCCTTCAGATTAAGGGAACAGCGATGGGGAAGAAGTTTGCTCCGGCCTACGCCAACATATTTATGGCAGAATGGGAGACCTCGGCCCTATCCCGGTGCCATAAACGGCCTCTTTATTATTTTAGATATCTTGATGATATTTGGGGAGTTTGGACACACACAGAGAGGGAGTTTGAAGAATTTCTGACAACACTTAACAACCATAACCCATCCATAAAACTAAAATCCTCCATTAGTCAGCTCTCGGTGGATTTTTTGGACACCACGACATACAAAGGCCCGGATTTTAGTTCCACACACAAATTGGACATCAAGGTATTTTTTAAGGAAACAGACACACACGCTCTACTGCACAAGGAGAGCTTTCACCCTAAACACACTTACTCTGGCCTGGTGAAATCACAACTCCTGAGGTTTCGTCGCATATGTACCCGAGAACGGGACTTCGTGGAAGCGACACGAATCCTCTTTAGAGCACTCAGGAACAGAGGTTATAAAAGGTCCTTTTTGAGAAGGATTTTTAAATCCTACCTCACAATAGGAACCCGGGCGGAAGGCACCAGCGTGCCGCTCGTCCTGACATATTCCTCTGTCTCTGTGAAGCTCATCAGGGAGATAAGGTCCAATTTTATGCAAATATTGGGACAAACACCAAGATTCAGAGACCACAAAGTCATTGCAGCTTTCAGGAAAAGCAAAAACCTGCAAGACTATTTGGTCAGGGCCAAACTCAATCCTCTCCAGCAGGGAAAACCTAAACATCAGGGACAATACCTGGAACAAAAACAACACATTCAAAACAGATTTACCAAGGAAGTCTTCACCACTCATCGCTCAAGTACAGTGCACAGCAAAAATTGTGTCTACCTCATTTCCTGTAATCAATGTGGAGCCCAATATGTTGGAGAGACGGGCAACACTATCTTGATCAGGATGACACAACACAAACACAACATATTAAAAGAAAAACAAATGGATACTTACCTGGTCAAACACTTCCGGGAGCATGGATGGGAAGCTCTCAGGGTCATGGTCCTACAGGCAAACCCACAATGGTCTGTACCCCTGAGGAAAAGAGCAGAGAGAATTTGGATTCAGAAACTAAGTACTGTTTATCCCCAAGGCCTCAATGAGAGGTGAATAAAATATTCTTAGGGGGCATTGATGGCCTGTGCAAACAGGTTAGCACCTTCCTCTGACTCTAAACCTAACCCTAACCCTAATTTCTATCCCTAACCCTAAATCCTAACCCTAATTCCTATCCCTAACCCTAAGCCCTAACCTTAACCTAAACCTAACCCTAATTCTAAAACCTAACCCTAACCCTAGAATTGTATCCCTAACCACAACCCTAACCCTAACCTTAACCTAATCCTAACCTTAACCCTAATTTCTATCCCTAACCCTAATTTCTAACCATAACCCTACATCCTAATCCTAACCCCAAAACCTAAACCCAACCCTAACCCTAAACCTAACCCTAATTTCTATCCCTAACCCTAAAACCTAACCTTAACCTTTATTTCTATCCCTAACCCTAACCCTAATTTCTAGGCCTAACCCTAAAACCTAACCCTAACTTCTAACCCTAACCCTAAAACCTAACCCCAACCCTAACCCTAAACTTAACCCTAATTTCTATCCCTAACCCTAAAACCTAACCTTAACCCTAATTTCTATCCCTAACCCTAATCCTAATTTCTAGCCCTAACCCTAAATCCTATCCCTAAAACCTAACCCCAACCCTAACCCTAATTTCTATCCCTAACTCTAAAACCTAACCTTAACCCTAATTTCCATCCCTAACCCTAACCCTAATTTCTATCCCTAACCCTAAATCTAACCTTAACCCTAATTTCTATCCCTAACCCTAAATCCTAATCCTAACCCTAATTTCTAACCCTAACCCTAAAACCTAACCTTAACCCTTAACTCTAACCCTAACTCTAATTTCTAGCCCTAACCATAAATCCTAATCCTAACCCTAAATCCTAACCCTAACCCTAATTTCTAGCCCTAAACCTAAAACCTAACCTTAACCCTAATTTCTATCCCTAACCCTAATTTCTAACCCTAATCCTAAATCCTAACACCCAATTTCTATCCCTAACCCTTAATCCTAACCTTAACCCTAAACCTAACCGCTAACCTTAACCCCAACCCTAACCGGCCCGTGCCTCATGCCTGTTAAAAACCTAGGGTCATGCAAAATTCTTTAAATCATTAATTATTAATTTAATTATTATTAAATAATTCATTTAATTCATTAATCCTCATCAAATTTCAAAAAATGCCTTTTCTCAATACACTGAAATACAGGTGTATTCTATTGGCTGAGAACTATTTCTTTTTGAAATTGAGCTGGGAAATGGTTCTCATTGGCTCATTTGAATTGGACCCGCCTCTTTACACTATATAAGAGGCTGCTCAGAGGACTGAATCTTCCCCACTTCTTCCAGCTCGATTAGAGACACACTCAAGCTTTATTTTGATCCTGAATCTATTTTATTTTCAAAGAAAGAATATTTTTTACAAATACTCTGAACAAGCCTGCCTGAAGAAGGTTCTAAGGGAACCGAAACGTTGCAACGGCTTGTTCCATTTTCTTTTGAATCTTTTGAAAAAAATATTTTGAGAATATTTCTATTTTGTTTTATTTAATTTTATTTTTCTCATTTAAACTGAGGCAACTGCTCAGTTTATTTTCAAGCTCTCAGAGAGAATTTATTTTCAGGAAAATATTTCTTTAAAAGCACATTTTATTATTTTTATTTAAAATCAGGCAACTGCTTGATTTTATTTTCAAATTCTCAGAGAGAATTATTTTTGAAAAATTAAAGAAAACAAAGATTCTTGATTTCAGTTCTGTATTTTATTTTATTTCAATACACAAAAAACATCCCAAATAAATATTTTGTTTAAAAAGCAATAGAAAAGAAAAGCTTTTCGGAAAATATGATTCTGCCAGACAGAGATGGTTGGATGGTTGTCACCCGTGGACGCAGGCGTGCTGTCCGAAACACAGCTATGCACCGTCCTCACCACCGTACGGGACACCATCCACAAGGAGAGAGGCCATTCTCTTATGCAGACGTGGTTAAATATGGCAATAACCAGAACCTACGTCATGCACAGGAACAAAGGGCCCTCTTCTATGCAAATGCAGTTAAATTTTCAGGCCACACGAGGGCACCAAATACTTACCGTACTGCATCACATCAGCGGTCTTTCAGACCACAATTTTTTGAACCTCAGGTCCGTTGGGGACCTGTCACAAGGATCCCACAAAAAACAAATCAATCATGGACAACTCGTCCACAACAGCAAAAAACGAGCACACAACAGAGACAAAAAAATGTTGCTCAAAAGCAATCAGATGACCCAGATTTTGTTACAAAAACCCGTACCTTGTTCAAAATAATTAAACTGGTACACCATAAAAATAATGTGAGCCATGAACAACCTCCTGCATTGACCAAGATGGAGAAAAATCTATCCGAGGTCATTAAACCAGCTCTGCCAAATCCCACAACACAAGCCCTTATAGAAGGCAATGCTAAAAACTGGGCCTATACCACCATATTGATCCTTAAAAACCACTATGAGGACACATTGGTGGAAGAACTGGCCAAGCTGCAGCACTATCCTTCCCAGGGCTGGGAAGAATGCTTTAACACTGCTGTGTTATGGGCAAAACGTGGGATTGGTAAAAGACTGAGATACAAATCAATACAGGATGCTCACACACTGATAGGTGACAAATGGAAGATCCCTACACCCACTACTGAGGTGGAGGAAGCGAGAGAGGAAGCAGAGACGCAAAATGTCCTTGCTGCTTCTTCTCTACCACCTGACACAGCGGGCGGTGCCATAGCGGTGCAGGTCTCTGTGCACGCTGAGGCCGAGGCACACTCCCTACCAGATTTGTCCACCCAACCAGTACCAAAATCTTCCAGAACAACTTCCACCATGACAGATCCACCAAACGATTGGTCCCCTTTTAGGGAAGAGGATTCGGACAGTCAGTCCGATATCACGCTAGATCCTCCCTCCTCCCCAAAAGCACAACGCACTCCTCACCCGAGTTCCAATCCCTGTGTTAGATTGGAAGAGGAACTCGTTATTATCGAGGATCAGGGAGAGTGCGAACAGAATAATGACGGCAGCTCACAAAGGGTGACCCTAAGCCCAGACAAAATCGGCAGCCTTAGAACAGCCACACAGGCCCGTATTAACGTGGAGCTCAGGGTGCCTTCTGCAACACCATGTGACTCCAGTGAGGGTGTTCCAAACAGGCACATAAACACTTCCAGAAAGATGATTGAGTGGAAACTAACTGTCCGTAAAAAATGCCTTGTTATTGGGGATTCCAATCTCTCCAGGATTCCCCCCTTTAAGAACCCAGACCTCCAAATAGAAAGTTATCCGGGGGCCACGTTTAGACACATGGAGGCCGTGATTAATAAAATCCCGGTCTCCAATGACGTAGAGCATTTAATTTTAGCGCTGGGCATTAATAGTCGGACTCAAAACGCTAAAGACACTGCTATTAAACAAATGCAGGCGTCTTTAAGAGCGGCGAAAGAAAAATTCCCGGTTGCGCAGATTTGGGTTCCAGAACTGAACTATTCAGGAATGCTCCCAACAAAGGAGCAAACACAACTAAACCTCCTGAGTGGTTACATCACTGCCAACCTAAATCATATTCCGGCCCTACCCAGATCAGAATTCCACACTGAAAGTGACAATATTCACTGGACAGTTAATACAGCCAGAAAAATGCTGGAGCATTGGCTTCAACATTTAAATTAAATCTCCCCATAAGCCTGCATGCACAGGAGGGGAACAAAAATGTGGTTGTTTTGGCCAAAAAAGCCAAGATCACTCGACCACAATTCAGCCTGCTTGATAGAGGCCTAACTTTTATTCCAGCATTGAAAATCAGTAGACAATATAACGGGAGACAAATGCGGTATGATCTGCAACAATACCACCGAAGGCTAAAATTGGCATCTTATTTTCAAAATGACACGGATCAAACTCCCCCACCTTTCACACCTAAATCAGACTGGGTCCCACCCATGGATAAACTGCCCACTGAACTTCTCACCTTGTTGGACACAGACCTTAGATCCTTCAAGAGACACTGCAGACCATATTGGGAACAACTTAACCTCACTCCTGAGGAAATCAGTGCTCTTGAAGAGTTAAAAAATAACCAAAATATTATCATCAAACCCGCTGACAAGGGCAGTGCAACAGTTATTATGGACCGTGAGCAATATCTGTGGGAAGGGTACAGACAATTACAGGATAAAATTTATTACAAAAAATTAGACAAACCCATCTACCCGGACACTGTACCCCTAGTCAAGGAAATAGTCCAAGTCTTGTATACAAAAAAGCACATAAATGCCAAACAGAAGTCCTATCTCTTGGGTGACACAGAGCCCAGGAGCAGGAGATTCTACATGCTCCCTAAAATACACAAAGATCCGGCCAAATGGAGCAAACCCCACGAAATTCCTCCAGGAAGGCCTATAGTGTCGGATTGCGGAAGCGAAACGTACTATACGGCCGAATTCCTGGACTTTTATTTAAATCCTCTTTCCACGAGCCACCCTAGCTATTTAAAAGACACATATGACTTCATTCAAAAAGTTAAAGGACTTGAAATTCCCCAAGAGGCTGTCCTGTTCACTATGGACATTGACAGCCTTTACACAAATATCGACATCCAGGAAGGAATACAGGCCGTAAAAAATATCTTAAAAAAATACCCAGACAGTTCCAGGCCTGATAAAGAACTCATCCAATTATTAGAAATAAATCTAAAAAGGAACGACTTTGAGTTCAATGGGGAATTCTTCCTTCAGATTAAGGGAACAGCGATGGGGAAGAAGTTTGCTCCGGCCTACGCCAACATATTTATGGCAGAATGGGAGACCTCGGCCCTATCCCGGTGCCATAAACGGCCTCTTTATTATTTTAGATATCTTGATGATATTTGGGGAGTTTGGACACACACAGAGAGGGAGTTTGAAGAATTTCTGACAACACTTAACAACCATAACCCATCCATAAAACTAAAATCCTCCATTAGTCAGCTCTCGGTGGATTTTTTGGACACCACGACATACAAAGGCCCGGATTTTAGTTCCACACACAAATTGGACATCAAGGTATTTTTTAAGGAAACAGACACACACGCTCTACTGCACAAGGAGAGCTTTCACCCTAAACACACTTACTCTGGCCTGGTGAAATCACAACTCCTGAGGTTTCGTCGCATATGTACCCGAGAACGGGACTTCGTGGAAGCGACACGAATCCTCTTTAGAGCACTCAGGAACAGAGGTTATAAAAGGTCCTTTTTGAGAAGGATTTTTAAATCCTACCTCACAATAGGAACCCGGGCGGAAGGCACCAGCGTGCCGCTCGTCCTGACATATTCCTCTGTCTCTGTGAAGCTCATCAGGGAGATAAGGTCCAATTTTATGCAAATATTGGGACAAACACCAAGATTCAGAGACCACAAAGTCATTGCAGCTTTCAGGAAAAGCAAAAACCTGCAAGACTATTTGGTCAGGGCCAAACTCAATCCTCTCCAGCAGGGAAAACCTAAACATCAGGGACAATACCTGGAACAAAAACAACACATTCAAAACAGATTTACCAAGGAAGTCTTCACCACTCATCGCTCAAGTACAGTGCACAGCAAAAATTGTGTCTACCTCATTTCCTGTAATCAATGTGGAGCCCAATATGTTGGAGAGACGGGCAACACTATCTTGATCAGGATGACACAACACAAACACAACATATTAAAAGAAAAACAAATGGATACTTACCTGGTCAAACACTTCCGGGAGCATGGATGGGAAGCTCTCAGGGTCATGGTCCTACAGGCAAACCCACAATGGTCTGTACCCCTGAGGAAAAGAGCAGAGAGAATTTGGATTCAGAAACTAAGTACTGTTTATCCCCAAGGCCTCAATGAGAGGTGAATAAAATATTCTTAGGGGGCATTGATGGCCTGTGCAAACAGGTTAGCACCTTCCTCTGACTCTAAACCTAACCCTAACCCTAATTTCTATCCCTAACCCTAAATCCTAACCCTAATTCCTATCCCTAACCCTAAGCCCTAACCTTAACCTAAACCTAACCCTAATTCTAAAACCTAACCCTAACCCTAGAATTGTATCCCTAACCACAACCCTAACCCTAACCTTAACCTAATCCTAACCTTAACCCTAATTTCTATCCCTAACCCTAATTTCTAACCATAACCCTACATCCTAATCCTAACCCCAAAACCTAAACCCAACCCTAACCCTAAACCTAACCCTAATTTCTATCCCTAACCCTAAAACCTAACCTTAACCTTTATTTCTATCCCTAACCCTAACCCTAATTTCTAGGCCTAACCCTAAAACCTAACCCTAACTTCTAACCCTAACCCTAAAACCTAACCCCAACCCTAACCCTAAACTTAACCCTAATTTCTATCCCTAACCCTAAAACCTAACCTTAACCCTAATTTCTATCCCTAACCCTAATCCTAATTTCTAGCCCTAACCCTAAATCCTATCCCTAAAACCTAACCCCAACCCTAACCCTAATTTCTATCCCTAACTCTAAAACCTAACCTTAACCCTAATTTCCATCCCTAACCCTAACCCTAATTTCTATCCCTAACCCTAAATCTAACCTTAACCCTAATTTCTATCCCTAACCCTAAATCCTAATCCTAACCCTAATTTCTAACCCTAACCCTAAAACCTAACCTTAACCCTTAACTCTAACCCTAACTCTAATTTCTAGCCCTAACCATAAATCCTAATCCTAACCCTAAATCCTAACCCTAACCCTAATTTCTAGCCCTAAACCTAAAACCTAACCTTAACCCTAATTTCTATCCCTAACCCTAATTTCTAACCCTAATCCTAAATCCTAACACCCAATTTCTATCCCTAACCCTTAATCCTAACCTTAACCCTAAACCTAACCGCTAACCTTAACCCCAACCCTAACCGGCCCGTGCCTCATGCCTGTTAAAAACCTAGGGTCATGCAAAATTCTTTAAATCATTAATTATTAATTTAATTATTATTAAATAATTCATTTAATTCATTAATCCTCATCAAATTTCAAAAAATGCCTTTTCTCAATACACTGAAATACAGGTGTATTCTATTGGCTGAGAACTATTTCTTTTTGAAATTGAGCTGGGAAATGGTTCTCATTGGCTCATTTGAATTGGACCCGCCTCTTTACACTATATAAGAGGCTGCTCAGAGGACTGAATCTTCCCCACTTCTTCCAGCTCGATTAGAGACACACTCAAGCTTTATTTTGATCCTGAATCTATTTTATTTTCAAAGAAAGAATATTTTTTACAAATACTCTGAACAAGCCTGCCTGAAGAAGGTTCTAAGGGAACCGAAACGTTGCAACGGCTTGTTCCATTTTCTTTTGAATCTTTTGAAAAAAATATTTTGAGAATATTTCTATTTTGTTTTATTTAATTTTATTTTTCTCATTTAAACTGAGGCAACTGCTCAGTTTATTTTCAAGCTCTCAGAGAGAATTTATTTTCAGGAAAATATTTCTTTAAAAGCACATTTTATTATTTTTATTTAAAATCAGGCAACTGCTTGATTTTATTTTCAAATTCTCAGAGAGAATTATTTTTGAAAAATTAAAGAAAACAAAGATTCTTGATTTCAGTTCTGTATTTTATTTTATTTCAATACACAAAAAACATCCCAAATAAATATTTTGTTTAAAAAGCAATAGAAAAGAAAAGCTTTTCGGAAAATATGATTCTGCCAGACAGAGATGGTTGGATGGTTGTCACCCGTGGACGCAGGCGTGCTGTCCGAAACACAGCTATGCACCGTCCTCACCACCGTACGGGACACCATCCACAAGGAGAGAGGCCATTCTCTTATGCAGACGTGGTTAAATATGGCAATAACCAGAACCTACGTCATGCACAGGAACAAAGGGCCCTCTTCTATGCAAATGCAGTTAAATTTTCAGGCCACACGAGGGCACCAAATACTTACCGTACTGCATCACATCAGCGGTCTTTCAGACCACAATTTTTTGAACCTCAGGTCCGTTGGGGACCTGTCACAAGGATCCCACAAAAAACAAATCAATCATGGACAACTCGTCCACAACAGCAAAAAACGAGCACACAACAGAGACAAAAAAATGTTGCTCAAAAGCAATCAGATGACCCAGATTTTGTTACAAAAACCCGTACCTTGTTCAAAATAATTAAACTGGTACACCATAAAAATAATGTGAGCCATGAACAACCTCCTGCATTGACCAAGATGGAGAAAAATCTATCCGAGGTCATTAAACCAGCTCTGCCAAATCCCACAACACAAGCCCTTATAGAAGGCAATGCTAAAAACTGGGCCTATACCACCATATTGATCCTTAAAAACCACTATGAGGACACATTGGTGGAAGAACTGGCCAAGCTGCAGCACTATCCTTCCCAGGGCTGGGAAGAATGCTTTAACACTGCTGTGTTATGGGCAAAACGTGGGATTGGTAAAAGACTGAGATACAAATCAATACAGGATGCTCACACACTGATAGGTGACAAATGGAAGATCCCTACACCCACTACTGAGGTGGAGGAAGCGAGAGAGGAAGCAGAGACGCAAAATGTCCTTGCTGCTTCTTCTCTACCACCTGACACAGCGGGCGGTGCCATAGCGGTGCAGGTCTCTGTGCACGCTGAGGCCGAGGCACACTCCCTACCAGATTTGTCCACCCAACCAGTACCAAAATCTTCCAGAACAACTTCCACCATGACAGATCCACCAAACGATTGGTCCCCTTTTAGGGAAGAGGATTCGGACAGTCAGTCCGATATCACGCTAGATCCTCCCTCCTCCCCAAAAGCACAACGCACTCCTCACCCGAGTTCCAATCCCTGTGTTAGATTGGAAGAGGAACTCGTTATTATCGAGGATCAGGGAGAGTGCGAACAGAATAATGACGGCAGCTCACAAAGGGTGACCCTAAGCCCAGACAAAATCGGCAGCCTTAGAACAGCCACACAGGCCCGTATTAACGTGGAGCTCAGGGTGCCTTCTGCAACACCATGTGACTCCAGTGAGGGTGTTCCAAACAGGCACATAAACACTTCCAGAAAGATGATTGAGTGGAAACTAACTGTCCGTAAAAAATGCCTTGTTATTGGGGATTCCAATCTCTCCAGGATTCCCCCCTTTAAGAACCCAGACCTCCAAATAGAAAGTTATCCGGGGGCCACGTTTAGACACATGGAGGCCGTGATTAATAAAATCCCGGTCTCCAATGACGTAGAGCATTTAATTTTAGCGCTGGGCATTAATAGTCGGACTCAAAACGCTAAAGACACTGCTATTAAACAAATGCAGGCGTCTTTAAGAGCGGCGAAAGAAAAATTCCCGGTTGCGCAGATTTGGGTTCCAGAACTGAACTATTCAGGAATGCTCCCAACAAAGGAGCAAACACAACTAAACCTCCTGAGTGGTTACATCACTGCCAACCTAAATCATATTCCGGCCCTACCCAGATCAGAATTCCACACTGAAAGTGACAATATTCACTGGACAGTTAATACAGCCAGAAAAATGCTGGAGCATTGGCTTCAACATTTAAATTAAATCTCCCCATAAGCCTGCATGCACAGGAGGGGAACAAAAATGTGGTTGTTTTGGCCAAAAAAGCCAAGATCACTCGACCACAATTCAGCCTGCTTAATAGAGGCCTAACTTTTATTCCAGCATTGAAAATCAGTAGACAATATAACGGGAGACAAATGCGGTATGATCTGCAACAATACCACCGAAGGCTAAAATTGGCATCTTATTTTCAAAATGACACGGATCAAACTCCCCCACCTTTCACACCTAAATCAGACTGGGTCCCACCCATGGATAAACTGCCCACTGAACTTCTCACCTTGTTGGACACAGACCTTAGATCCTTCAAGAGACACTGCAGACCATATTGGGAACAACTTAACCTCACTCCTGAGGAAATCAGTGCTCTTGAAGAGTTAAAAAATAACCAAAATATTATCATCAAACCCGCTGACAAGGGCAGTGCAACAGTTATTATGGACCGTGAGCAATATCTGTGGGAAGGGTACAGACAATTACAGGATAAAATTTATTACAAAAAATTAGACAAACCCATCTACCCGGACACTGTACCCCTAGTCAAGGAAATAGTCCAAGTCTTGTATACAAAAAAGCACATAAATGCCAAACAGAAGTCCTATCTCTTGGGTGACACAGAGCCCAGGAGCAGGAGATTCTACATGCTCCCTAAAATACACAAAGATCCGGCCAAATGGAGCAAACCCCACGAAATTCCTCCAGGAAGGCCTATAGTGTCGGATTGCGGAAGCGAAACGTACTATACGGCCGAATTCCTGGACTTTTATTTAAATCCTCTTTCCACGAGCCACCCTAGCTATTTAAAAGACACATATGACTTCATTCAAAAAGTTAAAGGACTTGAAATTCCCCAAGAGGCTGTCCTGTTCACTATGGACATTGACAGCCTTTACACAAATATCGACATCCAGGAAGGAATACAGGCCGTAAAAAATATCTTAAAAAAATACCCAGACAGTTCCAGGCCTGATAAAGAACTCATCCAATTATTAGAAATAAATCTAAAAAGGAACGACTTTGAGTTCAATGGGGAATTCTTCCTTCAGATTAAGGGAACAGCGATGGGGAAGAAGTTTGCTCCGGCCTACGCCAACATATTTATGGCAGAATGGGAGACCTCGGCCCTATCCCGGTGCCATAAACGGCCTCTTTATTATTTTAGATATCTTGATGATATTTGGGGAGTTTGGACACACACAGAGAGGGAGTTTGAAGAATTTCTGACAACACTTAACAACCATAACCCATCCATAAAACTAAAATCCTCCATTAGTCAGCTCTCGGTGGATTTTTTGGACACCACGACATACAAAGGCCCGGATTTTAGTTCCACACACAAATTGGACATCAAGGTATTTTTTAAGGAAACAGACACACACGCTCTACTGCACAAGGAGAGCTTTCACCCTAAACACACTTACTCTGGCCTGGTGAAATCACAACTCCTGAGGTTTCGTCGCATATGTACCCGAGAACGGGACTTCGTGGAAGCGACACGAATCCTCTTTAGAGCACTCAGGAACAGAGGTTATAAAAGGTCCTTTTTGAGAAGGATTTTTAAATCCTACCTCACAATAGGAACCCGGGCGGAAGGCACCAGCGTGCCGCTCGTCCTGACATATTCCTCTGTCTCTGTGAAGCTCATCAGGGAGATAAGGTCCAATTTTATGCAAATATTGGGACAAACACCAAGATTCAGAGACCACAAAGTCATTGCAGCTTTCAGGAAAAGCAAAAACCTGCAAGACTATTTGGTCAGGGCCAAACTCAATCCTCTCCAGCAGGGAAAACCTAAACATCAGGGACAATACCTGGAACAAAAACAACACATTCAAAACAGATTTACCAAGGAAGTCTTCACCACTCATCGCTCAAGTACAGTGCACAGCAAAAATTGTGTCTACCTCATTTCCTGTAATCAATGTGGAGCCCAATATGTTGGAGAGACGGGCAACACTATCTTGATCAGGATGACACAACACAAACACAACATATTAAAAGAAAAACAAATGGATACTTACCTGGTCAAACACTTCCGGGAGCATGGATGGGAAGCTCTCAGGGTCATGGTCCTACAGGCAAACCCACAATGGTCTGTACCCCTGAGGAAAAGAGCAGAGAGAATTTGGATTCAGAAACTAAGTACTGTTTATCCCCAAGGCCTCAATGAGAGGTGAATAAAATATTCTTAGGGGGCATTGATGGCCTGTGCAAACAGGTTAGCACCTTCCTCTGACTCTAAACCTAACCCTAACCCTAATTTCTATCCCTAACCCTAAATCCTAACCCTAATTCCTATCCCTAACCCTAAGCCCTAACCTTAACCTAAACCTAACCCTAATTCTAAAACCTAACCCTAACCCTAGAATTGTATCCCTAACCACAACCCTAACCCTAACCTTAACCTAATCCTAACCTTAACCCTAATTTCTATCCCTAACCCTAATTTCTAACCATAACCCTACATCCTAATCCTAACCCCAAAACCTAAACCCAACCCTAACCCTAAACCTAACCCTAATTTCTATCCCTAACCCTAAAACCTAACCTTAACCTTTATTTCTATCCCTAACCCTAACCCTAATTTCTAGGCCTAACCCTAAAACCTAACCCTAACTTCTAACCCTAACCCTAAAACCTAACCCCAACCCTAACCCTAAACTTAACCCTAATTTCTATCCCTAACCCTAAAACCTAACCTTAACCCTAATTTCTATCCCTAACCCTAATCCTAATTTCTAGCCCTAACCCTAAATCCTATCCCTAAAACCTAACCCCAACCCTAACCCTAATTTCTATCCCTAACTCTAAAACCTAACCTTAACCCTAATTTCCATCCCTAACCCTAACCCTAATTTCTATCCCTAACCCTAAATCTAACCTTAACCCTAATTTCTATCCCTAACCCTAAATCCTAATCCTAACCCTAATTTCTAACCCTAACCCTAAAACCTAACCTTAACCCTTAACTCTAACCCTAACTCTAATTTCTAGCCCTAACCATAAATCCTAATCCTAACCCTAAATCCTAACCCTAACCCTAATTTCTAGCCCTAAACCTAAAACCTAACCTTAACCCTAATTTCTATCCCTAACCCTAATTTCTAACCCTAATCCTAAATCCTAACACCCAATTTCTATCCCTAACCCTTAATCCTAACCTTAACCCTAAACCTAACCGCTAACCTTAACCCCAACCCTAACCGGCCCGTGCCTCATGCCTGTTAAAAACCTAGGGTCATGCAAAATTCTTTAAATCATTAATTATTAATTTAATTATTATTAAATAATTCATTTAATTCATTAATCCTCATCAAATTTCAAAAAATGCCTTTTCTCAATACACTGAAATACAGGTGTATTCTATTGGCTGAGAACTATTTCTTTTTGAAATTGAGCTGGGAAATGGTTCTCATTGGCTCATTTGAATTGGACCCGCCTCTTTACACTATATAAGAGGCTGCTCAGAGGACTGAATCTTCCCCACTTCTTCCAGCTCGATTAGAGACACACTCAAGCTTTATTTTGATCCTGAATCTATTTTATTTTCAAAGAAAGAATATTTTTTACAAATACTCTGAACAAGCCTGCCTGAAGAAGGTTCTAAGGGAACCGAAACGTTGCAACGGCTTGTTCCATTTTCTTTTGAATCTTTTGAAAAAAATATTTTGAGAATATTTCTATTTTGTTTTATTTAATTTTATTTTTCTCATTTAAACTGAGGCAACTGCTCAGTTTATTTTCAAGCTCTCAGAGAGAATTTATTTTCAGGAAAATATTTCTTTAAAAGCACATTTTATTATTTTTATTTAAAATCAGGCAACTGCTTGATTTTATTTTCAAATTCTCAGAGAGAATTATTTTTGAAAAATTAAAGAAAACAAAGATTCTTGATTTCAGTTCTGTATTTTATTTTATTTCAATACACAAAAAACATCCCAAATAAATATTTTGTTTAAAAAGCAATAGAAAAGAAAAGCTTTTCGGAAAATATGATTCTGCCAGACAGAGATGGTTGGATGGTTGTCACCCGTGGACGCAGGCGTGCTGTCCGAAACACAGCTATGCACCGTCCTCACCACCGTACGGGACACCATCCACAAGGAGAGAGGCCATTCTCTTATGCAGACGTGGTTAAATATGGCAATAACCAGAACCTACGTCATGCACAGGAACAAAGGGCCCTCTTCTATGCAAATGCAGTTAAATTTTCAGGCCACACGAGGGCACCAAATACTTACCGTACTGCATCACATCAGCGGTCTTTCAGACCACAATTTTTTGAACCTCAGGTCCGTTGGGGACCTGTCACAAGGATCCCACAAAAAACAAATCAATCATGGACAACTCGTCCACAACAGCAAAAAACGAGCACACAACAGAGACAAAAAAATGTTGCTCAAAAGCAATCAGATGACCCAGATTTTGTTACAAAAACCCGTACCTTGTTCAAAATAATTAAACTGGTACACCATAAAAATAATGTGAGCCATGAACAACCTCCTGCATTGACCAAGATGGAGAAAAATCTATCCGAGGTCATTAAACCAGCTCTGCCAAATCCCACAACACAAGCCCTTATAGAAGGCAATGCTAAAAACTGGGCCTATACCACCATATTGATCCTTAAAAACCACTATGAGGACACATTGGTGGAAGAACTGGCCAAGCTGCAGCACTATCCTTCCCAGGGCTGGGAAGAATGCTTTAACACTGCTGTGTTATGGGCAAAACGTGGGATTGGTAAAAGACTGAGATACAAATCAATACAGGATGCTCACACACTGATAGGTGACAAATGGAAGATCCCTACACCCACTACTGAGGTGGAGGAAGCGAGAGAGGAAGCAGAGACGCAAAATGTCCTTGCTGCTTCTTCTCTACCACCTGACACAGCGGGCGGTGCCATAGCGGTGCAGGTCTCTGTGCACGCTGAGGCCGAGGCACACTCCCTACCAGATCTGTCCACCCAACCAGTACCAAAATCTTCCAGAACAACTTCCACCATGACAGATCCACCAAACGATTGGTCCCCTTTTAGGGAAGAGGATTCGGACAGTCAGTCCGATATCACGCTAGATCCTCCCTCCTCCCCAAAAGCACAACGCACTCCTCACCCGAGTTCCAATCCCTGTGTTAGATTGGAAGAGGAACTCGTTATTATCGAGGATCAGGGAGAGTGCGAACAGAATAATGACGGCAGCTCACAAAGGGTGACCCTAAGCCCAGACAAAATCGGCAGCCTTAGAACAGCCACACAGGCCCGTATTAACGTGGAGCTCAGGGTGCCTTCTGCAACACCATGTGACTCCAGTGAGGGTGTTCCAAACAGGCACATAAACACTTCCAGAAAGATGATTGAGTGGAAACTAACTGTCCGTAAAAAATGCCTTGTTATTGGGGATTCCAATCTCTCCAGGATTCCCCCCTTTAAGAACCCAGACCTCCAAATAGAAAGTTATCCGGGGGCCACGTTTAGACACATGGAGGCCGTGATTAATAAAATCCCGGTCTCCAATGACGTAGAGCATTTAATTTTAGCGCTGGGCATTAATAGTCGGACTCAAAACGCTAAAGACACTGCTATTAAACAAATGCAGGCGTCTTTAAGAGCGGCGAAAGAAAAATTCCCGGTTGCGCAGATTTGGGTTCCAGAACTGAACTATTCAGGAATGCTCCCAACAAAGGAGCAAACACAACTAAACCTCCTGAGTGGTTACATCACTGCCAACCTAAATCATATTCCGGCCCTACCCAGATCAGAATTCCACACTGAAAGTGACAATATTCACTGGACAGTTAATACAGCCAGAAAAATGCTGGAGCATTGGCTTCAACATTTAAATTAAATCTCCCCATAAGCCTGCATGCACAGGAGGGGAACAAAAATGTGGTTGTTTTGGCCAAAAAAGCCAAGATCACTCGACCACAATTCAGCCTGCTTAATAGAGGCCTAACTTTTATTCCAGCATTGAAAATCAGTAGACAATATAACGGGAGACAAATGCGGTATGATCTGCAACAATACCACCGAAGGCTAAAATTGGCATCTTATTTTCAAAATGACACGGATCAAACTCCCCCACCTTTCACACCTAAATCAGACTGGGTCCCACCCATGGATAAACTGCCCACTGAACTTCTCACCTTGTTGGACACAGACCTTAGATCCTTCAAGAGACACTGCAGACCATATTGGGAACAACTTAACCTCACTCCTGAGGAAATCAGTGCTCTTGAAGAGTTAAAAAATAACCAAAATATTATCATCAAACCCGCTGACAAGGGCAGTGCAACAGTTATTATGGACCGTGAGCAATATCTGTGGGAAGGGTACAGACAATTACAGGATAAAATTTATTACAAAAAATTAGACAAACCCATCTACCCGGACACTGTACCCCTAGTCAAGGAAATAGTCCAAGTCTTGTATACAAAAAAGCACATAAATGCCAAACAGAAGTCCTATCTCTTGGGTGACACAGAGCCCAGGAGCAGGAGATTCTACATGCTCCCTAAAATACACAAAGATCCGGCCAAATGGAGCAAACCCCACGAAATTCCTCCAGGAAGGCCTATAGTGTCGGATTGCGGAAGCGAAACGTACTATACGGCCGAATTCCTGGACTTTTATTTAAATCCTCTTTCCACGAGCCACCCTAGCTATTTAAAAGACACATATGACTTCATTCAAAAAGTTAAAGGACTTGAAATTCCCCAAGAGGCTGTCCTGTTCACTATGGACATTGACAGCCTTTACACAAATATCGACATCCAGGAAGGAATACAGGCCGTAAAAAATATCTTAAAAAAATACCCAGACAGTTCCAGGCCTGATAAAGAACTCATCCAATTATTAGAAATAAATCTAAAAAGGAACGACTTTGAGTTCAATGGGGAATTCTTCCTTCAGATTAAGGGAACAGCGATGGGGAAGAAGTTTGCTCCGGCCTACGCCAACATATTTATGGCAGAATGGGAGACCTCGGCCCTATCCCGGTGCCATAAACGGCCTCTTTATTATTTTAGATATCTTGATGATATTTGGGGAGTTTGGACACACACAGAGAGGGAGTTTGAAGAATTTCTGACAACACTTAACAACCATAACCCATCCATAAAACTAAAATCCTCCATTAGTCAGCTCTCGGTGGATTTTTTGGACACCACGACATACAAAGGCCCGGATTTTAGTTCCACACACAAATTGTACATCAAGGTATTTTTTAAGGAAACAGACACACACGCTCTACTGCACAAGGAGAGCTTTCACCCTAAACACACTTACTCTGGCCTGGTGAAATCACAACTCCTGAGGTTTCGTCGCATATGTACCCGAGAACGGGACTTCGTGGAAGCGACACGAATCCTCTTTAGAGCACTCAGGAACAGAGGTTATAAAAGGTCCTTTTTGAGAAGGATTTTTAAATCCTACCTCACAATAGGAACCCGGGCGGAAGGCACCAGCGTGCCGCTCGTCCTGACATATTCCTCTGTCTCTGTGAAGCTCATCAGGGAGATAAGGTCCAATTTTATGCAAATATTGGGACAAACACCAAGATTCAGAGACCACAAAGTCATTGCAGCTTTCAGGAAAAGCAAAAACCTGCAAGACTATTTGGTCAGGGCCAAACTCAATCCTCTCCAGCAGGGAAAACCTAAACATCAGGGACAATACCTGGAACAAAAACAACACATTCAAAACAGATTTACCAAGGAAGTCTTCACCACTCATCGCTCAAGTACAGTGCACAGCAAAAATTGTGTCTACCTCATTTCCTGTAATCAATGTGGAGCCCAATATGTTGGAGAGACGGGCAACACCATCTTGATCAGGATGACACAACACAAACACAACATATTAAAAGAAAAACAAATGGATACTTACCTGGTCAAACACTTCCGGGAGCATGGATGGGAAGCTCTCAGGGTCATGGTCCTACAGGCAAACCCACAATGGTCTGTACCCCTGAGGAAAAGAGCAGAGAGAATTTGGATTCAGAAACTAAGTACTGTTTATCCCCAAGGCCTCAATGAGAGGTGAATAAAATATTCTTAGGGGGCATTGATGGCCTGTGCAAACAGGTTAGCACCTTCCTCTGACTCTAAACCTAACCCTAACCCTAATTTCTATCCCTAACCCTAAATCCTAACCCTAATTCCTATCCCTAACCCTAAGCCCTAACCTTAACCTAAACCTAACCCTAATTCTAAAACCTAACCCTAACCCTAGAATTGTATCCCTAACCACAACCCTAACCCTAACCTTAACCTAATCCTAACCTTAACCCTAATTTCTATCCCTAACCCTAATTTCTAACCATAACCCTACATCCTAATCCTAACCCCAAAACCTAAACCCAACCCTAACCCTAAACCTAACCCTAATTTCTATCCCTAACCCTAAAACCTAACCTTAACCTTTATTTCTATCCCTAACCCTAACCCTAATTTCTAGGCCTAACCCTAAAACCTAACCCTAACTTCTAACCCTAACCCTAAAACCTAACCCCAACCCTAACCCTAAACTTAACCCTAATTTCTATCCCTAACCCTAAAACCTAACCTTAACCCTAATTTCTATCCCTAACCCTAATCCTAATTTCTAGCCCTAACCCTAAATCCTATCCCTAAAACCTAACCCCAACCCTAACCCTAATTTCTATCCCTAACTCTAAAACCTAACCTTAACCCTAATTTCCATCCCTAACCCTAACCCTAATTTCTATCCCTAACCCTAAATCTAACCTTAACCCTAATTTCTATCCCTAACCCTAAATCCTAATCCTAACCCTAATTTCTAACCCTAACCCTAAAACCTAACCTTAACCCTTAACTCTAACCCTAACTCTAATTTCTAGCCCTAACCATAAATCCTAATCCTAACCCTAAATCCTAACCCTAACCCTAATTTCTAGCCCTAAACCTAAAACCTAACCTTAACCCTAATTTCTATCCCTAACCCTAATTTCTAACCCTAATCCTAAATCCTAACACCCAATTTCTATCCCTAACCCTTAATCCTAACCTTAACCCTAAACCTAACCGCTAACCTTAACCCCAACCCTAACCGGCCCGTGCCTCATGCCTGTTAAAAACCTAGGGTCATGCAAAATTCTTTAAATCATTAATTATTAATTTAATTATTATTAAATAATTCATTTAATTCATTAATCCTCATCAAATTTCAAAAAATGCCTTTTCTCAATACACTGAAATACAGGTGTATTCTATTGGCTGAGAACTATTTCTTTTTGAAATTGAGCTGGGAAATGGTTCTCATTGGCTCATTTGAATTGGACCCGCCTCTTTACACTATATAAGAGGCTGCTCAGAGGACTGAATCTTCCCCACTTCTTCCAGCTCGATTAGAGACACACTCAAGCTTTATTTTGATCCTGAATCTATTTTATTTTCAAAGAAAGAATATTTTTTACAAATACTCTGAACAAGCCTGCCTGAAGAAGGTTCTAAGGGAACCGAAACGTTGCAACGGCTTGTTCCATTTTCTTTTGAATCTTTTGAAAAAAATATTTTGAGAATATTTCTATTTTGTTTTATTTAATTTTATTTTTCTCATTTAAACTGAGGCAACTGCTCAGTTTATTTTCAAGCTCTCAGAGAGAATTTATTTTCAGGAAAATATTTCTTTAAAAGCACATTTTATTATTTTTATTTAAAATCAGGCAACTGCTTGATTTTATTTTCAAATTCTCAGAGAGAATTATTTTTGAAAAATTAAAGAAAACAAAGATTCTTGATTTCAGTTCTGTATTTTATTTTATTTCAATACACAAAAAACATCCCAAATAAATATTTTGTTTAAAAAGCAATAGAAAAGAAAAGCTTTTCGGAAAATATGATTCTGCCAGACAGAGATGGTTGGATGGTTGTCACCCGTGGACGCAGGCGTGCTGTCCGAAACACAGCTATGCACCGTCCTCACCACCGTACGGGACACCATCCACAAGGAGAGAGGCCATTCTCTTATGCAGACGTGGTTAAATATGGCAATAACCAGAACCTACGTCATGCACAGGAACAAAGGGCCCTCTTCTATGCAAATGCAGTTAAATTTTCAGGCCACACGAGGGCACCAAATACTTACCGTACTGCATCACATCAGCGGTCTTTCAGACCACAATTTTTTGAACCTCAGGTCCGTTGGGGACCTGTCACAAGGATCCCACAAAAAACAAATCAATCATGGACAACTCGTCCACAACAGCAAAAAACGAGCACACAACAGAGACAAAAAAATGTTGCTCAAAAGCAATCAGATGACCCAGATTTTGTTACAAAAACCCGTACCTTGTTCAAAATAATTAAACTGGTACACCATAAAAATAATGTGAGCCATGAACAACCTCCTGCATTGACCAAGATGGAGAAAAATCTATCCGAGGTCATTAAACCAGCTCTGCCAAATCCCACAACACAAGCCCTTATAGAAGGCAATGCTAAAAACTGGGCCTATACCACCATATTGATCCTTAAAAACCACTATGAGGACACATTGGTGGAAGAACTGGCCAAGCTGCAGCACTATCCTTCCCAGGGCTGGGAAGAATGCTTTAACACTGCTGTGTTATGGGCAAAACGTGGGATTGGTAAAAGACTGAGATACAAATCAATACAGGATGCTCACACACTGATAGGTGACAAATGGAAGATCCCTACACCCACTACTGAGGTGGAGGAAGCGAGAGAGGAAGCAGAGACGCAAAATGTCCTTGC
Organism: Silurus aristotelis; assembly: GCF_946808225.1. NCBI lineage: Eukaryota > Metazoa > Chordata > Actinopteri > Siluriformes > Siluridae > Silurus > Silurus aristotelis. The sequence continues at coordinate 25,806,590 of NC_139588.1, read as the reverse complement.
TGCTTCTTCTCTACCACCTGACACAGCGGGCGGTGCCATAGCGGTGCAGGTCTCTGTGCACGCTGAGGCCGAGGCACACTCCCTACCAGATTTGTCCACCCAACCAGTACCAAAATCTTCCAGAACAACTTCCACCATGACAGATCCACCAAACGATTGGTCCCCTTTTAGGGAAGAGGATTCGGACAGTCAGTCCGATATCACGCTAGATCCTCCCTCCTCCCCAAAAGCACAACGCACTCCTCACCCGAGTTCCAATCCCTGTGTTAGATTGGAAGAGGAACTCGTTATTATCGAGGATCAGGGAGAGTGCGAACAGAATAATGACGGCAGCTCACAAAGGGTGACCCTAAGCCCAGACAAAATCGGCAGCCTTAGAACAGCCACACAGGCCCGTATTAACGTGGAGCTCAGGGTGCCTTCTGCAACACCATGTGACTCCAGTGAGGGTGTTCCAAACAGGCACATAAACACTTCCAGAAAGATGATTGAGTGGAAACTAACTGTCCGTAAAAAATGCCTTGTTATTGGGGATTCCAATCTCTCCAGGATTCCCCCCTTTAAGAACCCAGACCTCCAAATAGAAAGTTATCCGGGGGCCACGTTTAGACACATGGAGGCCGTGATTAATAAAATCCCGGTCTCCAATGACGTAGAGCATTTAATTTTAGCGCTGGGCATTAATAGTCGGACTCAAAACGCTAAAGACACTGCTATTAAACAAATGCAGGCGTCTTTAAGAGCGGCGAAAGAAAAATTCCCGGTTGCGCAGATTTGGGTTCCAGAACTGAACTATTCAGGAATGCTCCCAACAAAGGAGCAAACACAACTAAACCTCCTGAGTGGTTACATCACTGCCAACCTAAATCATATTCCGGCCCTACCCAGATCAGAATTCCACACTGAAAGTGACAATATTCACTGGACAGTTAATACAGCCAGAAAAATGCTGGAGCATTGGCTTCAACATTTAAATTAAATCTCCCCATAAGCCTGCATGCACAGGAGGGGAACAAAAATGTGGTTGTTTTGGCCAAAAAAGCCAAGATCACTCGACCACAATTCAGCCTGCTTAATAGAGGCCTAACTTTTATTCCAGCATTGAAAATCAGTAGACAATATAACGGGAGACAAATGCGGTATGATCTGCAACAATACCACCGAAGGCTAAAATTGGCATCTTATTTTCAAAATGACACGGATCAAACTCCCCCACCTTTCACACCTAAATCAGACTGGGTCCCACCCATGGATAAACTGCCCACTGAACTTCTCACCTTGTTGGACACAGACCTTAGATCCTTCAAGAGACACTGCAGACCATATTGGGAACAACTTAACCTCACTCCTGAGGAAATCAGTGCTCTTGAAGAGTTAAAAAATAACCAAAATATTATCATCAAACCCGCTGACAAGGGCAGTGCAACAGTTATTATGGACCGTGAGCAATATCTGTGGGAAGGGTACAGACAATTACAGGATAAAATTTATTACAAAAAATTAGACAAACCCATCTACCCGGACACTGTACCCCTAGTCAAGGAAATAGTCCAAGTCTTGTATACAAAAAAGCACATAAATGCCAAACAGAAGTCCTATCTCTTGGGTGACACAGAGCCCAGGAGCAGGAGATTCTACATGCTCCCTAAAATACACAAAGATCCGGCCAAATGGAGCAAACCCCACGAAATTCCTCCAGGAAGGCCTATAGTGTCGGATTGCGGAAGCGAAACGTACTATACGGCCGAATTCCTGGACTTTTATTTAAATCCTCTTTCCACGAGCCACCCTAGCTATTTAAAAGACACATATGACTTCATTCAAAAAGTTAAAGGACTTGAAATTCCCCAAGAGGCTGTCCTGTTCACTATGGACATTGACAGCCTTTACACAAATATCGACATCCAGGAAGGAATACAGGCCGTAAAAAATATCTTAAAAAAATACCCAGACAGTTCCAGGCCTGATAAAGAACTCATCCAATTATTAGAAATAAATCTAAAAAGGAACGACTTTGAGTTCAATGGGGAATTCTTCCTTCAGATTAAGGGAACAGCGATGGGGAAGAAGTTTGCTCCGGCCTACGCCAACATATTTATGGCAGAATGGGAGACCTCGGCCCTATCCCGGTGCCATAAACGGCCTCTTTATTATTTTAGATATCTTGATGATATTTGGGGAGTTTGGACACACACAGAGAGGGAGTTTGAAGAATTTCTGACAACACTTAACAACCATAACCCATCCATAAAACTAAAATCCTCCATTAGTCAGCTCTCGGTGGATTTTTTGGACACCACGACATACAAAGGCCCGGATTTTAGTTCCACACACAAATTGGACATCAAGGTATTTTTTAAGGAAACAGACACACACGCTCTACTGCACAAGGAGAGCTTTCACCCTAAACACACTTACTCTGGCCTGGTGAAATCACAACTCCTGAGGTTTCGTCGCATATGTACCCGAGAACGGGACTTCGTGGAAGCGACACGAATCCTCTTTAGAGCACTCAGGAACAGAGGTTATAAAAGGTCCTTTTTGAGAAGGATTTTTAAATCCTACCTCACAATAGGAACCCGGGCGGAAGGCACCAGCGTGCCGCTCGTCCTGACATATTCCTCTGTCTCTGTGAAGCTCATCAGGGAGATAAGGTCCAATTTTATGCAAATATTGGGACAAACACCAAGATTCAGAGACCACAAAGTCATTGCAGCTTTCAGGAAAAGCAAAAACCTGCAAGACTATTTGGTCAGGGCCAAACTCAATCCTCTCCAGCAGGGAAAACCTAAACATCAGGGACAATACCTGGAACAAAAACAACACATTCAAAACAGATTTACCAAGGAAGTCTTCACCACTCATCGCTCAAGTACAGTGCACAGCAAAAATTGTGTCTACCTCATTTCCTGTAATCAATGTGGAGCCCAATATGTTGGAGAGACGGGCAACACTATCTTGATCAGGATGACACAACACAAACACAACATATTAAAAGAAAAACAAATGGATACTTACCTGGTCAAACACTTCCGGGAGCATGGATGGGAAGCTCTCAGGGTCATGGTCCTACAGGCAAACCCACAATGGTCTGTACCCCTGAGGAAAAGAGCAGAGAGAATTTGGATTCAGAAACTAAGTACTGTTTATCCCCAAGGCCTCAATGAGAGGTGAATAAAATATTCTTAGGGGGCATTGATGGCCTGTGCAAACAGGTTAGCACCTTCCTCTGACTCTAAACCTAACCCTAACCCTAATTTCTATCCCTAACCCTAAATCCTAACCCTAATTCCTATCCCTAACCCTAAGCCCTAACCTTAACCTAAACCTAACCCTAATTCTAAAACCTAACCCTAACCCTAGAATTGTATCCCTAACCACAACCCTAACCCTAACCTTAACCTAATCCTAACCTTAACCCTAATTTCTATCCCTAACCCTAATTTCTAACCATAACCCTACATCCTAATCCTAACCCCAAAACCTAAACCCAACCCTAACCCTAAACCTAACCCTAATTTCTATCCCTAACCCTAAAACCTAACCTTAACCTTTATTTCTATCCCTAACCCTAACCCTAATTTCTAGGCCTAACCCTAAAACCTAACCCTAACTTCTAACCCTAACCCTAAAACCTAACCCCAACCCTAACCCTAAACTTAACCCTAATTTCTATCCCTAACCCTAAAACCTAACCTTAACCCTAATTTCTATCCCTAACCCTAATCCTAATTTCTAGCCCTAACCCTAAATCCTATCCCTAAAACCTAACCCCAACCCTAACCCTAATTTCTATCCCTAACTCTAAAACCTAACCTTAACCCTAATTTCCATCCCTAACCCTAACCCTAATTTCTATCCCTAACCCTAAATCTAACCTTAACCCTAATTTCTATCCCTAACCCTAAATCCTAATCCTAACCCTAATTTCTAACCCTAACCCTAAAACCTAACCTTAACCCTTAACTCTAACCCTAACTCTAATTTCTAGCCCTAACCATAAATCCTAATCCTAACCCTAAATCCTAACCCTAACCCTAATTTCTAGCCCTAAACCTAAAACCTAACCTTAACCCTAATTTCTATCCCTAACCCTAATTTCTAACCCTAATCCTAAATCCTAACACCCAATTTCTATCCCTAACCCTTAATCCTAACCTTAACCCTAAACCTAACCGCTAACCTTAACCCCAACCCTAACCGGCCCGTGCCTCATGCCTGTTAAAAACCTAGGGTCATGCAAAATTCTTTAAATCATTAATTATTAATTTAATTATTATTAAATAATTCATTTAATTCATTAATCCTCATCAAATTTCAAAAAATGCCTTTTCTCAATACACTGAAATACAGGTGTATTCTATTGGCTGAGAACTATTTCTTTTTGAAATTGAGCTGGGAAATGGTTCTCATTGGCTCATTTGAATTGGACCCGCCTCTTTACACTATATAAGAGGCTGCTCAGAGGACTGAATCTTCCCCACTTCTTCCAGCTCGATTAGAGACACACTCAAGCTTTATTTTGATCCTGAATCTATTTTATTTTCAAAGAAAGAATATTTTTTACAAATACTCTGAACAAGCCTGCCTGAAGAAGGTTCTAAGGGAACCGAAACGTTGCAACGGCTTGTTCCATTTTCTTTTGAATCTTTTGAAAAAAATATTTTGAGAATATTTCTATTTTGTTTTATTTAATTTTATTTTTCTCATTTAAACTGAGGCAACTGCTCAGTTTATTTTCAAGCTCTCAGAGAGAATTTATTTTCAGGAAAATATTTCTTTAAAAGCACATTTTATTATTTTTATTTAAAATCAGGCAACTGCTTGATTTTATTTTCAAATTCTCAGAGAGAATTATTTTTGAAAAATTAAAGAAAACAAAGATTCTTGATTTCAGTTCTGTATTTTATTTTATTTCAATACACAAAAAACATCCCAAATAAATATTTTGTTTAAAAAGCAATAGAAAAGAAAAGCTTTTCGGAAAATATGATTCTGCCAGACAGAGATGGTTGGATGGTTGTCACCCGTGGACGCAGGCGTGCTGTCCGAAACACAGCTATGCACCGTCCTCACCACCGTACGGGACACCATCCACAAGGAGAGAGGCCATTCTCTTATGCAGACGTGGTTAAATATGGCAATAACCAGAACCTACGTCATGCACAGGAACAAAGGGCCCTCTTCTATGCAAATGCAGTTAAATTTTCAGGCCACACGAGGGCACCAAATACTTACCGTACTGCATCACATCAGCGGTCTTTCAGACCACAATTTTTTGAACCTCAGGTCCGTTGGGGACCTGTCACAAGGATCCCACAAAAAACAAATCAATCATGGACAACTCGTCCACAACAGCAAAAAACGAGCACACAACAGAGACAAAAAAATGTTGCTCAAAAGCAATCAGATGACCCAGATTTTGTTACAAAAACCCGTACCTTGTTCAAAATAATTAAACTGGTACACCATAAAAATAATGTGAGCCATGAACAACCTCCTGCATTGACCAAGATGGAGAAAAATCTATCCGAGGTCATTAAACCAGCTCTGCCAAATCCCACAACACAAGCCCTTATAGAAGGCAATGCTAAAAACTGGGCCTATACCACCATATTGATCCTTAAAAACCACTATGAGGACACATTGGTGGAAGAACTGGCCAAGCTGCAGCACTATCCTTCCCAGGGCTGGGAAGAATGCTTTAACACTGCTGTGTTATGGGCAAAACGTGGGATTGGTAAAAGACTGAGATACAAATCAATACAGGATGCTCACACACTGATAGGTGACAAATGGAAGATCCCTACACCCACTACTGAGGTGGAGGAAGCGAGAGAGGAAGCAGAGACGCAAAATGTCCTTGCTGCTTCTTCTCTACCACCTGACACAGCGGGCGGTGCCATAGCGGTGCAGGTCTCTGTGCACGCTGAGGCCGAGGCACACTCCCTACCAGATTTGTCCACCCAACCAGTACCAAAATCTTCCAGAACAACTTCCACCATGACAGATCCACCAAACGATTGGTCCCCTTTTAGGGAAGAGGATTCGGACAGTCAGTCCGATATCACGCTAGATCCTCCCTCCTCCCCAAAAGCACAACGCACTCCTCACCCGAGTTCCAATCCCTGTGTTAGATTGGAAGAGGAACTCGTTATTATCGAGGATCAGGGAGAGTGCGAACAGAATAATGACGGCAGCTCACAAAGGGTGACCCTAAGCCCAGACAAAATCGGCAGCCTTAGAACAGCCACACAGGCCCGTATTAACGTGGAGCTCAGGGTGCCTTCTGCAACACCATGTGACTCCAGTGAGGGTGTTCCAAACAGGCACATAAACACTTCCAGAAAGATGATTGAGTGGAAACTAACTGTCCGTAAAAAATGCCTTGTTATTGGGGATTCCAATCTCTCCAGGATTCCCCCCTTTAAGAACCCAGACCTCCAAATAGAAAGTTATCCGGGGGCCACGTTTAGACACATGGAGGCCGTGATTAATAAAATCCCGGTCTCCAATGACGTAGAGCATTTAATTTTAGCGCTGGGCATTAATAGTCGGACTCAAAACGCTAAAGACACTGCTATTAAACAAATGCAGGCGTCTTTAAGAGCGGCGAAAGAAAAATTCCCGGTTGCGCAGATTTGGGTTCCAGAACTGAACTATTCAGGAATGCTCCCAACAAAGGAGCAAACACAACTAAACCTCCTGAGTGGTTACATCACTGCCAACCTAAATCATATTCCGGCCCTACCCAGATCAGAATTCCACACTGAAAGTGACAATATTCACTGGACAGTTAATACAGCCAGAAAAATGCTGGAGCATTGGCTTCAACATTTAAATTAAATCTCCCCATAAGCCTGCATGCACAGGAGGGGAACAAAAATGTGGTTGTTTTGGCCAAAAAAGCCAAGATCACTCGACCACAATTCAGCCTGCTTAATAGAGGCCTAACTTTTATTCCAACATTGAAAATCAGTAGACAATATAACGGGAGACAAATGCGGTATGATCTGCAACAATACCACCGAAGGCTAAAATTGGCATCTTATTTTCAAAATGACACGGATCAAACTCCCCCACCTTTCACACCTAAATCAGACTGGGTCCCACCCATGGATAAACTGCCCACTGAACTTCTCACCTTGTTGGACACAGACCTTAGATCCTTCAAGAGACACTGCAGACCATATTGGGAACAACTTAACCTCACTCCTGAGGAAATCAGTGCTCTTGAAGAGTTAAAAAATAACCAAAATATTATCATCAAACCCGCTGACAAGGGCAGTGCAACAGTTATTATGGACCGTGAGCAATATCTGTGGGAAGGGTACAGACAATTACAGGATAAAATTTATTACAAAAAATTAGACAAACCCATCTACCCGGACACTGTACCCCTAGTCAAGGAAATAGTCCAAGTCTTGTATACAAAAAAGCACATAAATGCCAAACAGAAGTCCTATCTCTTGGGTGACACAGAGCCCAGGAGCAGGAGATTCTACATGCTCCCTAAAATACACAAAGATCCGGCCAAATGGAGCAAACCCCACGAAATTCCTCCAGGAAGGCCTATAGTGTCGGATTGCGGAAGCGAAACGTACTATACGGCCGAATTCCTGGACTTTTATTTAAATCCTCTTTCCACGAGCCACCCTAGCTATTTAAAAGACACATATGACTTCATTCAAAAAGTTAAAGGACTTGAAATTCCCCAAGAGGCTGTCCTGTTCACTATGGACATTGACAGCCTTTACACAAATATCGACATCCAGGAAGGAATACAGGCCGTAAAAAATATCTTAAAAAAATACCCAGACAGTTCCAGGCCTGATAAAGAACTCATCCAATTATTAGAAATAAATCTAAAAAGGAACGACTTTGAGTTCAATGGGGAATTCTTCCTTCAGATTAAGGGAACAGCGATGGGGAAGAAGTTTGCTCCGGCCTACGCCAACATATTTATGGCAGAATGGGAGACCTCGGCCCTATCCCGGTGCCATAAACGGCCTCTTTATTATTTTAGATATCTTGATGATATTTGGGGAGTTTGGACACACACAGAGAGGGAGTTTGAAGAATTTCTGACAACACTTAACAACCATAACCCATCCATAAAACTAAAATCCTCCATTAGTCAGCTCTCGGTGGATTTTTTGGACACCACGACATACAAAGGCCCGGATTTTAGTTCCACACACAAATTGGACATCAAGGTATTTTTTAAGGAAACAGACACACACGCTCTACTGCACAAGGAGAGCTTTCACCCTAAACACACTTACTCTGGCCTGGTGAAATCACAACTCCTGAGGTTTCGTCGCATATGTACCCGAGAACGGGACTTCGTGGAAGCGACACGAATCCTCTTTAGAGCACTCAGGAACAGAGGTTATAAAAGGTCCTTTTTGAGAAGGATTTTTAAATCCTACCTCACAATAGGAACCCGGGCGGAAGGCACCAGCGTGCCGCTCGTCCTGACATATTCCTCTGTCTCTGTGAAGCTCATCAGGGAGATAAGGTCCAATTTTATGCAAATATTGGGACAAACACCAAGATTCAGAGACCACAAAGTCATTGCAGCTTTCAGGAAAAGCAAAAACCTGCAAGACTATTTGGTCAGGGCCAAACTCAATCCTCTCCAGCAGGGAAAACCTAAACATCAGGGACAATACCTGGAACAAAAACAACACATTCAAAACAGATTTACCAAGGAAGTCTTCACCACTCATCGCTCAAGTACAGTGCACAGCAAAAATTGTGTCTACCTCATTTCCTGTAATCAATGTGGAGCCCAATATGTTGGAGAGACGGGCAACACTATCTTGATCAGGATGACACAACACAAACACAACATATTAAAAGAAAAACAAATGGATACTTACCTGGTCAAACACTTCCGGGAGCATGGATGGGAAGCTCTCAGGGTCATGGTCCTACAGGCAAACCCACAATGGTCTGTACCCCTGAGGAAAAGAGCAGAGAGAATTTGGATTCAGAAACTAAGTACTGTTTATCCCCAAGGCCTCAATGAGAGGTGAATAAAATATTCTTAGGGGGCATTGATGGCCTGTGCAAACAGGTTAGCACCTTCCTCTGACTCTAAACCTAACCCTAACCCTAATTTCTATCCCTAACCCTAAATCCTAACCCTAATTCCTATCCCTAACCCTAAGCCCTAACCTTAACCTAAACCTAACCCTAATTCTAAAACCTAACCCTAACCCTAGAATTGTATCCCTAACCACAACCCTAACCCTAACCTTAACCTAATCCTAACCTTAACCCTAATTTCTATCCCTAACCCTAATTTCTAACCATAACCCTACATCCTAATCCTAACCCCAAAACCTAAACCCAACCCTAACCCTAAACCTAACCCTAATTTCTATCCCTAACCCTAAAACCTAACCTTAACCTTTATTTCTATCCCTAACCCTAACCCTAATTTCTAGGCCTAACCCTAAAACCTAACCCTAACTTCTAACCCTAACCCTAAAACCTAACCCCAACCCTAACCCTAAACTTAACCCTAATTTCTATCCCTAACCCTAAAACCTAACCTTAACCCTAATTTCTATCCCTAACCCTAATCCTAATTTCTAGCCCTAACCCTAAATCCTATCCCTAAAACCTAACCCCAACCCTAACCCTAATTTCTATCCCTAACTCTAAAACCTAACCTTAACCCTAATTTCCATCCCTAACCCTAACCCTAATTTCTATCCCTAACCCTAAATCTAACCTTAACCCTAATTTCTATCCCTAACCCTAAATCCTAATCCTAACCCTAATTTCTAACCCTAACCCTAAAACCTAACCTTAACCCTTAACTCTAACCCTAACTCTAATTTCTAGCCCTAACCATAAATCCTAATCCTAACCCTAAATCCTAACCCTAACCCTAATTTCTAGCCCTAAACCTAAAACCTAACCTTAACCCTAATTTCTATCCCTAACCCTAATTTCTAACCCTAATCCTAAATCCTAACACCCAATTTCTATCCCTAACCCTTAATCCTAACCTTAACCCTAAACCTAACCGCTAACCTTAACCCCAACCCTAACCCTAACCCTAACCCTAACCCTTAACCCTTAACCCTAACCCTAACCCTAACCCTAACCCTAACCCTAACCCTAAACCCTAACCCTAACCCTAACCCTAACCCTAACCCTATAACCCTAACCCTATAACCCTAACCCTAACCCCAACCCCTCCCTAACCCTAACCCTAACCCCTCCCTGACCCTAACCCCAACCCCTCCCCAACCCTAACCCCTAACCCTAACCCCAACCCCTCCCTAACCCTAACCCTAACCCCAACCCCTCCCTAACCCTAACCCCAACCCCACCCTAACCCTAACCCCAACCCCACCCTAACCCCAACCCCTCCCTAACCCTAACCCTAACCCCTAACCCTAACCCTAAACCCAACCCTAATCCCCACTCGGATTTTGACATGGTTCCTGGAGCTGCGTCTATTTCCCCTAACCTAACCCAGCCCGTGCCACCCCGAGTTGCTGCACTTGCATGGCCTTCTGCATATTTCCTGAACTGGCTAACTTACCTGATAAGAGAGTGCCAATAATTCTAATTTCATGACCTGAGTGGCCAATTTTGAAAAACACTTATAGAGAATGGAATGTTCGATGAGCACTGTGTTTTTTGGGGGTGCCAGTTAAACCAGTGCCATTTGGGGGTGCCAGCTTATATAAGAAATGTGTAAAACTGTGCAAGAAGGCCGGATGGCTAAGCACTAAATAGCATAATGTAAAACCGTGCTAGAAGGCCGGATGGCTAAGCACTAAATAGCAGAAATACTTATAGACAATGGAATGTTCGATGAGCACTGTGTTTTTTTGGGGGTGCCAGTTAAACCAGTGCCATTTGGGGGTGCCAGTTTATAAAAAATTTGTAAAACTGTGCAGGAAGGCCGGATGGCTAAGCACTAAATAGCATAATGTAAAACCGTGCTAGAAGGCCGGATGGCTAAGCACTAAATAGCAGAAATACTTATAGACAATGGAATGTTCGATGAGCACTGTGTTTTTTGGGGGTGCCAGTTAAACCAGTGCCATTTGGGGGTGCCAGTTTATAAAAAATTTGTAAAACTGTGCAAGAAGGCCGGATGGCTAAGCACTAAATAGCAGAGTGTAAAACTGTGCAAGAAGGCCGGATGGCTAAGCACTAAATAGCAGAGGCCCAATTACTTGGCAAACAGAGTAGCTTGAAGGAAGATTTAAAGCCAGCTTTCGGGAAAGGTAAGGCCAGTTTGGGAAAAAGGAAAAGATATTGCCGCCTGAGAAGTGGGGGGAAAGAGAATAACGAAAGTACTTAGATGGGAAGCTGGTGGGCTAAGTGCTAAATAGCAGAGGCCCACTCACTTGGAAAACAGAGCAGCTGGGAGGATGTTGAAAGCCAGAATGGGGATAAGTAAAGCCAGCTTGGAAAAAGGAAAAGAAAATGGAAAAAGGAAAAGAAAATGGAGAGGCTAAGCCTGATTATGGACCAACAAAAACAAGATACAAACAAACAATGACGCATGAAACTGAATAACTTACCTGATGAGAGCGTTTGGAACAGCACTGAGTATGGGGGTGCCAATGTTTTCGAGCAGTGGGGGTGCCAATAGTCCAAATTTCAGGACATGAGTGGCCATTTTTTGAAAAATAATCTAAACAAAACTGAATGTTTAATTAACACTTTTTTTGGGGGGTGCAATTTTAACCAGTGCCATTTGGGGGTGCCATTTGACAAATTCTGTCTTTATCCACTGCCTGGACAAAGGAGGGAAAGAGAAGAAGAAAAAACTGAGAAAGGAAGCTAATGGGCTAAGCGCTAAATATCAAAGACCCAATCACCTGGAAAACAGAGCATCTCGTGAAAAAGGATTAAAGCCAACATGGAAAAATGCAAAGCCAGTTTGGAAAATGGAAAAAGGAAAAGAAAATGGAAGGAAAGAGAAGAAGAAAAAACTGAGAAAGGAAGCTAATGGGCTAAGCGCTAATTAGCAAAGACCCAATCACCTGGAAAACAGAGCATCTCGTGAAAAAAGGATTAAAGCCAACATGGAAAAATGCAAAGCCAGTTTGGAAAATGGAAAAAGGAAAAGAGAATGGAAGGAAAGAGAAGAAGAAAAAACTGAGAAAGGAAGCTAATGGGCTAAGCGCTAAATAGCAAAGACCCAATCACCTGGTGAACAGAACATCTCGTGAAAAAGGATTAAAGCCAACATGGAAAAATGTGCAGCCAGTTTGGAAAATGGAAAAAGGAAGAGAAAATGGTAAGTCTATGCCTGATGAAGGTTTATATTAACCGAAACGTTGCAACAGACTTACCGTTAAAAATGACGTCATGGGGATCTGTGAAAAGGCAAATGTCCTGCATTAATGAATGAAATCGAATGTCCTGCATTAATGAATGAAATCAGAAGTCACTGGCTAAAATGAAAAAAGGGGAAACACCCTCCATTTAAAAGGTCAAAAAGGGAAAGGGTTGCTAACAAGGGAAAGAGAGAGTGGGCAAATGTCCACTTCTCGCTAGCAAGAGAAAGAGAGAGTGGGCAAATGTCCAGTTCTCATCCGTAAAACAAAAAAACACACGTTTAAGGGCAATTTTCCTGCCACTTGTCACCGGCGGCGGAGGAGATGTGAGTGCTTAGTGACTTGGAGTAGGCCAGTGCACAACGTGGGCTCCGGGCTTGTCTATATCTGAGTTTCCTTACCAATCCATAGCCCTAACCCTAACCCCAACCCCTCCCTAACCCTAACCCTAACCCTAACCCCAACCCCTCCCTAACCCTAACCCTAACCCCTCCCTGACCCTAACCCCAACCCCTCCCCAACCCTAACCCCTAACCCTAACCCCAACCCCTCCCTAACCCTAACCCTAACCCCAACCCCTCCCTAACCCTAACCCCAACCCCACCCTAACCCTAACCCCAACCCCACCCTAACCCCAACCCCTCCCTAACCCTAACCCTAACCCCTAACCCTAACCCTAAACCCAACCCTAATCCCCACTCGGATTTTGACATGGTTCCTGGAGCTGCGTCTATTTCCCCTAACCTAACCCAGCCCGTGCCACCCCGAGTTGCTGCACTTGCATGGCCTTCTGCATATTTCCTGAACTGGCTAACTTACCTGATAAGAGAGTGCCAATAATTCTAATTTCATGACCTGAGTGGCCAATTTTGAAAAACACTTATAGAGAATGGAATGTTCGATGAGCACTGTGTTTTTTGGGGGTGCCAGTTAAACCAGTGCCATTTGGGGGTGCCAGCTTATATAAGAAATGTGTAAAACTGTGCAAGAAGGCCGGATGGCTAAGCACTAAATAGCATAATGTAAAACCGTGCTAGAAGGCCGGATGGCTAAGCACTAAATAGCAGAAATACTTATAGACAATGGAATGTTCGATGAGCACTGTGTTTTTTTTGGGGGTGCCAGTTAAACCAGTGCCATTTGGGGGTGCCAGTTTATAAAAAATTTGTAAAACTGTGCAGGAAGGCCGGATGGCTAAGCACTAAATAGCATAATGTAAAACCGTGCTAGAAGGCCGGATGGCTAAGCACTAAATAGCAGAAATACTTATAGACAATGGAATGTTCGATGAGCACTGTGTTTTTTGGGGGTGCCAGTTAAACCAGTGCCATTTGGGGGTGCCAGTTTATAAAAAATTTGTAAAACTGTGCAGGAAGGCCGGATGGCTAAGCACTAAATAGCATAATGTAAAACCGTGCTAGAAGGCCGGATGGCTAAGCACTAAATAGCAGAAATACTTATAGACAATGGAATGTTCGATGAGCACTGTGTTTTTTGGGGGTGCCAGTTAAACCAGTGCCATTTGGGGGTGCCAGTTTATAAAAAATTTGTAAAACTGTGCAAGAAGGCCGGATGGCTAAGCACTAAATAGCAGAGTGTAAAACTGTGCAAGAAGGCCGGATGGCTAAGCACTAAATAGCAGAGGCCCAATTACTTGGCAAACAGAGTAGCTTGAAGGAAGATTTAAAGCCAGCTTTCGGGAAAGGTAAGGCCAGTTTGGGAAAAAGGAAAAGATATTGCCGCCTGAGAAGTGGGGGGAAAGAGAATAACGAAAGTACTTAGATGGGAAGCTGGTGGGCTAAGTGCTAAATAGCAGAGGCCCACTCACTTGGAAAACAGAGCAGCTGGGAGGATGTTTAAAGCCAGAATGGGGATAAGTAAAGCCAGCTTGGAAAAAGGAAAAGAAAATGGAAAAAGGAAAAGAAAATGGAGAGGCTAAGCCTGATTATGGACCAACAAAAACAAGATACAAACAAACAATGACGCATGAAACTGAATAACTTACCTGATGAGAGCGTTTGGAACAGCACTGAGTATGGGGGTGCCAATGTTTTCGAGCAGTGGGGGTGCCAATAGTCCAAATTTCAGGACATGAGTGGCCATTTTTTGAAAAATAATCTAAACAAAACTGAATGTTTAATTAACACTTTTTTTGGGGGGTGCAATTTTAACCAGTGCCATTTGGGGGTGCCATTTGACAAATTCTGTCTTTATCCACTGCCTGGACAAAGGAGGGAAAGAGAAGAAGAAAAAACTGAGAAAGGAAGCTAATGGGCTAAGCGCTAAATATCAAAGACCCAATCACCTGGAAAACAGAGCATCTCGTGAAAAAGGATTAAAGCCAACATGGAAAAATGCAAAGCCAGTTTGGAAAATGGAAAAAGGAAAAGAAAATGGAAGGAAAGAGAAGAAGAAAAAACTGAGAAAGGAAGCTAATGGGCTAAGCGCTAATTAGCAAAGACCCAATCACCTGGAAAACAGAGCATCTCGTGAAAAAAGGATTAAAGCCAACATGGAAAAATGCAAAGCCAGTTTGGAAAATGGAAAAAGGAAAAGAGAATGGAAGGAAAGAGAAGAAGAAAAAACTGAGAAAGGAAGCTAATGGGCTAAGCGCTAAATAGCAAAGACCCAATCACCTGGTGAACAGAACATCTCGTGAAAAAGGATTAAAGCCAACATGGAAAAATGTGCAGCCAGTTTGGAAAATGGAAAAAGGAAGAGAAAATGGTAAGTCTATGCCTGATGAAGGTTTATATTAACCGAAACGTTGCAACAGACTTACCGTTAAAAATGACGTCATGGGGATCTGTGAAAAGGCAAATGTCCTGCATTAATGAATGAAATCGAATGTCCTGCATTAATGAATGAAATCAGAAGTCACTGGCTAAAATGAAAAAAGGGGAAACACCCTCCATTTAAAAGGTCAAAAAGGGAAAGGGTTGCTAACAAGGGAAAGAGAGAGTGGGCAAATGTCCACTTCTCGCTAGCAAGAGAAAGAGAGAGTGGGCAAATGTCCAGTTCTCATCCGTAAAACAAAAAAACACACGTTTAAGGGCAATTTTCCTGCCACTTGTCACCGGCGGCGGAGGAGATGTGAGTGCTTAGTGACTTGGAGTAGGCCAGTGCACAACGTGGGCTCCGGGCTTGTCTATATCTGAGTTTCCTTACCAATCCATAGCCCTAACCCTAACCCCAACCCCTCCCTAACCCTAACCCTAACCCTAACCCCAACCCCTCCCTAACCCTAACCCTAACCCCTCCCTGACCCTAACCCCAACCCCTCCCCAACCCTAACCCCTAACCCTAACCCCAACCCCTCCCTAACCCTAACCCTAACCCCAACCCCTCCCTAACCCTAACCCCAACCCCACCCTAACCCTAACCCCAACCCCACCCTAACCCCAACCCCTCCCTAACCCTAACCCTAACCCCTAACCCTAACCCTAAACCCAACCCTAATCCCCACTCGGATTTTGACATGGTTCCTGGAGCTGCGTCTATTTCCCCTAACCTAACCCAGCCCGTGCCACCCCGAGTTGCTGCACTTGCATGGCCTTCTGCATATTTCCTGAACTGGCTAACTTACCTGATAAGAGAGTGCCAATAATTCTAATTTCATGACCTGAGTGGCCAATTTTGAAAAACACTTATAGAGAATGGAATGTTCGATGAGCACTGTGTTTTTTGGGGGTGCCAGTTAAACCAGTGCCATTTGGGGGTGCCAGCTTATATAAGAAATGTGTAAAACTGTGCAAGAAGGCCGGATGGCTAAGCACTAAATAGCATAATGTAAAACCGTGCTAGAAGGCCGGATGGCTAAGCACTAAATAGCAGAAATACTTATAGACAATGGAATGTTCGATGAGCACTGTGTTTTTTTGGGGGTGCCAGTTAAACCAGTGCCATTTGGGGGTGCCAGTTTATAAAAAATTTGTAAAACTGTGCAGGAAGGCCGGATGGCTAAGCACTAAATAGCATAATGTAAAACCGTGCTAGAAGGCCGGATGGCTAAGCACTAAATAGCAGAAATACTTATAGACAATGGAATGTTCGATGAGCACTGTGTTTTTTGGGGGTGCCAGTTAAACCAGTGCCATTTGGGGGTGCCAGTTTATAAAAAATTTGTAAAACTGTGCAAGAAGGCCGGATGGCTAAGCACTAAATAGCAGAGTGTAAAACTGTGCAAGAAGGCCGGATGGCTAAGCACTAAATAGCAGAGGCCCAATTACTTGGCAAACAGAGTAGCTTGAAGGAAGATTTAAAGCCAGCTTTCGGGAAAGGTAAGGCCAGTTTGGGAAAAAGGAAAAGATATTGCCGCCTGAGAAGTGGGGGGAAAGAGAATAACGAAAGTACTTAGATGGGAAGCTGGTGGGCTAAGTGCTAAATAGCAGAGGCCCACTCACTTGGAAAACAGAGCAGCTGGGAGGATGTTTAAAGCCAGAATGGGGATAAGTAAAGCCAGCTTGGAAAAAGGAAAAGAAAATGGAAAAAGGAAAAGAAAATGGAGAGGCTAAGCCTGATTATGGACCAACAAAAACAAGATACAAACAAACAATGACGCATGAAACTGAATAACTTACCTGATGAGAGCGTTTGGAACAGCACTGAGTATGGGGGTGCCAATGTTTTCGAGCAGTGGGGGTGCCAATAGTCCAAATTTCAGGACATGAGTGGCCATTTTTTGAAAAATAATCTAAACAAAACTGAATGTTTAATTAACACTTTTTTTGGGGGGTGCAATTTTAACCAGTGCCATTTGGGGGTGCCATTTGACAAATTCTGTCTTTATCCACTGCCTGGACAAAGGAGGGAAAGAGAAGAAGAAAAAACTGAGAAAGGAAGCTAATGGGCTAAGCGCTAAATATCAAAGACCCAATCACCTGGAAAACAGAGCATCTCGTGAAAAAGGATTAAAGCCAACATGGAAAAATGCAAAGCCAGTTTGGAAAATGGAAAAAGGAAAAGAAAATGGAAGGAAAGAGAAGAAGAAAAAACTGAGAAAGGAAGCTAATGGGCTAAGCGCTAATTAGCAAAGACCCAATCACCTGGAAAACAGAGCATCTCGTGAAAAAAGGATTAAAGCCAACATGGAAAAATGCAAAGCCAGTTTGGAAAATGGAAAAAGGAAAAGAGAATGGAAGGAAAGAGAAGAAGAAAAAACTGAGAAAGGAAGCTAATGGGCTAAGCGCTAAATAGCAAAGACCCAATCACCTGGTGAACAGAACATCTCGTGAAAAAGGATTAAAGCCAACATGGAAAAATGTGCAGCCAGTTTGGAAAATGGAAAAAGGAAGAGAAAATGGTAAGTCTATGCCTGATGAAGGTTTATATTAACCGAAACGTTGCAACAGACTTACCGTTAAAAATGACGTCATGGGGATCTGTGAAAAGGCAAATGTCCTGCATTAATGAATGAAATCGAATGTCCTGCATTAATGAATGAAATCAGAAGTCACTGGCTAAAATGAAAAAAGGGGAAACACCCTCCATTTAAAAGGTCAAAAAGGGAAAGGGTTGCTAACAAGGGAAAGAGAGAGTGGGCAAATGTCCACTTCTCGCTAGCAAGAGAAAGAGAGAGTGGGCAAATGTCCAGTTCTCATCCGTAAAACAAAAAAACACACGTTTAAGGGCAATTTTCCTGCCACTTGTCACCGGCGGCGGAGGAGATGTGAGTGCTTAGTGACTTGGAGTAGGCCAGTGCACAACGTGGGCTCCGGGCTTGTCTATATCTGAGTTTCCTTACCAATCCATAGCCCTAACCCTAACCCCAACCCCTCCCTAACCCTAACCCTAACCCTAACCCCAACCCCTCCCTAACCCTAACCCTAACCCCTCCCTGACCCTAACCCCAACCCCTCCCCAACCCTAACCCCTAACCCTAACCCCAACCCCTCCCTAACCCTAACCCTAACCCCAACCCCTCCCTAACCCTAACCCCAACCCCACCCTAACCCTAACCCCAACCCCACCCTAACCCCAACCCCTCCCTAACCCTAACCCTAACCCCTAACCCTAACCCTAAACCCAACCCTAATCCCCACTCGGATTTTGACATGGTTCCTGGAGCTGCGTCTATTTCCCCTAACCTAACCCAGCCCGTGCCACCCCGAGTTGCTGCACTTGCATGGCCTTCTGCATATTTCCTGAACTGGCTAACTTACCTGATAAGAGAGTGCCAATAATTCTAATTTCATGACCTGAGTGGCCAATTTTGAAAAACACTTATAGAGAATGGAATGTTCGATGAGCACTGTGTTTTTTGGGGGTGCCAGTTAAACCAGTGCCATTTGGGGGTGCCAGCTTATATAAGAAATGTGTAAAACTGTGCAAGAAGGCCGGATGGCTAAGCACTAAATAGCATAATGTAAAACCGTGCTAGAAGGCCGGATGGCTAAGCACTAAATAGCAGAAATACTTATAGACAATGGAATGTTCGATGAGCACTGTGTTTTTTTGGGGGTGCCAGTTAAACCAGTGCCATTTGGGGGTGCCAGTTTATAAAAAATTTGTAAAACTGTGCAGGAAGGCCGGATGGCTAAGCACTAAATAGCATAATGTAAAACCGTGCTAGAAGGCCGGATGGCTAAGCACTAAATAGCAGAAATACTTATAGACAATGGAATGTTCGATGAGCACTGTGTTTTTTGGGGGTGCCAGTTAAACCAGTGCCATTTGGGGGTGCCAGTTTATAAAAAATTTGTAAAACTGTGCAAGAAGGCCGGATGGCTAAGCACTAAATAGCAGAGTGTAAAACTGTGCAAGAAGGCCGGATGGCTAAGCACTAAATAGCAGAGGCCCAATTACTTGGCAAACAGAGTAGCTTGAAGGAAGATTTAAAGCCAGCTTTCGGGAAAGGTAAGGCCAGTTTGGGAAAAAGGAAAAGATATTGCCGCCTGAGAAGTGGGGGGAAAGAGAATAACGAAAGTACTTAGATGGGAAGCTGGTGGGCTAAGTGCTAAATAGCAGAGGCCCACTCACTTGGAAAACAGAGCAGCTGGGAGGATGTTTAAAGCCAGAATGGGGATAAGTAAAGCCAGCTTGGAAAAAGGAAAAGAAAATGGAAAAAGGAAAAGAAAATGGAGAGGCTAAGCCTGATTATGGACCAACAAAAACAAGATACAAACAAACAATGACGCATGAAACTGAATAACTTACCTGATGAGAGCGTTTGGAACAGCACTGAGTATGGGGGTGCCAATGTTTTCGAGCAGTGGGGGTGCCAATAGTCCAAATTTCAGGACATGAGTGGCCATTTTTTGAAAAATAATCTAAACAAAACTGAATGTTTAATTAACACTTTTTTTGGGGGGTGCAATTTTAACCAGTGCCATTTGGGGGTGCCATTTGACAAATTCTGTCTTTATCCACTGCCTGGACAAAGGAGGGAAAGAGAAGAAGAAAAAACTGAGAAAGGAAGCTAATGGGCTAAGCGCTAAATATCAAAGACCCAATCACCTGGAAAACAGAGCATCTCGTGAAAAAGGATTAAAGCCAACATGGAAAAATGCAAAGCCAGTTTGGAAAATGGAAAAAGGAAAAGAAAATGGAAGGAAAGAGAAGAAGAAAAAACTGAGAAAGGAAGCTAATGGGCTAAGCGCTAATTAGCAAAGACCCAATCACCTGGAAAACAGAGCATCTCGTGAAAAAAGGATTAAAGCCAACATGGAAAAATGCAAAGCCAGTTTGGAAAATGGAAAAAGGAAAAGAGAATGGAAGGAAAGAGAAGAAGAAAAAACTGAGAAAGGAAGCTAATGGGCTAAGCGCTAAATAGCAAAGACCCAATCACCTGGTGAACAGAACATCTCGTGAAAAAGGATTAAAGCCAACATGGAAAAATGTGCAGCCAGTTTGGAAAATGGAAAAAGGAAGAGAAAATGGTAAGTCTATGCCTGATGAAGGTTTATATTAACCGAAACGTTGCAACAGACTTACCGTTAAAAATGACGTCATGGGGATCTGTGAAAAGGCAAATGTCCTGCATTAATGAATGAAATCGAATGTCCTGCATTAATGAATGAAATCAGAAGTCACTGGCTAAAATGAAAAAAGGGGAAACACCCTCCATTTAAAAGGTCAAAAAGGGAAAGGGTTGCTAACAAGGGAAAGAGAGAGTGGGCAAATGTCCACTTCTCGCTAGCAAGAGAAAGAGAGAGTGGGCAAATGTCCAGTTCTCATCCGTAAAACAAAAAAACACACGTTTAAGGGCAATTTTCCTGCCACTTGTCACCGGCGGCGGAGGAGATGTGAGTGCTTAGTGACTTGGAGTAGGCCAGTGCACAACGTGGGCTCCGGGCTTGTCTATATCTGAGTTTCCTTACCAATCCATAGCCCTAACCCTAACCCCAACCCCTCCCTAACCCTAACCCTAACCCTAACCCCAACCCCTCCCTAACCCTAACCCTAACCCCTCCCTGACCCTAACCCCAACCCCTCCCCAACCCTAACCCCTAACCCTAACCCCAACCCCTCCCTAACCCTAACCCTAACCCCAACCCCTCCCTAACCCTAACCCCAACCCCACCCTAACCCTAACCCCAACCCCACCCTAACCCCAACCCCTCCCTAACCCTAACCCTAACCCCTAACCCTAACCCTAAACCCAACCCTAATCCCCACTCGGATTTTGACATGGTTCCTGGAGCTGCGTCTATTTCCCCTAACCTAACCCAGCCCGTGCCACCCCGAGTTGCTGCACTTGCATGGCCTTCTGCATATTTCCTGAACTGGCTAACTTACCTGATAAGAGAGTGCCAATAATTCTAATTTCATGACCTGAGTGGCCAATTTTGAAAAACACTTATAGAGAATGGAATGTTCGATGAGCACTGTGTTTTTTGGGGGTGCCAGTTAAACCAGTGCCATTTGGGGGTGCCAGCTTATATAAGAAATGTGTAAAACTGTGCAAGAAGGCCGGATGGCTAAGCACTAAATAGCATAATGTAAAACCGTGCTAGAAGGCCGGATGGCTAAGCACTAAATAGCAGAAATACTTATAGACAATGGAATGTTCGATGAGCACTGTGTTTTTTGGGGGTGCCAGTTAAACCAGTGCCATTTGGGGGTGCCAGTTTATAAAAAATTTGTAAAACTGTGCAAGAAGGCCGGATGGCTAAGCACTAAATAGCAGAGTGTAAAACTGTGCAAGAAGGCCGGATGGCTAAGCACTAAATAGCAGAGGCCCAATTACTTGGCAAACAGAGTAGCTTGAAGGAAGATTTAAAGCCAGCTTTCGGGAAAGGTAAGGCCAGTTTGGGAAAAAGGAAAAGATATTGCCGCCTGAGAAGTGGGGGGAAAGAGAATAACGAAAGTACTTAGATGGGAAGCTGGTGGGCTAAGTGCTAAATAGCAGAGGCCCACTCACTTGGAAAACAGAGCAGCTGGGAGGATGTTGAAAGCCAGAATGGGGATAAGTAAAGCCAGCTTGGAAAAAGGAAAAGAAAATGGAAAAAGGAAAAGAAAATGGAGAGGCTAAGCCTGATTATGGACCAACAAAAACAAGATACAAACAAACAATGACGCATGAAACTGAATAACTTACCTGATGAGAGCGTTTGGAACAGCACTGAGTATGGGGGTGCCAATGTTTTCGAGCAGTGGGGGTGCCAATAGTCCAAATTTCAGGACATGAGTGGCCATTTTTTGAAAAATAATCTAAACAAAACTGAATGTTTAATTAACACTTTTTTTGGGGGGTGCAATTTTAACCAGTGCCATTTGGGGGTGCCATTTGACAAATTCTGTCTTTATCCACTGCCTGGACAAAGGAGGGAAAGAGAAGAAGAAAAAACTGAGAAAGGAAGCTAATGGGCTAAGCGCTAAATATCAAAGACCCAATCACCTGGAAAACAGAGCATCTCGTGAAAAAGGATTAAAGCCAACATGGAAAAATGCAAAGCCAGTTTGGAAAATGGAAAAAGGAAAAGAAAATGGAAGGAAAGAGAAGAAGAAAAAACTGAGAAAGGAAGCTAATGGGCTAAGCGCTAATTAGCAAAGACCCAATCACCTGGAAAACAGAGCATCTCGTGAAAAAAGGATTAAAGCCAACATGGAAAAATGCAAAGCCAGTTTGGAAAATGGAAAAAGGAAAAGAGAATGGAAGGAAAGAGAAGAAGAAAAAACTGAGAAAGGAAGCTAATGGGCTAAGCGCTAAATAGCAAAGACCCAATCACCTGGTGAACAGAACATCTCGTGAAAAAGGATTAAAGCCAACATGGAAAAATGTGCAGCCAGTTTGGAAAATGGAAAAAGGAAGAGAAAATGGTAAGTCTATGCCTGATGAAGGTTTATATTAACCGAAACGTTGCAACAGACTTACCGTTAAAAATGACGTCATGGGGATCTGTGAAAAGGCAAATGTCCTGCATTAATGAATGAAATCGAATGTCCTGCATTAATGAATGAAATCAGAAGTCACTGGCTAAAATGAAAAAAGGGGAAACACCCTCCATTTAAAAGGTCAAAAAGGGAAAGGGTTGCTAACAAGGGAAAGAGAGAGTGGGCAAATGTCCACTTCTCGCTAGCAAGAGAAAGAGAGAGTGGGCAAATGTCCAGTTCTCATCCGTAAAACAAAAAAACACACGTTTAAGGGCAATTTTCCTGCCACTTGTCACCGGCGGCGGAGGAGATGTGAGTGCTTAGTGACTTGGAGTAGGCCAGTGCACAACGTGGGCTCCGGGCTTGTCTATATCTGAGTTTCCTTACCAATCCATAGCCCTAACCCTAACCCCAACCCCTCCCTAACCCTAACCCTAACCCTAACCCCAACCCCTCCCTAACCCTAACCCTAACCCCTCCCTGACCCTAACCCCAACCCCTCCCCAACCCTAACCCCTAACCCTAACCCCAACCCCTCCCTAACCCTAACCCTAACCCCAACCCCTCCCTAACCCTAACCCCAACCCCACCCTAACCCTAACCCCAACCCCACCCTAACCCCAACCCCTCCCTAACCCTAACCCTAACCCCTAACCCTAACCCTAAACCCAACCCTAATCCCCACTCGGATTTTGACATGGTTCCTGGAGCTGCGTCTATTTCCCCTAACCTAACCCAGCCCGTGCCACCCCGAGTTGCTGCACTTGCATGGCCTTCTGCATATTTCCTGAACTGGCTAACTTACCTGATAAGAGAGTGCCAATAATTCTAATTTCATGACCTGAGTGGCCAATTTTGAAAAACACTTATAGAGAATGGAATGTTCGATGAGCACTGTGTTTTTTGGGGGTGCCAGTTAAACCAGTGCCATTTGGGGGTGCCAGCTTATATAAGAAATGTGTAAAACTGTGCAAGAAGGCCGGATGGCTAAGCACTAAATAGCATAATGTAAAACCGTGCTAGAAGGCCGGATGGCTAAGCACTAAATAGCAGAAATACTTATAGACAATGGAATGTTCGATGAGCACTGTGTTTTTTTGGGGGTGCCAGTTAAACCAGTGCCATTTGGGGGTGCCAGTTTATAAAAAATTTGTAAAACTGTGCAGGAAGGCCGGATGGCTAAGCACTAAATAGCATAATGTAAAACCGTGCTAGAAGGCCGGATGGCTAAGCACTAAATAGCAGAAATACTTATAGACAATGGAATGTTCGATGAGCACTGTGTTTTTTGGGGGTGCCAGTTAAACCAGTGCCATTTGGGGGTGCCAGTTTATAAAAAATTTGTAAAACTGTGCAAGAAGGCCGGATGGCTAAGCACTAAATAGCAGAGTGTAAAACTGTGCAAGAAGGCCGGATGGCTAAGCACTAAATAGCAGAGGCCCAATTACTTGGCAAACAGAGTAGCTTGAAGGAAGATTTAAAGCCAGCTTTCGGGAAAGGTAAGGCCAGTTTGGGAAAAAGGAAAAGATATTGCCGCCTGAGAAGTGGGGGGAAAGAGAATAACGAAAGTACTTAGATGGGAAGCTGGTGGGCTAAGTGCTAAATAGCAGAGGCCCACTCACTTGGAAAACAGAGCAGCTGGGAGGATGTTTAAAGCCAGAATGGGGATAAGTAAAGCCAGCTTGGAAAAAGGAAAAGAAAATGGAAAAAGGAAAAGAAAATGGAGAGGCTAAGCCTGATTATGGACCAACAAAAACAAGATACAAACAAACAATGACGCATGAAACTGAATAACTTACCTGATGAGAGCGTTTGGAACAGCACTGAGTATGGGGGTGCCAATGTTTTCGAGCAGTGGGGGTGCCAATAGTCCAAATTTCAGGACATGAGTGGCCATTTTTTGAAAAATAATCTAAACAAAACTGAATGTTTAATTAACACTTTTTTTGGGGGGTGCAATTTTAACCAGTGCCATTTGGGGGTGCCATTTGACAAATTCTGTCTTTATCCACTGCCTGGACAAAGGAGGGAAAGAGAAGAAGAAAAAACTGAGAAAGGAAGCTAATGGGCTAAGCGCTAAATATCAAAGACCCAATCACCTGGAAAACAGAGCATCTCGTGAAAAAGGATTAAAGCCAACATGGAAAAATGCAAAGCCAGTTTGGAAAATGGAAAAAGGAAAAGAAAATGGAAGGAAAGAGAAGAAGAAAAAACTGAGAAAGGAAGCTAATGGGCTAAGCGCTAATTAGCAAAGACCCAATCACCTGGAAAACAGAGCATCTCGTGAAAAAAGGATTAAAGCCAACATGGAAAAATGCAAAGCCAGTTTGGAAAATGGAAAAAGGAAAAGAGAATGGAAGGAAAGAGAAGAAGAAAAAACTGAGAAAGGAAGCTAATGGGCTAAGCGCTAAATAGCAAAGACCCAATCACCTGGTGAACAGAACATCTCGTGAAAAAGGATTAAAGCCAACATGGAAAAATGTGCAGCCAGTTTGGAAAATGGAAAAAGGAAGAGAAAATGGTAAGTCTATGCCTGATGAAGGTTTATATTAACCGAAACGTTGCAACAGACTTACCGTTAAAAATGACGTCATGGGGATCTGTGAAAAGGCAAATGTCCTGCATTAATGAATGAAATCGAATGTCCTGCATTAATGAATGAAATCAGAAGTCACTGGCTAAAATGAAAAAAGGGGAAACACCCTCCATTTAAAAGGTCAAAAAGGGAAAGGGTTGCTAACAAGGGAAAGAGAGAGTGGGCAAATGTCCACTTCTCGCTAGCAAGAGAAAGAGAGAGTGGGCAAATGTCCAGTTCTCATCCGTAAAACAAAAAAACACACGTTTAAGGGCAATTTTCCTGCCACTTGTCACCGGCGGCGGAGGAGATGTGAGTGCTTAGTGACTTGGAGTAGGCCAGTGCACAACGTGGGCTCCGGGCTTGTCTATATCTGAGTTTCCTTACCAATCCATAGCCCTAACCCTAACCCCAACCCCTCCCTAACCCTAACCCTAACCCTAACCCCAACCCCTCCCTAACCCTAACCCTAACCCCTCCCTGACCCTAACCCCAACCCCTCCCCAACCCTAACCCCTAACCCTAACCCCAACCCCTCCCTAACCCTAACCCTAACCCCAACCCCTCCCTAACCCTAACCCCAACCCCACCCTAACCCTAACCCCAACCCCACCCTAACCCCAACCCCTCCCTAACCCTAACCCTAACCCCTAACCCTAACCCTAAACCCAACCCTAATCCCCACTCGGATTTTGACATGGTTCCTGGAGCTGCGTCTATTTCCCCTAACCTAACCCAGCCCGTGCCACCCCGAGTTGCTGCACTTGCATGGCCTTCTGCATATTTCCTGAACTGGCTAACTTACCTGATAAGAGAGTGCCAATAATTCTAATTTCATGACCTGAGTGGCCAATTTTGAAAAACACTTATAGAGAATGGAATGTTCGATGAGCACTGTGTTTTTTGGGGGTGCCAGTTAAACCAGTGCCATTTGGGGGTGCCAGCTTATATAAGAAATGTGTAAAACTGTGCAAGAAGGCCGGATGGCTAAGCACTAAATAGCATAATGTAAAACCGTGCTAGAAGGCCGGATGGCTAAGCACTAAATAGCAGAAATACTTATAGACAATGGAATGTTCGATGAGCACTGTGTTTTTTTGGGGGTGCCAGTTAAACCAGTGCCATTTGGGGGTGCCAGTTTATAAAAAATTTGTAAAACTGTGCAGGAAGGCCGGATGGCTAAGCACTAAATAGCATAATGTAAAACCGTGCTAGAAGGCCGGATGGCTAAGCACTAAATAGCAGAAATACTTATAGACAATGGAATGTTCGATGAGCACTGTGTTTTTTGGGGGTGCCAGTTAAACCAGTGCCATTTGGGGGTGCCAGTTTATAAAAAATTTGTAAAACGGTGCAAGAAGGCCGGATGGCTAAGCACTAAATAGCAGAGTGTAAAACTGTGCAAGAAGGCCGGATGGCTAAGCACTAAATAGCAGAGGCCCAATTACTTGGCAAACAGAGTAGCTTGAAGGAAGATTTAAAGCCAGCTTTCGGGAAAGGTAAGGCCAGTTTGGGAAAAAGGAAAAGATATTGCCGCCTGAGAAGTGGGGGGAAAGAGAATAACGAAAGTACTTAGATGGGAAGCTGGTGGGCTAAGTGCTAAATAGCAGAGGCCCACTCACTTGGAAAACAGAGCAGCTGGGAGGATGTTTAAAGCCAGAATGGGGATAAGTAAAGCCAGCTTGGAAAAAGGAAAAGAAAATGGAAAAAGGAAAAGAAAATGGAGAGGCTAAGCCTGATTATGGACCAACAAAAACAAGATACAAACAAACAATGACGCATGAAACTGAATAACTTACCTGATGAGAGCGTTTGGAACAGCACTGAGTATGGGGGTGCCAATGTTTTCGAGCAGTGGGGGTGCCAATAGTCCAAATTTCAGGACATGAGTGGCCATTTTTTGAAAAATAATCTAAACAAAACTGAATGTTTAATTAACACTTTTTTTGGGGGGTGCAATTTTAACCAGTGCCATTTGGGGGTGCCATTTGACAAATTCTGTCTTTATCCACTGCCTGGACAAAGGAGGGAAAGAGAAGAAGAAAAAACTGAGAAAGGAAGCTAATGGGCTAAGCGCTAAATATCAAAGACCCAATCACCTGGAAAACAGAGCATCTCGTGAAAAAGGATTAAAGCCAACATGGAAAAATGCAAAGCCAGTTTGGAAAATGGAAAAAGGAAAAGAAAATGGAAGGAAAGAGAAGAAGAAAAAACTGAGAAAGGAAGCTAATGGGCTAAGCGCTAATTAGCAAAGACCCAATCACCTGGAAAACAGAGCATCTCGTGAAAAAAGGATTAAAGCCAACATGGAAAAATGCAAAGCCAGTTTGGAAAATGGAAAAAGGAAAAGAGAATGGAAGGAAAGAGAAGAAGAAAAAACTGAGAAAGGAAGCTAATGGGCTAAGCGCTAAATAGCAAAGACCCAATCACCTGGTGAACAGAACATCTCGTGAAAAAGGATTAAAGCCAACATGGAAAAATGTGCAGCCAGTTTGGAAAATGGAAAAAGGAAGAGAAAATGGTAAGTCTATGCCTGATGAAGGTTTATATTAACCGAAACGTTGCAACAGACTTACCGTTAAAAATGACGTCATGGGGATCTGTGAAAAGGCAAATGTCCTGCATTAATGAATGAAATCGAATGTCCTGCATTAATGAATGAAATCAGAAGTCACTGGCTAAAATGAAAAAAGGGGAAACACCCTCCATTTAAAAGGTCAAAAAGGGAAAGGGTTGCTAACAAGGGAAAGAGAGAGTGGGCAAATGTCCACTTCTCGCTAGCAAGAGAAAGAGAGAGTGGGCAAATGTCCAGTTCTCATCCGTAAAACAAAAAAACACACGTTTAAGGGCAATTTTCCTGCCACTTGTCACCGGCGGCGGAGGAGATGTGAGTGCTTAGTGACTTGGAGTAGGCCAGTGCACAACGTGGGCTCCGGGCTTGTCTATATCTGAGTTTCCTTACCAATCCATAGCCCTAACCCTAACCCCAACCCCTCCCTAACCCTAACCCTAACCCTAACCCCAACCCCTCCCTAACCCTAACCCTAACCCCTCCCTGACCCTAACCCCAACCCCTCCCCAACCCTAACCCCTAACCCTAACCCCAACCCCTCCCTAACCCTAACCCTAACCCCAACCCCTCCCTAACCCTAACCCCAACCCCACCCTAACCCTAACCCCAACCCCACCCTAACCCCAACCCCTCCCTAACCCTAACCCTAACCCCTAACCCTAACCCTAAACCCAACCCTAATCCCCACTCGGATTTTGACATGGTTCCTGGAGCTGCGTCTATTTCCCCTAACCTAACCCAGCCCGTGCCACCCCGAGTTGCTGCACTTGCATGGCCTTCTGCATATTTCCTGAACTGGCTAACTTACCTGATAAGAGAGTGCCAATAATTCTAATTTCATGACCTGAGTGGCCAATTTTGAAAAACACTTATAGAGAATGGAATGTTCGATGAGCACTGTGTTTTTTGGGGGTGCCAGTTAAACCAGTGCCATTTGGGGGTGCCAGCTTATATAAGAAATGTGTAAAACTGTGCAAGAAGGCCGGATGGCTAAGCACTAAATAGCATAATGTAAAACCGTGCTAGAAGGCCGGATGGCTAAGCACTAAATAGCAGAAATACTTATAGACAATGGAATGTTCGATGAGCACTGTGTTTTTTTGGGGGTGCCAGTTAAACCAGTGCCATTTGGGGGTGCCAGTTTATAAAAAATTTGTAAAACTGTGCAGGAAGGCCGGATGGCTAAGCACTAAATAGCATAATGTAAAACCGTGCTAGAAGGCCGGATGGCTAAGCACTAAATAGCAGAAATACTTATAGACAATGGAATGTTCGATGAGCACTGTGTTTTTTGGGGGTGCCAGTTAAACCAGTGCCATTTGGGGGTGCCAGTTTATAAAAAATTTGTAAAACTGTGCAAGAAGGCCGGATGGCTAAGCACTAAATAGCAGAGTGTAAAACTGTGCAAGAAGGCCGGATGGCTAAGCACTAAATAGCAGAGGCCCAATTACTTGGCAAACAGAGTAGCTTGAAGGAAGATTTAAAGCCAGCTTTCGGGAAAGGTAAGGCCAGTTTGGGAAAAAGGAAAAGATATTGCCGCCTGAGAAGTGGGGGGAAAGAGAATAACGAAAGTACTTAGATGGGAAGCTGGTGGGCTAAGTGCTAAATAGCAGAGGCCCACTCACTTGGAAAACAGAGCAGCTGGGAGGATGTTTAAAGCCAGAATGGGGATAAGTAAAGCCAGCTTGGAAAAAGGAAAAGAAAATGGAAAAAGGAAAAGAAAATGGAGAGGCTAAGCCTGATTATGGACCAACAAAAACAAGATACAAACAAACAATGACGCATGAAACTGAATAACTTACCTGATGAGAGCGTTTGGAACAGCACTGAGTATGGGGGTGCCAATGTTTTCGAGCAGTGGGGGTGCCAATAGTCCAAATTTCAGGACATGAGTGGCCATTTTTTGAAAAATAATCTAAACAAAACTGAATGTTTAATTAACACTTTTTTTGGGGGGTGCAATTTTAACCAGTGCCATTTGGGGGTGCCATTTGACAAATTCTGTCTTTATCCACTGCCTGGACAAAGGAGGGAAAGAGAAGAAGAAAAAACTGAGAAAGGAAGCTAATGGGCTAAGCGCTAAATATCAAAGACCCAATCACCTGGAAAACAGAGCATCTCGTGAAAAAGGATTAAAGCCAACATGGAAAAATGCAAAGCCAGTTTGGAAAATGGAAAAAGGAAAAGAAAATGGAAGGAAAGAGAAGAAGAAAAAACTGAGAAAGGAAGCTAATGGGCTAAGCGCTAATTAGCAAAGACCCAATCACCTGGAAAACAGAGCATCTCGTGAAAAAAGGATTAAAGCCAACATGGAAAAATGCAAAGCCAGTTTGGAAAATGGAAAAAGGAAAAGAGAATGGAAGGAAAGAGAAGAAGAAAAAACTGAGAAAGGAAGCTAATGGGCTAAGCGCTAAATAGCAAAGACCCAATCACCTGGTGAACAGAACATCTCGTGAAAAAGGATTAAAGCCAACATGGAAAAATGTGCAGCCAGTTTGGAAAATGGAAAAAGGAAGAGAAAATGGTAAGTCTATGCCTGATGAAGGTTTATATTAACCGAAACGTTGCAACAGACTTACCGTTAAAAATGACGTCATGGGGATCTGTGAAAAGGCAAATGTCCTGCATTAATGAATGAAATCGAATGTCCTGCATTAATGAATGAAATCAGAAGTCACTGGCTAAAATGAAAAAAGGGGAAACACCCTCCATTTAAAAGGTCAAAAAGGGAAAGGGTTGCTAACAAGGGAAAGAGAGAGTGGGCAAATGTCCACTTCTCGCTAGCAAGAGAAAGAGAGAGTGGGCAAATGTCCAGTTCTCATCCGTAAAACAAAAAAACACACGTTTAAGGGCAATTTTCCTGCCACTTGTCACCGGCGGCGGAGGAGATGTGAGTGCTTAGTGACTTGGAGTAGGCCAGTGCACAACGTGGGCTCCGGGCTTGTCTATATCTGAGTTTCCTTACCAATCCATAGCCCTAACCCTAACCCCAACCCCTCCCTAACCCTAACCCTAACCCTAACCCCAACCCCTCCCTAACCCTAACCCTAACCCCTCCCTGACCCTAACCCCAACCCCTCCCCAACCCTAACCCCTAACCCTAACCCCAACCCCTCCCTAACCCTAACCCTAACCCCAACCCCTCCCTAACCCTAACCCCAACCCCACCCTAACCCTAACCCCAACCCCACCCTAACCCCAACCCCTCCCTAACCCTAACCCTAACCCCTAACCCTAACCCTAAACCCAACCCTAATCCCCACTCGGATTTTGACATGGTTCCTGGAGCTGCGTCTATTTCCCCTAACCTAACCCAGCCCGTGCCACCCCGAGTTGCTGCACTTGCATGGCCTTCTGCATATTTCCTGAACTGGCTAACTTACCTGATAAGAGAGTGCCAATAATTCTAATTTCATGACCTGAGTGGCCAATTTTGAAAAACACTTATAGAGAATGGAATGTTCGATGAGCACTGTGTTTTTTGGGGGTGCCAGTTAAACCAGTGCCATTTGGGGGTGCCAGCTTATATAAGAAATGTGTAAAACTGTGCAAGAAGGCCGGATGGCTAAGCACTAAATAGCATAATGTAAAACCGTGCTAGAAGGCCGGATGGCTAAGCACTAAATAGCAGAAATACTTATAGACAATGGAATGTTCGATGAGCACTGTGTTTTTTGGGGGTGCCAGTTAAACCAGTGCCATTTGGGGGTGCCAGTTTATAAAAAATTTGTAAAACTGTGCAAGAAGGCCGGATGGCTAAGCACTAAATAGCAGAGTGTAAAACTGTGCAAGAAGGCCGGATGGCTAAGCACTAAATAGCAGAGGCCCAATTACTTGGCAAACAGAGTAGCTTGAAGGAAGATTTAAAGCCAGCTTTCGGGAAAGGTAAGGCCAGTTTGGGAAAAAGGAAAAGATATTGCCGCCTGAGAAGTGGGGGGAAAGAGAATAACGAAAGTACTTAGATGGGAAGCTGGTGGGCTAAGTGCTAAATAGCAGAGGCCCACTCACTTGGAAAACAGAGCAGCTGGGAGGATGTTTAAAGCCAGAATGGGGATAAGTAAAGCCAGCTTGGAAAAAGGAAAAGAAAATGGAAAAAGGAAAAGAAAATGGAGAGGCTAAGCCTGATTATGGACCAACAAAAACAAGATACAAACAAACAATGACGCATGAAACTGAATAACTTACCTGATGAGAGCGTTTGGAACAGCACTGAGTATGGGGGTGCCAATGTTTTCGAGCAGTGGGGGTGCCAATAGTCCAAATTTCAGGACATGAGTGGCCATTTTTTGAAAAATAATCTAAACAAAACTGAATGTTTAATTAACACTTTTTTTGGGGGGTGCAATTTTAACCAGTGCCATTTGGGGGTGCCATTTGACAAATTCTGTCTTTATCCACTGCCTGGACAAAGGAGGGAAAGAGAAGAAGAAAAAACTGAGAAAGGAAGCTAATGGGCTAAGCGCTAAATATCAAAGACCCAATCACCTGGAAAACAGAGCATCTCGTGAAAAAGGATTAAAGCCAACATGGAAAAATGCAAAGCCAGTTTGGAAAATGGAAAAAGGAAAAGAAAATGGAAGGAAAGAGAAGAAGAAAAAACTGAGAAAGGAAGCTAATGGGCTAAGCGCTAATTAGCAAAGACCCAATCACCTGGAAAACAGAGCATCTCGTGAAAAAAGGATTAAAGCCAACATGGAAAAATGCAAAGCCAGTTTGGAAAATGGAAAAAGGAAAAGAGAATGGAAGGAAAGAGAAGAAGAAAAAACTGAGAAAGGAAGCTAATGGGCTAAGCGCTAAATAGCAAAGACCCAATCACCTGGTGAACAGAACATCTCGTGAAAAAGGATTAAAGCCAACATGGAAAAATGTGCAGCCAGTTTGGAAAATGGAAAAAGGAAGAGAAAATGGTAAGTCTATGCCTGATGAAGGTTTATATTAACCGAAACGTTGCAACAGACTTACCGTTAAAAATGACGTCATGGGGATCTGTGAAAAGGCAAATGTCCTGCATTAATGAATGAAATCGAATGTCCTGCATTAATGAATGAAATCAGAAGTCACTGGCTAAAATGAAAAAAGGGGAAACACCCTCCATTTAAAAGGTCAAAAAGGGAAAGGGTTGCTAACAAGGGAAAGAGAGAGTGGGCAAATGTCCACTTCTCGCTAGCAAGAGAAAGAGAGAGTGGGCAAATGTCCAGTTCTCATCCGTAAAACAAAAAAACACACGTTTAAGGGCAATTTTCCTGCCACTTGTCACCGGCGGCGGAGGAGATGTGAGTGCTTAGTGACTTGGAGTAGGCCAGTGCACAACGTGGGCTCCGGGCTTGTCTATATCTGAGTTTCCTTACCAATCCATAGCCCTAACCCTAACCCCAACCCCTCCCTAACCCTAACCCTAACCCTAACCCCAACCCCTCCCTAACCCTAACCCTAACCCCTCCCTGACCCTAACCCCAACCCCTCCCCAACCCTAACCCCTAACCCTAACCCCAACCCCTCCCTAACCCTAACCCTAACCCCAACCCCTCCCTAACCCTAACCCCAACCCCACCCTAACCCTAACCCCAACCCCACCCTAACCCCAACCCCTCCCTAACCCTAACCCTAACCCCTAACCCTAACCCTAAACCCAACCCTAATCCCCACTCGGATTTTGACATGGTTCCTGGAGCTGCGTCTATTTCCCCTAACCTAACCCAGCCCGTGCCACCCCGAGTTGCTGCACTTGCATGGCCTTCTGCATATTTCCTGAACTGGCTAACTTACCTGATAAGAGAGTGCCAATAATTCTAATTTCATGACCTGAGTGGCCAATTTTGAAAAACACTTATAGAGAATGGAATGTTCGATGAGCACTGTGTTTTTTGGGGGTGCCAGTTAAACCAGTGCCATTTGGGGGTGCCAGCTTATATAAGAAATGTGTAAAACTGTGCAAGAAGGCCGGATGGCTAAGCACTAAATAGCATAATGTAAAACCGTGCTAGAAGGCCGGATGGCTAAGCACTAAATAGCAGAAATACTTATAGACAATGGAATGTTCGATGAGCACTGTGTTTTTTTGGGGGTGCCAGTTAAACCAGTGCCATTTGGGGGTGCCAGTTTATAAAAAATTTGTAAAACTGTGCAGGAAGGCCGGATGGCTAAGCACTAAATAGCATAATGTAAAACCGTGCTAGAAGGCCGGATGGCTAAGCACTAAATAGCAGAAATACTTATAGACAATGGAATGTTCGATGAGCACTGTGTTTTTTGGGGGTGCCAGTTAAACCAGTGCCATTTGGGGGTGCCAGTTTATAAAAAATTTGTAAAACTGTGCAAGAAGGCCGGATGGCTAAGCACTAAATAGCAGAGTGTAAAACTGTGCAAGAAGGCCGGATGGCTAAGCACTAAATAGCAGAGGCCCAATTACTTGGCAAACAGAGTAGCTTGAAGGAAGATTTAAAGCCAGCTTTCGGGAAAGGTAAGGCCAGTTTGGGAAAAAGGAAAAGATATTGCCGCCTGAGAAGTGGGGGGAAAGAGAATAACGAAAGTACTTAGATGGGAAGCTGGTGGGCTAAGTGCTAAATAGCAGAGGCCCACTCACTTGGAAAACAGAGCAGCTGGGAGGATGTTTAAAGCCAGAATGGGGATAAGTAAAGCCAGCTTGGAAAAAGGAAAAGAAAATGGAAAAAGGAAAAGAAAATGGAGAGGCTAAGCCTGATTATGGACCAACAAAAACAAGATACAAACAAACAATGACGCATGAAACTGAATAACTTACCTGATGAGAGCGTTTGGAACAGCACTGAGTATGGGGGTGCCAATGTTTTCGAGCAGTGGGGGTGCCAATAGTCCAAATTTCAGGACATGAGTGGCCATTTTTTGAAAAATAATCTAAACAAAACTGAATGTTTAATTAACACTTTTTTTGGGGGGTGCAATTTTAACCAGTGCCATTTGGGGGTGCCATTTGACAAATTCTGTCTTTATCCACTGCCTGGACAAAGGAGGGAAAGAGAAGAAGAAAAAACTGAGAAAGGAAGCTAATGGGCTAAGCGCTAAATATCAAAGACCCAATCACCTGGAAAACAGAGCATCTCGTGAAAAAGGATTAAAGCCAACATGGAAAAATGCAAAGCCAGTTTGGAAAATGGAAAAAGGAAAAGAAAATGGAAGGAAAGAGAAGAAGAAAAAACTGAGAAAGGAAGCTAATGGGCTAAGCGCTAATTAGCAAAGACCCAATCACCTGGAAAACAGAGCATCTCGTGAAAAAAGGATTAAAGCCAACATGGAAAAATGCAAAGCCAGTTTGGAAAATGGAAAAAGGAAAAGAGAATGGAAGGAAAGAGAAGAAGAAAAAACTGAGAAAGGAAGCTAATGGGCTAAGCGCTAAATAGCAAAGACCCAATCACCTGGTGAACAGAACATCTCGTGAAAAAGGATTAAAGCCAACATGGAAAAATGTGCAGCCAGTTTGGAAAATGGAAAAAGGAAGAGAAAATGGTAAGTCTATGCCTGATGAAGGTTTATATTAACCGAAACGTTGCAACAGACTTACCGTTAAAAATGACGTCATGGGGATCTGTGAAAAGGCAAATGTCCTGCATTAATGAATGAAATCGAATGTCCTGCATTAATGAATGAAATCAGAAGTCACTGGCTAAAATGAAAAAAGGGGAAACACCCTCCATTTAAAAGGTCAAAAAGGGAAAGGGTTGCTAACAAGGGAAAGAGAGAGTGGGCAAATGTCCACTTCTCGCTAGCAAGAGAAAGAGAGAGTGGGCAAATGTCCAGTTCTCATCCGTAAAACAAAAAAACACACGTTTAAGGGCAATTTTCCTGCCACTTGTCACCGGCGGCGGAGGAGATGTGAGTGCTTAGTGACTTGGAGTAGGCCAGTGCACAACGTGGGCTCCGGGCTTGTCTATATCTGAGTTTCCTTACCAATCCATAGCCCTAACCCTAACCCCAACCCCTCCCTAACCCTAACCCTAACCCTAACCCCAACCCCTCCCTAACCCTAACCCTAACCCCTCCCTGACCCTAACCCCAACCCCTCCCCAACCCTAACCCCTAACCCTAACCCCAACCCCTCCCTAACCCTAACCCTAACCCCAACCCCTCCCTAACCCTAACCCCAACCCCACCCTAACCCTAACCCCAACCCCACCCTAACCCCAACCCCTCCCTAACCCTAACCCTAACCCCTAACCCTAACCCTAAACCCAACCCTAATCCCCACTCGGATTTTGACATGGTTCCTGGAGCTGCGTCTATTTCCCCTAACCTAACCCAGCCCGTGCCACCCCGAGTTGCTGCACTTGCATGGCCTTCTGCATATTTCCTGAACTGGCTAACTTACCTGATAAGAGAGTGCCAATAATTCTAATTTCATGACCTGAGTGGCCAATTTTGAAAAACACTTATAGAGAATGGAATGTTCGATGAGCACTGTGTTTTTTGGGGGTGCCAGTTAAACCAGTGCCATTTGGGGGTGCCAGCTTATATAAGAAATGTGTAAAACTGTGCAAGAAGGCCGGATGGCTAAGCACTAAATAGCATAATGTAAAACCGTGCTAGAAGGCCGGATGGCTAAGCACTAAATAGCAGAAATACTTATAGACAATGGAATGTTCGATGAGCACTGTGTTTTTTTGGGGGTGCCAGTTAAACCAGTGCCATTTGGGGGTGCCAGTTTATAAAAAATTTGTAAAACTGTGCAGGAAGGCCGGATGGCTAAGCACTAAATAGCATAATGTAAAACCGTGCTAGAAGGCCGGATGGCTAAGCACTAAATAGCAGAAATACTTATAGACAATGGAATGTTCGATGAGCACTGTGTTTTTTGGGGGTGCCAGTTAAACCAGTGCCATTTGGGGGTGCCAGTTTATAAAAAATTTGTAAAACTGTGCAAGAAGGCCGGATGGCTAAGCACTAAATAGCAGAGTGTAAAACTGTGCAAGAAGGCCGGATGGCTAAGCACTAAATAGCAGAGGCCCAATTACTTGGCAAACAGAGTAGCTTGAAGGAAGATTTAAAGCCAGCTTTCGGGAAAGGTAAGGCCAGTTTGGGAAAAAGGAAAAGATATTGCCGCCTGAGAAGTGGGGGGAAAGAGAATAACGAAAGTACTTAGATGGGAAGCTGGTGGGCTAAGTGCTAAATAGCAGAGGCCCACTCACTTGGAAAACAGAGCAGCTGGGAGGATGTTTAAAGCCAGAATGGGGATAAGTAAAGCCAGCTTGGAAAAAGGAAA
Organism: Silurus aristotelis; assembly: GCF_946808225.1. Classification (NCBI taxonomy): domain Eukaryota; kingdom Metazoa; phylum Chordata; class Actinopteri; order Siluriformes; family Siluridae; genus Silurus; species Silurus aristotelis. The sequence continues at coordinate 25,769,574 of NC_139588.1, read as the reverse complement.
AGAAAATGGAAAAAGGAAAAGAAAATGGAGAGGCTAAGCCTGATTATGGACCAACAAAAACAAGATACAAACAAACAATGACGCATGAAACTGAATAACTTACCTGATGAGAGCGTTTGGAACAGCACTGAGTATGGGGGTGCCAATGTTTTCGAGCAGTGGGGGTGCCAATAGTCCAAATTTCAGGACATGAGTGGCCATTTTTTGAAAAATAATCTAAACAAAACTGAATGTTTAATTAACACTTTTTTTGGGGGGTGCAATTTTAACCAGTGCCATTTGGGGGTGCCATTTGACAAATTCTGTCTTTATCCACTGCCTGGACAAAGGAGGGAAAGAGAAGAAGAAAAAACTGAGAAAGGAAGCTAATGGGCTAAGCGCTAAATATCAAAGACCCAATCACCTGGAAAACAGAGCATCTCGTGAAAAAGGATTAAAGCCAACATGGAAAAATGCAAAGCCAGTTTGGAAAATGGAAAAAGGAAAAGAAAATGGAAGGAAAGAGAAGAAGAAAAAACTGAGAAAGGAAGCTAATGGGCTAAGCGCTAATTAGCAAAGACCCAATCACCTGGAAAACAGAGCATCTCGTGAAAAAAGGATTAAAGCCAACATGGAAAAATGCAAAGCCAGTTTGGAAAATGGAAAAAGGAAAAGAGAATGGAAGGAAAGAGAAGAAGAAAAAACTGAGAAAGGAAGCTAATGGGCTAAGCGCTAAATAGCAAAGACCCAATCACCTGGTGAACAGAACATCTCGTGAAAAAGGATTAAAGCCAACATGGAAAAATGTGCAGCCAGTTTGGAAAATGGAAAAAGGAAGAGAAAATGGTAAGTCTATGCCTGATGAAGGTTTATATTAACCGAAACGTTGCAACAGACTTACCGTTAAAAATGACGTCATGGGGATCTGTGAAAAGGCAAATGTCCTGCATTAATGAATGAAATCGAATGTCCTGCATTAATGAATGAAATCAGAAGTCACTGGCTAAAATGAAAAAAGGGGAAACACCCTCCATTTAAAAGGTCAAAAAGGGAAAGGGTTGCTAACAAGGGAAAGAGAGAGTGGGCAAATGTCCACTTCTCGCTAGCAAGAGAAAGAGAGAGTGGGCAAATGTCCAGTTCTCATCCGTAAAACAAAAAAACACACGTTTAAGGGCAATTTTCCTGCCACTTGTCACCGGCGGCGGAGGAGATGTGAGTGCTTAGTGACTTGGAGTAGGCCAGTGCACAACGTGGGCTCCGGGCTTGTCTATATCTGAGTTTCCTTACCAATCCATAGCCCTAACCCTAACCCCAACCCCTCCCTAACCCTAACCCTAACCCTAACCCCAACCCCTCCCTAACCCTAACCCTAACCCCTCCCTGACCCTAACCCCAACCCCTCCCCAACCCTAACCCCTAACCCTAACCCCAACCCCTCCCTAACCCTAACCCTAACCCCAACCCCTCCCTAACCCTAACCCCAACCCCACCCTAACCCTAACCCCAACCCCACCCTAACCCCAACCCCTCCCTAACCCTAACCCTAACCCCTAACCCTAACCCTAAACCCAACCCTAATCCCCACTCGGATTTTGACATGGTTCCTGGAGCTGCGTCTATTTCCCCTAACCTAACCCAGCCCGTGCCACCCCGAGTTGCTGCACTTGCATGGCCTTCTGCATATTTCCTGAACTGGCTAACTTACCTGATAAGAGAGTGCCAATAATTCTAATTTCATGACCTGAGTGGCCAATTTTGAAAAACACTTATAGAGAATGGAATGTTCGATGAGCACTGTGTTTTTTGGGGGTGCCAGTTAAACCAGTGCCATTTGGGGGTGCCAGCTTATATAAGAAATGTGTAAAACTGTGCAAGAAGGCCGGATGGCTAAGCACTAAATAGCATAATGTAAAACCGTGCTAGAAGGCCGGATGGCTAAGCACTAAATAGCAGAAATACTTATAGACAATGGAATGTTCGATGAGCACTGTGTTTTTTTGGGGGTGCCAGTTAAACCAGTGCCATTTGGGGGTGCCAGTTTATAAAAAATTTGTAAAACTGTGCAGGAAGGCCGGATGGCTAAGCACTAAATAGCATAATGTAAAACCGTGCTAGAAGGCCGGATGGCTAAGCACTAAATAGCAGAAATACTTATAGACAATGGAATGTTCGATGAGCACTGTGTTTTTTGGGGGTGCCAGTTAAACCAGTGCCATTTGGGGGTGCCAGTTTATAAAAAATTTGTAAAACTGTGCAAGAAGGCCGGATGGCTAAGCACTAAATAGCAGAGTGTAAAACTGTGCAAGAAGGCCGGATGGCTAAGCACTAAATAGCAGAGGCCCAATTACTTGGCAAACAGAGTAGCTTGAAGGAAGATTTAAAGCCAGCTTTCGGGAAAGGTAAGGCCAGTTTGGGAAAAAGGAAAAGATATTGCCGCCTGAGAAGTGGGGGGAAAGAGAATAACGAAAGTACTTAGATGGGAAGCTGGTGGGCTAAGTGCTAAATAGCAGAGGCCCACTCACTTGGAAAACAGAGCAGCTGGGAGGATGTTTAAAGCCAGAATGGGGATAAGTAAAGCCAGCTTGGAAAAAGGAAAAGAAAATGGAAAAAGGAAAAGAAAATGGAGAGGCTAAGCCTGATTATGGACCAACAAAAACAAGATACAAACAAACAATGACGCATGAAACTGAATAACTTACCTGATGAGAGCGTTTGGAACAGCACTGAGTATGGGGGTGCCAATGTTTTCGAGCAGTGGGGGTGCCAATAGTCCAAATTTCAGGACATGAGTGGCCATTTTTTGAAAAATAATCTAAACAAAACTGAATGTTTAATTAACACTTTTTTTGGGGGGTGCAATTTTAACCAGTGCCATTTGGGGGTGCCATTTGACAAATTCTGTCTTTATCCACTGCCTGGACAAAGGAGGGAAAGAGAAGAAGAAAAAACTGAGAAAGGAAGCTAATGGGCTAAGCGCTAAATATCAAAGACCCAATCACCTGGAAAACAGAGCATCTCGTGAAAAAGGATTAAAGCCAACATGGAAAAATGCAAAGCCAGTTTGGAAAATGGAAAAAGGAAAAGAAAATGGAAGGAAAGAGAAGAAGAAAAAACTGAGAAAGGAAGCTAATGGGCTAAGCGCTAATTAGCAAAGACCCAATCACCTGGAAAACAGAGCATCTCGTGAAAAAAGGATTAAAGCCAACATGGAAAAATGCAAAGCCAGTTTGGAAAATGGAAAAAGGAAAAGAGAATGGAAGGAAAGAGAAGAAGAAAAAACTGAGAAAGGAAGCTAATGGGCTAAGCGCTAAATAGCAAAGACCCAATCACCTGGTGAACAGAACATCTCGTGAAAAAGGATTAAAGCCAACATGGAAAAATGTGCAGCCAGTTTGGAAAATGGAAAAAGGAAGAGAAAATGGTAAGTCTATGCCTGATGAAGGTTTATATTAACCGAAACGTTGCAACAGACTTACCGTTAAAAATGACGTCATGGGGATCTGTGAAAAGGCAAATGTCCTGCATTAATGAATGAAATCAGAAGTCACTGGCTAAAATGAAAAAAGGGGAAACACCCTCCATTTAAAAGGTCAAAAAGGGAAAGGGTTGCTAACAAGGGAAAGAGAGAGTGGGCAAATGTCCACTTCTCGCTAGCAAGAGAAAGAGAGAGTGGGCAAATGTCCAGTTCTCATCCGTAAAACAAAAAAACACACGTTTAAGGGCAATTTTCCTGCCACTTGTCACCGGCGGCGGAGGAGATGTGAGTGCTTAGTGACTTGGAGTAGGCCAGTGCACAACGTGGGCTCCGGGCTTGTCTATATCTGAGTTTCCTTACCAATCCATAGCCCTAACCCTAACCCCAACCCCTCCCTAACCCTAACCCTAACCCTAACCCCAACCCCTCCCTAACCCTAACCCTAACCCCTCCCTGACCCTAACCCCAACCCCTCCCCAACCCTAACCCCTAACCCTAACCCCAACCCCTCCCTAACCCTAACCCTAACCCCAACCCCTCCCTAACCCTAACCCCAACCCCACCCTAACCCTAACCCCAACCCCACCCTAACCCCAACCCCTCCCTAACCCTAACCCTAACCCCTAACCCTAACCCTAAACCCAACCCTAATCCCCACTCGGATTTTGACATGGTTCCTGGAGCTGCGTCTATTTCCCCTAACCTAACCCAGCCCGTGCCACCCCGAGTTGCTGCACTTGCATGGCCTTCTGCATATTTCCTGAACTGGCTAACTTACCTGATAAGAGAGTGCCAATAATTCTAATTTCATGACCTGAGTGGCCAATTTTGAAAAACACTTATAGAGAATGGAATGTTCGATGAGCACTGTGTTTTTTGGGGGTGCCAGTTAAACCAGTGCCATTTGGGGGTGCCAGCTTATATAAGAAATGTGTAAAACTGTGCAAGAAGGCCGGATGGCTAAGCACTAAATAGCATAATGTAAAACCGTGCTAGAAGGCCGGATGGCTAAGCACTAAATAGCAGAAATACTTATAGACAATGGAATGTTCGATGAGCACTGTGTTTTTTTGGGGGTGCCAGTTAAACCAGTGCCATTTGGGGGTGCCAGTTTATAAAAAATTTGTAAAACTGTGCAGGAAGGCCGGATGGCTAAGCACTAAATAGCATAATGTAAAACCGTGCTAGAAGGCCGGATGGCTAAGCACTAAATAGCAGAAATACTTATAGACAATGGAATGTTCGATGAGCACTGTGTTTTTTGGGGGTGCCAGTTAAACCAGTGCCATTTGGGGGTGCCAGTTTATAAAAAATTTGTAAAACTGTGCAAGAAGGCCGGATGGCTAAGCACTAAATAGCAGAGTGTAAAACTGTGCAAGAAGGCCGGATGGCTAAGCACTAAATAGCAGAGGCCCAATTACTTGGCAAACAGAGTAGCTTGAAGGAAGATTTAAAGCCAGCTTTCGGGAAAGGTAAGGCCAGTTTGGGAAAAAGGAAAAGATATTGCCGCCTGAGAAGTGGGGGGAAAGAGAATAACGAAAGTACTTAGATGGGAAGCTGGTGGGCTAAGTGCTAAATAGCAGAGGCCCACTCACTTGGAAAACAGAGCAGCTGGGAGGATGTTTAAAGCCAGAATGGGGATAAGTAAAGCCAGCTTGGAAAAAGGAAAAGAAAATGGAAAAAGGAAAAGAAAATGGAGAGGCTAAGCCTGATTATGGACCAACAAAAACAAGATACAAACAAACAATGACGCATGAAACTGAATAACTTACCTGATGAGAGCGTTTGGAACAGCACTGAGTATGGGGGTGCCAATGTTTTCGAGCAGTGGGGGTGCCAATAGTCCAAATTTCAGGACATGAGTGGCCATTTTTTGAAAAATAATCTAAACAAAACTGAATGTTTAATTAACACTTTTTTTGGGGGGTGCAATTTTAACCAGTGCCATTTGGGGGTGCCATTTGACAAATTCTGTCTTTATCCACTGCCTGGACAAAGGAGGGAAAGAGAAGAAGAAAAAACTGAGAAAGGAAGCTAATGGGCTAAGCGCTAAATATCAAAGACCCAATCACCTGGAAAACAGAGCATCTCGTGAAAAAGGATTAAAGCCAACATGGAAAAATGCAAAGCCAGTTTGGAAAATGGAAAAAGGAAAAGAAAATGGAAGGAAAGAGAAGAAGAAAAAACTGAGAAAGGAAGCTAATGGGCTAAGCGCTAATTAGCAAAGACCCAATCACCTGGAAAACAGAGCATCTCGTGAAAAAAGGATTAAAGCCAACATGGAAAAATGCAAAGCCAGTTTGGAAAATGGAAAAAGGAAAAGAGAATGGAAGGAAAGAGAAGAAGAAAAAACTGAGAAAGGAAGCTAATGGGCTAAGCGCTAAATAGCAAAGACCCAATCACCTGGTGAACAGAACATCTCGTGAAAAAGGATTAAAGCCAACATGGAAAAATGTGCAGCCAGTTTGGAAAATGGAAAAAGGAAGAGAAAATGGTAAGTCTATGCCTGATGAAGGTTTATATTAACCGAAACGTTGCAACAGACTTACCGTTAAAAATGACGTCATGGGGATCTGTGAAAAGGCAAATGTCCTGCATTAATGAATGAAATCGAATGTCCTGCATTAATGAATGAAATCAGAAGTCACTGGCTAAAATGAAAAAAGGGGAAACACCCTCCATTTAAAAGGTCAAAAAGGGAAAGGGTTGCTAACAAGGGAAAGAGAGAGTGGGCAAATGTCCACTTCTCGCTAGCAAGAGAAAGAGAGAGTGGGCAAATGTCCAGTTCTCATCCGTAAAACAAAAAAACACACGTTTAAGGGCAATTTTCCTGCCACTTGTCACCGGCGGCGGAGGAGATGTGAGTGCTTAGTGACTTGGAGTAGGCCAGTGCACAACGTGGGCTCCGGGCTTGTCTATATCTGAGTTTCCTTACCAATCCATAGCCCTAACCCTAACCCCAACCCCTCCCTAACCCTAACCCTAACCCTAACCCCAACCCCTCCCTAACCCTAACCCTAACCCCTCCCTGACCCTAACCCCAACCCCTCCCCAACCCTAACCCCTAACCCTAACCCCAACCCCTCCCTAACCCTAACCCTAACCCCAACCCCTCCCTAACCCTAACCCCAACCCCACCCTAACCCTAACCCCAACCCCACCCTAACCCCAACCCCTCCCTAACCCTAACCCCTAACCCTAACCCTAAACCCAACCCTAATCCCCACTCGGATTTTGACATGGTTCCTGGAGCTGCGTCTATTTCCCCTAACCTAACCCAGCCCGTGCCACCCCGAGTTGCTGCACTTGCATGGCCTTCTGCATATTTCCTGAACTGGCTAACTTACCTGATAAGAGAGTGCCAATAATTCTAATTTCATGACCTGAGTGGCCAATTTTGAAAAACACTTATAGAGAATGGAATGTTCGATGAGCACTGTGTTTTTTGGGGGTGCCAGTTAAACCAGTGCCATTTGGGGGTGCCAGCTTATATAAGAAATGTGTAAAACTGTGCAAGAAGGCCGGATGGCTAAGCACTAAATAGCATAATGTAAAACCGTGCTAGAAGGCCGGATGGCTAAGCACTAAATAGCAGAAATACTTATAGACAATGGAATGTTCGATGAGCACTGTGTTTTTTTGGGGGTGCCAGTTAAACCAGTGCCATTTGGGGGTGCCAGTTTATAAAAAATTTGTAAAACTGTGCAGGAAGGCCGGATGGCTAAGCACTAAATAGCATAATGTAAAACCGTGCTAGAAGGCCGGATGGCTAAGCACTAAATAGCAGAAATACTTATAGACAATGGAATGTTCGATGAGCACTGTGTTTTTTGGGGGTGCCAGTTAAACCAGTGCCATTTGGGGGTGCCAGTTTATAAAAAATTTGTAAAACTGTGCAAGAAGGCCGGATGGCTAAGCACTAAATAGCAGAGTGTAAAACTGTGCAAGAAGGCCGGATGGCTAAGCACTAAATAGCAGAGGCCCAATTACTTGGCAAACAGAGTAGCTTGAAGGAAGATTTAAAGCCAGCTTTCGGGAAAGGTAAGGCCAGTTTGGGAAAAAGGAAAAGATATTGCCGCCTGAGAAGTGGGGGGAAAGAGAATAACGAAAGTACTTAGATGGGAAGCTGGTGGGCTAAGTGCTAAATAGCAGAGGCCCACTCACTTGGAAAACAGAGCAGCTGGGAGGATGTTTAAAGCCAGAATGGGGATAAGTAAAGCCAGCTTGGAAAAAGGAAAAGAAAATGGAAAAAGGAAAAGAAAATGGAGAGGCTAAGCCTGATTATGGACCAACAAAAACAAGATACAAACAAACAATGACGCATGAAACTGAATAACTTACCTGATGAGAGCGTTTGGAACAGCACTGAGTATGGGGGTGCCAATGTTTTCGAGCAGTGGGGGTGCCAATAGTCCAAATTTCAGGACATGAGTGGCCATTTTTTGAAAAATAATCTAAACAAAACTGAATGTTTAATTAACACTTTTTTTGGGGGGTGCAATTTTAACCAGTGCCATTTGGGGGTGCCATTTGACAAATTCTGTCTTTATCCACTGCCTGGACAAAGGAGGGAAAGAGAAGAAGAAAAAACTGAGAAAGGAAGCTAATGGGCTAAGCGCTAAATATCAAAGACCCAATCACCTGGAAAACAGAGCATCTCGTGAAAAAGGATTAAAGCCAACATGGAAAAATGCAAAGCCAGTTTGGAAAATGGAAAAAGGAAAAGAAAATGGAAGGAAAGAGAAGAAGAAAAAACTGAGAAAGGAAGCTAATGGGCTAAGCGCTAATTAGCAAAGACCCAATCACCTGGAAAACAGAGCATCTCGTGAAAAAAGGATTAAAGCCAACATGGAAAAATGCAAAGCCAGTTTGGAAAATGGAAAAAGGAAAAGAGAATGGAAGGAAAGAGAAGAAGAAAAAACTGAGAAAGGAAGCTAATGGGCTAAGCGCTAAATAGCAAAGACCCAATCACCTGGTGAACAGAACATCTCGTGAAAAAGGATTAAAGCCAACATGGAAAAATGTGCAGCCAGTTTGGAAAATGGAAAAAGGAAGAGAAAATGGTAAGTCTATGCCTGATGAAGGTTTATATTAACCGAAACGTTGCAACAGACTTACCGTTAAAAATGACGTCATGGGGATCTGTGAAAAGGCAAATGTCCTGCATTAATGAATGAAATCGAATGTCCTGCATTAATGAATGAAATCAGAAGTCACTGGCTAAAATGAAAAAAGGGGAAACACCCTCCATTTAAAAGGTCAAAAAGGGAAAGGGTTGCTAACAAGGGAAAGAGAGAGTGGGCAAATGTCCACTTCTCGCTAGCAAGAGAAAGAGAGAGTGGGCAAATGTCCAGTTCTCATCCGTAAAACAAAAAAACACACGTTTAAGGGCAATTTTCCTGCCACTTGTCACCGGCGGCGGAGGAGATGTGAGTGCTTAGTGACTTGGAGTAGGCCAGTGCACAACGTGGGCTCCGGGCTTGTCTATATCTGAGTTTCCTTACCAATCCATAGCCCTAACCCTAACCCCAACCCCTCCCTAACCCTAACCCTAACCCTAACCCCAACCCCTCCCTAACCCTAACCCTAACCCCTCCCTGACCCTAACCCCAACCCCTCCCCAACCCTAACCCCTAACCCTAACCCCAACCCCTCCCTAACCCTAACCCTAACCCCAACCCCTCCCTAACCCTAACCCCAACCCCACCCTAACCCTAACCCCAACCCCACCCTAACCCCAACCCCTCCCTAACCCTAACCCTAACCCCTAACCCTAACCCTAAACCCAACCCTAATCCCCACTCGGATTTTGACATGGTTCCTGGAGCTGCGTCTATTTCCCCTAACCTAACCCAGCCCGTGCCACCCCGAGTTGCTGCACTTGCATGGCCTTCTGCATATTTCCTGAACTGGCTAACTTACCTGATAAGAGAGTGCCAATAATTCTAATTTCATGACCTGAGTGGCCAATTTTGAAAAACACTTATAGAGAATGGAATGTTCGATGAGCACTGTGTTTTTTGGGGGTGCCAGTTAAACCAGTGCCATTTGGGGGTGCCAGCTTATATAAGAAATGTGTAAAACTGTGCAAGAAGGCCGGATGGCTAAGCACTAAATAGCATAATGTAAAACCGTGCTAGAAGGCCGGATGGCTAAGCACTAAATAGCAGAAATACTTATAGACAATGGAATGTTCGATGAGCACTGTGTTTTTTTGGGGGTGCCAGTTAAACCAGTGCCATTTGGGGGTGCCAGTTTATAAAAAATTTGTAAAACTGTGCAGGAAGGCCGGATGGCTAAGCACTAAATAGCATAATGTAAAACCGTGCTAGAAGGCCGGATGGCTAAGCACTAAATAGCAGAAATACTTATAGACAATGGAATGTTCGATGAGCACTGTGTTTTTTGGGGGTGCCAGTTAAACCAGTGCCATTTGGGGGTGCCAGTTTATAAAAAATTTGTAAAACTGTGCAAGAAGGCCGGATGGCTAAGCACTAAATAGCAGAGTGTAAAACTGTGCAAGAAGGCCGGATGGCTAAGCACTAAATAGCAGAGGCCCAATTACTTGGCAAACAGAGTAGCTTGAAGGAAGATTTAAAGCCAGCTTTCGGGAAAGGTAAGGCCAGTTTGGGAAAAAGGAAAAGATATTGCCGCCTGAGAAGTGGGGGGAAAGAGAATAACGAAAGTACTTAGATGGGAAGCTGGTGGGCTAAGTGCTAAATAGCAGAGGCCCACTCACTTGGAAAACAGAGCAGCTGGGAGGATGTTTAAAGCCAGAATGGGGATAAGTAAAGCCAGCTTGGAAAAAGGAAAAGAAAATGGAAAAAGGAAAAGAAAATGGAGAGGCTAAGCCTGATTATGGACCAACAAAAACAAGATACAAACAAACAATGACGCATGAAACTGAATAACTTACCTGATGAGAGCGTTTGGAACAGCACTGAGTATGGGGGTGCCAATGTTTTCGAGCAGTGGGGGTGCCAATAGTCCAAATTTCAGGACATGAGTGGCCATTTTTTGAAAAATAATCTAAACAAAACTGAATGTTTAATTAACACTTTTTTTGGGGGGTGCAATTTTAACCAGTGCCATTTGGGGGTGCCATTTGACAAATTCTGTCTTTATCCACTGCCTGGACAAAGGAGGGAAAGAGAAGAAGAAAAAACTGAGAAAGGAAGCTAATGGGCTAAGCGCTAAATATCAAAGACCCAATCACCTGGAAAACAGAGCATCTCGTGAAAAAGGATTAAAGCCAACATGGAAAAATGCAAAGCCAGTTTGGAAAATGGAAAAAGGAAAAGAAAATGGAAGGAAAGAGAAGAAGAAAAAACTGAGAAAGGAAGCTAATGGGCTAAGCGCTAATTAGCAAAGACCCAATCACCTGGAAAACAGAGCATCTCGTGAAAAAAGGATTAAAGCCAACATGGAAAAATGCAAAGCCAGTTTGGAAAATGGAAAAAGGAAAAGAGAATGGAAGGAAAGAGAAGAAGAAAAAACTGAGAAAGGAAGCTAATGGGCTAAGCGCTAAATAGCAAAGACCCAATCACCTGGTGAACAGAACATCTCGTGAAAAAGGATTAAAGCCAACATGGAAAAATGTGCAGCCAGTTTGGAAAATGGAAAAAGGAAGAGAAAATGGTAAGTCTATGCCTGATGAAGGTTTATATTAACCGAAACGTTGCAACAGACTTACCGTTAAAAATGACGTCATGGGGATCTGTGAAAAGGCAAATGTCCTGCATTAATGAATGAAATCGAATGTCCTGCATTAATGAATGAAATCAGAAGTCACTGGCTAAAATGAAAAAAGGGGAAACACCCTCCATTTAAAAGGTCAAAAAGGGAAAGGGTTGCTAACAAGGGAAAGAGAGAGTGGGCAAATGTCCACTTCTCGCTAGCAAGAGAAAGAGAGAGTGGGCAAATGTCCAGTTCTCATCCGTAAAACAAAAAAACACACGTTTAAGGGCAATTTTCCTGCCACTTGTCACCGGCGGCGGAGGAGATGTGAGTGCTTAGTGACTTGGAGTAGGCCAGTGCACAACGTGGGCTCCGGGCTTGTCTATATCTGAGTTTCCTTACCAATCCATAGCCCTAACCCTAACCCCAACCCCTCCCTAACCCTAACCCTAACCCTAACCCCAACCCCTCCCTAACCCTAACCCTAACCCCTCCCTGACCCTAACCCCAACCCCTCCCCAACCCTAACCCCTAACCCTAACCCCAACCCCTCCCTAACCCTAACCCTAACCCCAACCCCTCCCTAACCCTAACCCCAACCCCACCCTAACCCTAACCCCAACCCCTCCCTAACCCTAACCCTAACCCCTAACCCTAACCCTAAACCCAACCCTAATCCCCACTCGGATTTTGACATGGTTCCTGGAGCTGCGTCTATTTCCCCTAACCTAACCCAGCCCGTGCCACCCCGAGTTGCTGCACTTGCATGGCCTTCTGCATATTTCCTGAACTGGCTAACTTACCTGATAAGAGAGTGCCAATAATTCTAATTTCATGACCTGAGTGGCCAATTTTGAAAAACACTTATAGAGAATGGAATGTTCGATGAGCACTGTGTTTTTTGGGGGTGCCAGTTAAACCAGTGCCATTTGGGGGTGCCAGCTTATATAAGAAATGTGTAAAACTGTGCAAGAAGGCCGGATGGCTAAGCACTAAATAGCATAATGTAAAACCGTGCTAGAAGGCCGGATGGCTAAGCACTAAATAGCAGAAATACTTATAGACAATGGAATGTTCGATGAGCACTGTGTTTTTTTGGGGGTGCCAGTTAAACCAGTGCCATTTGGGGGTGCCAGTTTATAAAAAATTTGTAAAACTGTGCAGGAAGGCCGGATGGCTAAGCACTAAATAGCATAATGTAAAACCGTGCTAGAAGGCCGGATGGCTAAGCACTAAATAGCAGAAATACTTATAGACAATGGAATGTTCGATGAGCACTGTGTTTTTTGGGGGTGCCAGTTAAACCAGTGCCATTTGGGGGTGCCAGTTTATAAAAAATTTGTAAAACTGTGCAAGAAGGCCGGATGGCTAAGCACTAAATAGCAGAGTGTAAAACTGTGCAAGAAGGCCGGATGGCTAAGCACTAAATAGCAGAGGCCCAATTACTTGGCAAACAGAGTAGCTTGAAGGAAGATTTAAAGCCAGCTTTCGGGAAAGGTAAGGCCAGTTTGGGAAAAAGGAAAAGATATTGCCGCCTGAGAAGTGGGGGGAAAGAGAATAACGAAAGTACTTAGATGGGAAGCTGGTGGGCTAAGTGCTAAATAGCAGAGGCCCACTCACTTGGAAAACAGAGCAGCTGGGAGGATGTTTAAAGCCAGAATGGGGATAAGTAAAGCCAGCTTGGAAAAAGGAAAAGAAAATGGAAAAAGGAAAAGAAAATGGAGAGGCTAAGCCTGATTATGGACCAACAAAAACAAGATACAAACAAACAATGACGCATGAAACTGAATAACTTACCTGATGAGAGCGTTTGGAACAGCACTGAGTATGGGGGTGCCAATGTTTTCGAGCAGTGGGGGTGCCAATAGTCCAAATTTCAGGACATGAGTGGCCATTTTTTGAAAAATAATCTAAACAAAACTGAATGTTTAATTAACACTTTTTTTGGGGGGTGCAATTTTAACCAGTGCCATTTGGGGGTGCCATTTGACAAATTCTGTCTTTATCCACTGCCTGGACAAAGGAGGGAAAGAGAAGAAGAAAAAACTGAGAAAGGAAGCTAATGGGCTAAGCGCTAAATATCAAAGACCCAATCACCTGGAAAACAGAGCATCTCGTGAAAAAGGATTAAAGCCAACATGGAAAAATGCAAAGCCAGTTTGGAAAATGGAAAAAGGAAAAGAAAATGGAAGGAAAGAGAAGAAGAAAAAACTGAGAAAGGAAGCTAATGGGCTAAGCGCTAATTAGCAAAGACCCAATCACCTGGAAAACAGAGCATCTCGTGAAAAAAGGATTAAAGCCAACATGGAAAAATGCAAAGCCAGTTTGGAAAATGGAAAAAGGAAAAGAGAATGGAAGGAAAGAGAAGAAGAAAAAACTGAGAAAGGAAGCTAATGGGCTAAGCGCTAAATAGCAAAGACCCAATCACCTGGTGAACAGAACATCTCGTGAAAAAGGATTAAAGCCAACATGGAAAAATGTGCAGCCAGTTTGGAAAATGGAAAAAGGAAGAGAAAATGGTAAGTCTATGCCTGATGAAGGTTTATATTAACCGAAACGTTGCAACAGACTTACCGTTAAAAATGACGTCATGGGGATCTGTGAAAAGGCAAATGTCCTGCATTAATGAATGAAATCGAATGTCCTGCATTAATGAATGAAATCAGAAGTCACTGGCTAAAATGAAAAAAGGGGAAACACCCTCCATTTAAAAGGTCAAAAAGGGAAAGGGTTGCTAACAAGGGAAAGAGAGAGTGGGCAAATGTCCACTTCTCGCTAGCAAGAGAAAGAGAGAGTGGGCAAATGTCCAGTTCTCATCCGTAAAACAAAAAAACACACGTTTAAGGGCAATTTTCCTGCCACTTGTCACCGGCGGCGGAGGAGATGTGAGTGCTTAGTGACTTGGAGTAGGCCAGTGCACAACGTGGGCTCCGGGCTTGTCTATATCTGAGTTTCCTTACCAATCCATAGCCCTAACCCTAACCCCAACCCCTCCCTAACCCTAACCCTAACCCTAACCCCAACCCCTCCCTAACCCTAACCCTAACCCCTCCCTGACCCTAACCCCAACCCCTCCCCAACCCTAACCCCTAACCCTAACCCCAACCCCTCCCTAACCCTAACCCTAACCCCAACCCCTCCCTAACCCTAACCCCAACCCCACCCTAACCCTAACCCCAACCCCACCCTAACCCCAACCCCTCCCTAACCCTAACCCTAACCCCTAACCCTAACCCTAAACCCAACCCTAATCCCCACTCGGATTTTGACATGGTTCCTGGAGCTGCGTCTATTTCCCCTAACCTAACCCAGCCCGTGCCACCCCGAGTTGCTGCACTTGCATGGCCTTCTGCATATTTCCTGAACTGGCTAACTTACCTGATAAGAGAGTGCCAATAATTCTAATTTCATGACCTGAGTGGCCAATTTTGAAAAACACTTATAGAGAATGGAATGTTCGATGAGCACTGTGTTTTTTGGGGGTGCCAGTTAAACCAGTGCCATTTGGGGGTGCCAGCTTATATAAGAAATGTGTAAAACTGTGCAAGAAGGCCGGATGGCTAAGCACTAAATAGCATAATGTAAAACCGTGCTAGAAGGCCGGATGGCTAAGCACTAAATAGCAGAAATACTTATAGACAATGGAATGTTCGATGAGCACTGTGTTTTTTTGGGGGTGCCAGTTAAACCAGTGCCATTTGGGGGTGCCAGTTTATAAAAAATTTGTAAAACTGTGCAGGAAGGCCGGATGGCTAAGCACTAAATAGCATAATGTAAAACCGTGCTAGAAGGCCGGATGGCTAAGCACTAAATAGCAGAAATACTTATAGACAATGGAATGTTCGATGAGCACTGTGTTTTTTGGGGGTGCCAGTTAAACCAGTGCCATTTGGGGGTGCCAGTTTATAAAAAATTTGTAAAACTGTGCAAGAAGGCCGGATGGCTAAGCACTAAATAGCAGAGTGTAAAACTGTGCAAGAAGGCCGGATGGCTAAGCACTAAATAGCAGAGGCCCAATTACTTGGCAAACAGAGTAGCTTGAAGGAAGATTTAAAGCCAGCTTTCGGGAAAGGTAAGGCCAGTTTGGGAAAAAGGAAAAGATATTGCCGCCTGAGAAGTGGGGGGAAAGAGAATAACGAAAGTACTTAGATGGGAAGCTGGTGGGCTAAGTGCTAAATAGCAGAGGCCCACTCACTTGGAAAACAGAGCAGCTGGGAGGATGTTTAAAGCCAGAATGGGGATAAGTAAAGCCAGCTTGGAAAAAGGAAAAGAAAATGGAAAAAGGAAAAGAAAATGGAGAGGCTAAGCCTGATTATGGACCAACAAAAACAAGATACAAACAAACAATGACGCATGAAACTGAATAACTTACCTGATGAGAGCGTTTGGAACAGCACTGAGTATGGGGGTGCCAATGTTTTCGAGCAGTGGGGGTGCCAATAGTCCAAATTTCAGGACATGAGTGGCCATTTTTTGAAAAATAATCTAAACAAAACTGAATGTTTAATTAACACTTTTTTTGGGGGGTGCAATTTTAACCAGTGCCATTTGGGGGTGCCATTTGACAAATTCTGTCTTTATCCACTGCCTGGACAAAGGAGGGAAAGAGAAGAAGAAAAAACTGAGAAAGGAAGCTAATGGGCTAAGCGCTAAATATCAAAGACCCAATCACCTGGAAAACAGAGCATCTCGTGAAAAAGGATTAAAGCCAACATGGAAAAATGCAAAGCCAGTTTGGAAAATGGAAAAAGGAAAAGAAAATGGAAGGAAAGAGAAGAAGAAAAAACTGAGAAAGGAAGCTAATGGGCTAAGCGCTAATTAGCAAAGACCCAATCACCTGGAAAACAGAGCATCTCGTGAAAAAAGGATTAAAGCCAACATGGAAAAATGCAAAGCCAGTTTGGAAAATGGAAAAAGGAAAAGAGAATGGAAGGAAAGAGAAGAAGAAAAAACTGAGAAAGGAAGCTAATGGGCTAAGCGCTAAATAGCAAAGACCCAATCACCTGGTGAACAGAACATCTCGTGAAAAAGGATTAAAGCCAACATGGAAAAATGTGCAGCCAGTTTGGAAAATGGAAAAAGGAAGAGAAAATGGTAAGTCTATGCCTGATGAAGGTTTATATTAACCGAAACGTTGCAACAGACTTACCGTTAAAAATGACGTCATGGGGATCTGTGAAAAGGCAAATGTCCTGCATTAATGAATGAAATCAGAAGTCACTGGCTAAAATGAAAAAAGGGGAAACACCCTCCATTTAAAAGGTCAAAAAGGGAAAGGGTTGCTAACAAGGGAAAGAGAGAGTGGGCAAATGTCCACTTCTCGCTAGCAAGAGAAAGAGAGAGTGGGCAAATGTCCAGTTCTCATCCGTAAAACAAAAAAACACACGTTTAAGGGCAATTTTCCTGCCACTTGTCACCGGCGGCGGAGGAGATGTGAGTGCTTAGTGACTTGGAGTAGGCCAGTGCACAACGTGGGCTCCGGGCTTGTCTATATCTGAGTTTCCTTACCAATCCATAGCCCTAACCCTAACCCCAACCCCTCCCTAACCCTAACCCTAACCCTAACCCCAACCCCTCCCTAACCCTAACCCTAACCCCTCCCTGACCCTAACCCCAACCCCTCCCCAACCCTAACCCCTAACCCTAACCCCAACCCCTCCCTAACCCTAACCCTAACCCCAACCCCTCCCTAACCCTAACCCCAACCCCACCCTAACCCTAACCCCAACCCCACCCTAACCCCAACCCCTCCCTAACCCTAACCCTAACCCCTAACCCTAACCCTAAACCCAACCCTAATCCCCACTCGGATTTTGACATGGTTCCTGGAGCTGCGTCTATTTCCCCTAACCTAACCCAGCCCGTGCCACCCCGAGTTGCTGCACTTGCATGGCCTTCTGCATATTTCCTGAACTGGCTAACTTACCTGATAAGAGAGTGCCAATAATTCTAATTTCATGACCTGAGTGGCCAATTTTGAAAAACACTTATAGAGAATGGAATGTTCGATGAGCACTGTGTTTTTTGGGGGTGCCAGTTAAACCAGTGCCATTTGGGGGTGCCAGCTTATATAAGAAATGTGTAAAACTGTGCAAGAAGGCCGGATGGCTAAGCACTAAATAGCATAATGTAAAACCGTGCTAGAAGGCCGGATGGCTAAGCACTAAATAGCAGAAATACTTATAGACAATGGAATGTTCGATGAGCACTGTGTTTTTTTGGGGGTGCCAGTTAAACCAGTGCCATTTGGGGGTGCCAGTTTATAAAAAATTTGTAAAACTGTGCAGGAAGGCCGGATGGCTAAGCACTAAATAGCATAATGTAAAACCGTGCTAGAAGGCCGGATGGCTAAGCACTAAATAGCAGAAATACTTATAGACAATGGAATGTTCGATGAGCACTGTGTTTTTTGGGGGTGCCAGTTAAACCAGTGCCATTTGGGGGTGCCAGTTTATAAAAAATTTGTAAAACTGTGCAAGAAGGCCGGATGGCTAAGCACTAAATAGCAGAGTGTAAAACTGTGCAAGAAGGCCGGATGGCTAAGCACTAAATAGCAGAGGCCCAATTACTTGGCAAACAGAGTAGCTTGAAGGAAGATTTAAAGCCAGCTTTCGGGAAAGGTAAGGCCAGTTTGGGAAAAAGGAAAAGATATTGCCGCCTGAGAAGTGGGGGGAAAGAGAATAACGAAAGTACTTAGATGGGAAGCTGGTGGGCTAAGTGCTAAATAGCAGAGGCCCACTCACTTGGAAAACAGAGCAGCTGGGAGGATGTTTAAAGCCAGAATGGGGATAAGTAAAGCCAGCTTGGAAAAAGGAAAAGAAAATGGAAAAAGGAAAAGAAAATGGAGAGGCTAAGCCTGATTATGGACCAACAAAAACAAGATACAAACAAACAATGACGCATGAAACTGAATAACTTACCTGATGAGAGCGTTTGGAACAGCACTGAGTATGGGGGTGCCAATGTTTTCGAGCAGTGGGGGTGCCAATAGTCCAAATTTCAGGACATGAGTGGCCATTTTTTGAAAAATAATCTAAACAAAACTGAATGTTTAATTAACACTTTTTTTGGGGGGTGCAATTTTAACCAGTGCCATTTGGGGGTGCCATTTGACAAATTCTGTCTTTATCCACTGCCTGGACAAAGGAGGGAAAGAGAAGAAGAAAAAACTGAGAAAGGAAGCTAATGGGCTAAGCGCTAAATATCAAAGACCCAATCACCTGGAAAACAGAGCATCTCGTGAAAAAGGATTAAAGCCAACATGGAAAAATGCAAAGCCAGTTTGGAAAATGGAAAAAGGAAAAGAAAATGGAAGGAAAGAGAAGAAGAAAAAACTGAGAAAGGAAGCTAATGGGCTAAGCGCTAATTAGCAAAGACCCAATCACCTGGAAAACAGAGCATCTCGTGAAAAAAGGATTAAAGCCAACATGGAAAAATGCAAAGCCAGTTTGGAAAATGGAAAAAGGAAAAGAGAATGGAAGGAAAGAGAAGAAGAAAAAACTGAGAAAGGAAGCTAATGGGCTAAGCGCTAAATAGCAAAGACCCAATCACCTGGTGAACAGAACATCTCGTGAAAAAGGATTAAAGCCAACATGGAAAAATGTGCAGCCAGTTTGGAAAATGGAAAAAGGAAGAGAAAATGGTAAGTCTATGCCTGATGAAGGTTTATATTAACCGAAACGTTGCAACAGACTTACCGTTAAAAATGACGTCATGGGGATCTGTGAAAAGGCAAATGTCCTGCATTAATGAATGAAATCGAATGTCCTGCATTAATGAATGAAATCAGAAGTCACTGGCTAAAATGAAAAAAGGGGAAACACCCTCCATTTAAAAGGTCAAAAAGGGAAAGGGTTGCTAACAAGGGAAAGAGAGAGTGGGCAAATGTCCACTTCTCGCTAGCAAGAGAAAGAGAGAGTGGGCAAATGTCCAGTTCTCATCCGTAAAACAAAAAAACACACGTTTAAGGGCAATTTTCCTGCCACTTGTCACCGGCGGCGGAGGAGATGTGAGTGCTTAGTGACTTGGAGTAGGCCAGTGCACAACGTGGGCTCCGGGCTTGTCTATATCTGAGTTTCCTTACCAATCCATAGCCCTAACCCTAACCCCAACCCCTCCCTAACCCTAACCCTAACCCTAACCCCAACCCCTCCCTAACCCTAACCCTAACCCCTCCCTGACCCTAACCCCAACCCCTCCCCAACCCTAACCCCTAACCCTAACCCCAACCCCTCCCTAACCCTAACCCTAACCCCAACCCCTCCCTAACCCTAACCCCAACCCCACCCTAACCCTAACCCCAACCCCACCCTAACCCCAACCCCTCCCTAACCCTAACCCTAACCCCTAACCCTAACCCTAAACCCAACCCTAATCCCCACTCGGATTTTGACATGGTTCCTGGAGCTGCGTCTATTTCCCCTAACCTAACCCAGCCCGTGCCACCCCGAGTTGCTGCACTTGCATGGCCTTCTGCATATTTCCTGAACTGGCTAACTTACCTGATAAGAGAGTGCCAATAATTCTAATTTCATGACCTGAGTGGCCAATTTTGAAAAACACTTATAGAGAATGGAATGTTCGATGAGCACTGTGTTTTTTGGGGGTGCCAGTTAAACCAGTGCCATTTGGGGGTGCCAGCTTATATAAGAAATGTGTAAAACTGTGCAAGAAGGCCGGATGGCTAAGCACTAAATAGCATAATGTAAAACCGTGCTAGAAGGCCGGATGGCTAAGCACTAAATAGCAGAAATACTTATAGACAATGGAATGTTCGATGAGCACTGTGTTTTTTTGGGGGTGCCAGTTAAACCAGTGCCATTTGGGGGTGCCAGTTTATAAAAAATTTGTAAAACTGTGCAGGAAGGCCGGATGGCTAAGCACTAAATAGCATAATGTAAAACCGTGCTAGAAGGCCGGATGGCTAAGCACTAAATAGCAGAAATACTTATAGACAATGGAATGTTCGATGAGCACTGTGTTTTTTGGGGGTGCCAGTTAAACCAGTGCCATTTGGGGGTGCCAGTTTATAAAAAATTTGTAAAACTGTGCAAGAAGGCCGGATGGCTAAGCACTAAATAGCAGAGTGTAAAACTGTGCAAGAAGGCCGGATGGCTAAGCACTAAATAGCAGAGGCCCAATTACTTGGCAAACAGAGTAGCTTGAAGGAAGATTTAAAGCCAGCTTTCGGGAAAGGTAAGGCCAGTTTGGGAAAAAGGAAAAGATATTGCCGCCTGAGAAGTGGGGGGAAAGAGAATAACGAAAGTACTTAGATGGGAAGCTGGTGGGCTAAGTGCTAAATAGCAGAGGCCCACTCACTTGGAAAACAGAGCAGCTGGGAGGATGTTTAAAGCCAGAATGGGGATAAGTAAAGCCAGCTTGGAAAAAGGAAAAGAAAATGGAAAAAGGAAAAGAAAATGGAGAGGCTAAGCCTGATTATGGACCAACAAAAACAAGATACAAACAAACAATGACGCATGAAACTGAATAACTTACCTGATGAGAGCGTTTGGAACAGCACTGAGTATGGGGGTGCCAATGTTTTCGAGCAGTGGGGGTGCCAATAGTCCAAATTTCAGGACATGAGTGGCCATTTTTTGAAAAATAATCTAAACAAAACTGAATGTTTAATTAACACTTTTTTTGGGGGGTGCAATTTTAACCAGTGCTATTTGGGGGTGCCATTTGACAAATTCTGTCTTTATCCACTGCCTGGACAAAGGAGGGAAAGAGAAGAAGAAAAAACTGAGAAAGGAAGCTAATGGGCTAAGCGCTAAATATCAAAGACCCAATCACCTGGAAAACAGAGCATCTCGTGAAAAAGGATTAAAGCCAACATGGAAAAATGCAAAGCCAGTTTGGAAAATGGAAAAAGGAAAAGAAAATGGAAGGAAAGAGAAGAAGAAAAAACTGAGAAAGGAAGCTAATGGGCTAAGCGCTAATTAGCAAAGACCCAATCACCTGGAAAACAGAGCATCTCGTGAAAAAAGGATTAAAGCCAACATGGAAAAATGCAAAGCCAGTTTGGAAAATGGAAAAAGGAAAAGAGAATGGAAGGAAAGAGAAGAAGAAAAAACTGAGAAAGGAAGCTAATGGGCTAAGCGCTAAATAGCAAAGACCCAATCACCTGGTGAACAGAACATCTCGTGAAAAAGGATTAAAGCCAACATGGAAAAATGTGCAGCCAGTTTGGAAAATGGAAAAAGGAAGAGAAAATGGTAAGTCTATGCCTGATGAAGGTTTATATTAACCGAAACGTTGCAACAGACTTACCGTTAAAAATGACGTCATGGGGATCTGTGAAAAGGCAAATGTCCTGCATTAATGAATGAAATCGAATGTCCTGCATTAATCAATGAAATCAGAAGTCACTGGCTAAAATGAAAAAAGGGGAAACACCCTCCATTTAAAAGGTCAAAAAGGGAAAGGGTTGCTAACAAGGGAAAGAGAGAGTGGGCAAATGTCCACTTCTCGCTAGCAAGAGAAAGAGAGAGTGGGCAAATGTCCAGTTCTCATCCGTAAAACAAAAAAACACACGTTTAAGGGCAATTTTCCTGCCACTTGTCACCGGCGGCGGAGGAGATGTGAGTGCTTAGTGACTTGGAGTAGGCCAGTGCACAACGTGGGCTCCGGGCTTGTCTATATCTGAGTTTCCTTACCAATCCATAGCCCTAACCCTAACCCCAACCCCTCCCTAACCCTAACCCTAACCCTAACCCCAACCCCTCCCTAACCCTAACCCTAACCCCTCCCTGACCCTAACCCCAACCCCTCCCCAACCCTAACCCCTAACCCTAACCCCAACCCCTCCCTAACCCTAACCCTAACCCCAACCCCTCCCTAACCCTAACCCCAACCCCACCCTAACCCTAACCCCAACCCCACCCTAACCCCAACCCCTCCCTAACCCTAACCCTAACCCCTAACCCTAACCCTAAACCCAACCCTAATCCCCACTCGGATTTTGACATGGTTCCTGGAGCTGCGTCTATTTCCCCTAACCTAACCCAGCCCGTGCCACCCCGAGTTGCTGCACTTGCATGGCCTTCTGCATATTTCCTGAACTGGCTAACTTACCTGATAAGAGAGTGCCAATAATTCTAATTTCATGACCTGAGTGGCCAATTTTGAAAAACACTTATAGAGAATGGAATGTTCGATGAGCACTGTGTTTTTTGGGGGTGCCAGTTAAACCAGTGCCATTTGGGGGTGCCAGCTTATATAAGAAATGTGTAAAACTGTGCAAGAAGGCCGGATGGCTAAGCACTAAATAGCATAATGTAAAACCGTGCTAGAAGGCCGGATGGCTAAGCACTAAATAGCAGAAATACTTATAGACAATGGAATGTTCGATGAGCACTGTGTTTTTTTGGGGGTGCCAGTTAAACCAGTGCCATTTGGGGGTGCCAGTTTATAAAAAATTTGTAAAACTGTGCAGGAAGGCCGGATGGCTAAGCACTAAATAGCATAATGTAAAACCGTGCTAGAAGGCCGGATGGCTAAGCACTAAATAGCAGAAATACTTATAGACAATGGAATGTTCGATGAGCACTGTGTTTTTTGGGGGTGCCAGTTAAACCAGTGCCATTTGGGGGTGCCAGTTTATAAAAAATTTGTAAAACTGTGCAAGAAGGCCGGATGGCTAAGCACTAAATAGCAGAGTGTAAAACTGTGCAAGAAGGCCGGATGGCTAAGCACTAAATAGCAGAGGCCCAATTACTTGGCAAACAGAGTAGCTTGAAGGAAGATTTAAAGCCAGCTTTCGGGAAAGGTAAGGCCAGTTTGGGAAAAAGGAAAAGATATTGCCGCCTGAGAAGTGGGGGGAAAGAGAATAACGAAAGTACTTAGATGGGAAGCTGGTGGGCTAAGTGCTAAATAGCAGAGGCCCACTCACTTGGAAAACAGAGCAGCTGGGAGGATGTTTAAAGCCAGAATGGGGATAAGTAAAGCCAGCTTGGAAAAAGGAAAAGAAAATGGAAAAAGGAAAAGAAAATGGAGAGGCTAAGCCTGATTATGGACCAACAAAAACAAGATACAAACAAACAATGACGCATGAAACTGAATAACTTACCTGATGAGAGCGTTTGGAACAGCACTGAGTATGGGGGTGCCAATGTTTTCGAGCAGTGGGGGTGCCAATAGTCCAAATTTCAGGACATGAGTGGCCATTTTTTGAAAAATAATCTAAACAAAACTGAATGTTTAATTAACACTTTTTTTGGGGGGTGCAATTTTAACCAGTGCCATTTGGGGGTGCCATTTGACAAATTCTGTCTTTATCCACTGCCTGGACAAAGGAGGGAAAGAGAAGAAGAAAAAACTGAGAAAGGAAGCTAATGGGCTAAGCGCTAAATATCAAAGACCCAATCACCTGGAAAACAGAGCATCTCGTGAAAAAGGATTAAAGCCAACATGGAAAAATGCAAAGCCAGTTTGGAAAATGGAAAAAGGAAAAGAAAATGGAAGGAAAGAGAAGAAGAAAAAACTGAGAAAGGAAGCTAATGGGCTAAGCGCTAATTAGCAAAGACCCAATCACCTGGAAAACAGAGCATCTCGTGAAAAAAGGATTAAAGCCAACATGGAAAAATGCAAAGCCAGTTTGGAAAATGGAAAAAGGAAAAGAGAATGGAAGGAAAGAGAAGAAGAAAAAACTGAGAAAGGAAGCTAATGGGCTAAGCGCTAAATAGCAAAGACCCAATCACCTGGTGAACAGAACATCTCGTGAAAAAGGATTAAAGCCAACATGGAAAAATGTGCAGCCAGTTTGGAAAATGGAAAAAGGAAGAGAAAATGGTAAGTCTATGCCTGATGAAGGTTTATATTAACCGAAACGTTGCAACAGACTTACCGTTAAAAATGACGTCATGGGGATCTGTGAAAAGGCAAATGTCCTGCATTAATGAATGAAATCGAATGTCCTGCATTAATCAATGAAATCAGAAGTCACTGGCTAAAATGAAAAAAGGGGAAACACCCTCCATTTAAAAGGTCAAAAAGGGAAAGGGTTGCTAACAAGGGAAAGAGAGAGTGGGCAAATGTCCACTTCTCGCTAGCAAGAGAAAGAGAGAGTGGGCAAATGTCCAGTTCTCATCCGTAAAACAAAAAAACACACGTTTAAGGGCAATTTTCCTGCCACTTGTCACCGGCGGCGGAGGAGATGTGAGTGCTTAGTGACTTGGAGTAGGCCAGTGCACAACGTGGGCTCCGGGCTTGTCTATATCTGAGTTTCCTTACCAATCCATAGCCCTAACCCTAACCCCAACCCCTCCCTAACCCTAACCCTAACCCTAACCCCAACCCCTCCCTAACCCTAACCCTAACCCCTCCCTGACCCTAACCCCAACCCCTCCCCAACCCTAACCCCTAACCCTAACCCCAACCCCTCCCTAACCCTAACCCTAACCCCAACCCCTCCCTAACCCTAACCCCAACCCCACCCTAACCCTAACCCCAACCCCACCCTAACCCCAACCCCTCCCTAACCCTAACCCTAACCCCTAACCCTAACCCTAAACCCAACCCTAATCCCCACTCGGATTTTGACATGGTTCCTGGAGCTGCGTCTATTTCCCCTAACCTAACCCAGCCCGTGCCACCCCGAGTTGCTGCACTTGCATGGCCTTCTGCATATTTCCTGAACTGGCTAACTTACCTGATAAGAGAGTGCCAATAATTCTAATTTCATGACCTGAGTGGCCAATTTTGAAAAACACTTATAGAGAATGGAATGTTCGATGAGCACTGTGTTTTTTGGGGGTGCCAGTTAAACCAGTGCCATTTGGGGGTGCCAGCTTATATAAGAAATGTGTAAAACTGTGCAAGAAGGCCGGATGGCTAAGCACTAAATAGCATAATGTAAAACCGTGCTAGAAGGCCGGATGGCTAAGCACTAAATAGCAGAAATACTTATAGACAATGGAATGTTCGATGAGCACTGTGTTTTTTTGGGGGTGCCAGTTAAACCAGTGCCATTTGGGGGTGCCAGTTTATAAAAAATTTGTAAAACTGTGCAGGAAGGCCGGATGGCTAAGCACTAAATAGCATAATGTAAAACCGTGCTAGAAGGCCGGATGGCTAAGCACTAAATAGCAGAAATACTTATAGACAATGGAATGTTCGATGAGCACTGTGTTTTTTGGGGGTGCCAGTTAAACCAGTGCCATTTGGGGGTGCCAGTTTATAAAAAATTTGTAAAACTGTGCAAGAAGGCCGGATGGCTAAGCACTAAATAGCAGAGTGTAAAACTGTGCAAGAAGGCCGGATGGCTAAGCACTAAATAGCAGAGGCCCAATTACTTGGCAAACAGAGTAGCTTGAAGGAAGATTTAAAGCCAGCTTTCGGGAAAGGTAAGGCCAGTTTGGGAAAAAGGAAAAGATATTGCCGCCTGAGAAGTGGGGGGAAAGAGAATAACGAAAGTACTTAGATGGGAAGCTGGTGGGCTAAGTGCTAAATAGCAGAGGCCCACTCACTTGGAAAACAGAGCAGCTGGGAGGATGTTTAAAGCCAGAATGGGGATAAGTAAAGCCAGCTTGGAAAAAGGAAAAGAAAATGGAAAAAGGAAAAGAAAATGGAGAGGCTAAGCCTGATTATGGACCAACAAAAACAAGATACAAACAAACAATGACGCATGAAACTGAATAACTTACCTGATGAGAGCGTTTGGAACAGCACTGAGTATGGGGGTGCCAATGTTTTCGAGCAGTGGGGGTGCCAATAGTCCAAATTTCAGGACATGAGTGGCCATTTTTTGAAAAATAATCTAAACAAAACTGAATGTTTAATTAACACTTTTTTTGGGGGGTGCAATTTTAACCAGTGCCATTTGGGGGTGCCATTTGACAAATTCTGTCTTTATCCACTGCCTGGACAAAGGAGGGAAAGAGAAGAAGAAAAAACTGAGAAAGGAAGCTAATGGGCTAAGCGCTAAATATCAAAGACCCAATCACCTGGAAAACAGAGCATCTCGTGAAAAAGGATTAAAGCCAACATGGAAAAATGCAAAGCCAGTTTGGAAAATGGAAAAAGGAAAAGAAAATGGAAGGAAAGAGAAGAAGAAAAAACTGAGAAAGGAAGCTAATGGGCTAAGCGCTAATTAGCAAAGACCCAATCACCTGGAAAACAGAGCATCTCGTGAAAAAAGGATTAAAGCCAACATGGAAAAATGCAAAGCCAGTTTGGAAAATGGAAAAAGGAAAAGAGAATGGAAGGAAAGAGAAGAAGAAAAAACTGAGAAAGGAAGCTAATGGGCTAAGCGCTAAATAGCAAAGACCCAATCACCTGGTGAACAGAACATCTCGTGAAAAAGGATTAAAGCCAACATGGAAAAATGTGCAGCCAGTTTGGAAAATGGAAAAAGGAAGAGAAAATGGTAAGTCTATGCCTGATGAAGGTTTATATTAACCGAAACGTTGCAACAGACTTACCGTTAAAAATGACGTCATGGGGATCTGTGAAAAGGCAAATGTCCTGCATTAATGAATGAAATCGAATGTCCTGCATTAATGAATGAAATCAGAAGTCACTGGCTAAAATGAAAAAAGGGGAAACACCCTCCATTTAAAAGGTCAAAAAGGGAAAGGGTTGCTAACAAGGGAAAGAGAGAGTGGGCAAATGTCCACTTCTCGCTAGCAAGAGAAAGAGAGAGTGGGCAAATGTCCAGTTCTCATCCGTAAAACAAAAAAACACACGTTTAAGGGCAATTTTCCTGCCACTTGTCACCGGCGGCGGAGGAGATGTGAGTGCTTAGTGACTTGGAGTAGGCCAGTGCACAACGTGGGCTCCGGGCTTGTCTATATCTGAGTTTCCTTACCAATCCATAGCCCTAACCCTAACCCCAACCCCTCCCTAACCCTAACCCTAACCCTAACCCCAACCCCTCCCTAACCCTAACCCTAACCCCTCCCTGACCCTAACCCCAACCCCTCCCCAACCCTAACCCCTAACCCTAACCCCAACCCCTCCCTAACCCTAACCCTAACCCCAACCCCTCCCTAACCCTAACCCCAACCCCACCCTAACCCTAACCCCAACCCCACCCTAACCCCAACCCCTCCCTAACCCTAACCCTAACCCCTAACCCTAACCCTAAACCCAACCCTAATCCCCACTCGGATTTTGACATGGTTCCTGGAGCTGCGTCTATTTCCCCTAACCTAACCCAGCCCGTGCCACCCCGAGTTGCTGCACTTGCATGGCCTTCTGCATATTTCCTGAACTGGCTAACTTACCTGATAAGAGAGTGCCAATAATTCTAATTTCATGACCTGAGTGGCCAATTTTGAAAAACACTTATAGAGAATGGAATGTTCGATGAGCACTGTGTTTTTTGGGGGTGCCAGTTAAACCAGTGCCATTTGGGGGTGCCAGCTTATATAAGAAATGTGTAAAACTGTGCAAGAAGGCCGGATGGCTAAGCACTAAATAGCATAATGTAAAACCGTGCTAGAAGGCCGGATGGCTAAGCACTAAATAGCAGAAATACTTATAGACAATGGAATGTTCGATGAGCACTGTGTTTTTTTGGGGGTGCCAGTTAAACCAGTGCCATTTGGGGGTGCCAGTTTATAAAAAATTTGTAAAACTGTGCAGGAAGGCCGGATGGCTAAGCACTAAATAGCATAATGTAAAACCGTGCTAGAAGGCCGGATGGCTAAGCACTAAATAGCAGAAATACTTATAGACAATGGAATGTTCGATGAGCACTGTGTTTTTTGGGGGTGCCAGTTAAACCAGTGCCATTTGGGGGTGCCAGTTTATAAAAAATTTGTAAAACTGTGCAAGAAGGCCGGATGGCTAAGCACTAAATAGCAGAGTGTAAAACTGTGCAAGAAGGCCGGATGGCTAAGCACTAAATAGCAGAGGCCCAATTACTTGGCAAACAGAGTAGCTTGAAGGAAGATTTAAAGCCAGCTTTCGGGAAAGGTAAGGCCAGTTTGGGAAAAAGGAAAAGATATTGCCGCCTGAGAAGTGGGGGGAAAGAGAATAACGAAAGTACTTAGATGGGAAGCTGGTGGGCTAAGTGCTAAATAGCAGAGGCCCACTCACTTGGAAAACAGAGCAGCTGGGAGGATGTTTAAAGCCAGAATGGGGATAAGTAAAGCCAGCTTGGAAAAAGGAAAAGAAAATGGAAAAAGGAAAAGAAAATGGAGAGGCTAAGCCTGATTATGGACCAACAAAAACAAGATACAAACAAACAATGACGCATGAAACTGAATAACTTACCTGATGAGAGCGTTTGGAACAGCACTGAGTATGGGGGTGCCAATGTTTTCGAGCAGTGGGGGTGCCAATAGTCCAAATTTCAGGACATGAGTGGCCATTTTTTGAAAAATAATCTAAACAAAACTGAATGTTTAATTAACACTTTTTTTGGGGGGTGCAATTTTAACCAGTGCCATTTGGGGGTGCCATTTGACAAATTCTGTCTTTATCCACTGCCTGGACAAAGGAGGGAAAGAGAAGAAGAAAAAACTGAGAAAGGAAGCTAATGGGCTAAGCGCTAAATATCAAAGACCCAATCACCTGGAAAACAGAGCATCTCGTGAAAAAGGATTAAAGCCAACATGGAAAAATGCAAAGCCAGTTTGGAAAATGGAAAAAGGAAAAGAAAATGGAAGGAAAGAGAAGAAGAAAAAACTGAGAAAGGAAGCTAATGGGCTAAGCGCTAATTAGCAAAGACCCAATCACCTGGAAAACAGAGCATCTCGTGAAAAAAGGATTAAAGCCAACATGGAAAAATGCAAAGCCAGTTTGGAAAATGGAAAAAGGAAAAGAGAATGGAAGGAAAGAGAAGAAGAAAAAACTGAGAAAGGAAGCTAATGGGCTAAGCGCTAAATAGCAAAGACCCAATCACCTGGTGAACAGAACATCTCGTGAAAAAGGATTAAAGCCAACATGGAAAAATGTGCAGCCAGTTTGGAAAATGGAAAAAGGAAGAGAAAATGGTAAGTCTATGCCTGATGAAGGTTTATATTAACCGAAACGTTGCAACAGACTTACCGTTAAAAATGACGTCATGGGGATCTGTGAAAAGGCAAATGTCCTGCATTAATGAATGAAATCGAATGTCCTGCATTAATGAATGAAATCAGAAGTCACTGGCTAAAATGAAAAAAGGGGAAACACCCTCCATTTAAAAGGTCAAAAAGGGAAAGGGTTGCTAACAAGGGAAAGAGAGAGTGGGCAAATGTCCACTTCTCGCTAGCAAGAGAAAGAGAGAGTGGGCAAATGTCCAGTTCTCATCCGTAAAACAAAAAAACACACGTTTAAGGGCAATTTTCCTGCCACTTGTCACCGGCGGCGGAGGAGATGTGAGTGCTTAGTGACTTGGAGTAGGCCAGTGCACAACGTGGGCTCCGGGCTTGTCTATATCTGAGTTTCCTTACCAATCCATAGCCCTAACCCTAACCCCAACCCCTCCCTAACCCTAACCCTAACCCTAACCCCAACCCCTCCCTAACCCTAACCCTAACCCCTCCCTGACCCTAACCCCAACCCCTCCCCAACCCTAACCCCTAACCCTAACCCCAACCCCTCCCTAACCCTAACCCTAACCCCAACCCCTCCCTAACCCTAACCCCAACCCCACCCTAACCCTAACCCCAACCCCACCCTAACCCCAACCCCTCCCTAACCCTAACCCTAACCCCTAACCCTAACCCTAAACCCAACCCTAATCCCCACTCGGATTTTGACATGGTTCCTGGAGCTGCGTCTATTTCCCCTAACCTAACCCAGCCCGTGCCACCCCGAGTTGCTGCACTTGCATGGCCTTCTGCATATTTCCTGAACTGGCTAACTTACCTGATAAGAGAGTGCCAATAATTCTAATTTCATGACCTGAGTGGCCAATTTTGAAAAACACTTATAGAGAATGGAATGTTCGATGAGCACTGTGTTTTTTGGGGGTGCCAGTTAAACCAGTGCCATTTGGGGGTGCCAGCTTATATAAGAAATGTGTAAAACTGTGCAAGAAGGCCGGATGGCTAAGCACTAAATAGCATAATGTAAAACCGTGCTAGAAGGCCGGATGGCTAAGCACTAAATAGCAGAAATACTTATAGACAATGGAATGTTCGATGAGCACTGTGTTTTTTTGGGGGTGCCAGTTAAACCAGTGCCATTTGGGGGTGCCAGTTTATAAAAAATTTGTAAAACTGTGCAGGAAGGCCGGATGGCTAAGCACTAAATAGCATAATGTAAAACCGTGCTAGAAGGCCGGATGGCTAAGCACTAAATAGCAGAAATACTTATAGACAATGGAATGTTCGATGAGCACTGTGTTTTTTGGGGGTGCCAGTTAAACCAGTGCCATTTGGGGGTGCCAGTTTATAAAAAATTTGTAAAACTGTGCAAGAAGGCCGGATGGCTAAGCACTAAATAGCAGAGTGTAAAACTGTGCAAGAAGGCCGGATGGCTAAGCACTAAATAGCAGAGGCCCAATTACTTGGCAAACAGAGTAGCTTGAAGGAAGATTTAAAGCCAGCTTTCGGGAAAGGTAAGGCCAGTTTGGGAAAAAGGAAAAGATATTGCCGCCTGAGAAGTGGGGGGAAAGAGAATAACGAAAGTACTTAGATGGGAAGCTGGTGGGCTAAGTGCTAAATAGCAGAGGCCCACTCACTTGGAAAACAGAGCAGCTGGGAGGATGTTTAAAGCCAGAATGGGGATAAGTAAAGCCAGCTTGGAAAAAGGAAAAGAAAATGGAAAAAGGAAAAGAAAATGGAGAGGCTAAGCCTGATTATGGACCAACAAAAACAAGATACAAACAAACAATGACGCATGAAACTGAATAACTTACCTGATGAGAGCGTTTGGAACAGCACTGAGTATGGGGGTGCCAATGTTTTCGAGCAGTGGGGGTGCCAATAGTCCAAATTTCAGGACATGAGTGGCCATTTTTTGAAAAATAATCTAAACAAAACTGAATGTTTAATTAACACTTTTTTTGGGGGGTGCAATTTTAACCAGTGCCATTTGGGGGTGCCATTTGACAAATTCTGTCTTTATCCACTGCCTGGACAAAGGAGGGAAAGAGAAGAAGAAAAAACTGAGAAAGGAAGCTAATGGGCTAAGCGCTAAATATCAAAGACCCAATCACCTGGAAAACAGAGCATCTCGTGAAAAAGGATTAAAGCCAACATGGAAAAATGCAAAGCCAGTTTGGAAAATGGAAAAAGGAAAAGAAAATGGAAGGAAAGAGAAGAAGAAAAAACTGAGAAAGGAAGCTAATGGGCTAAGCGCTAATTAGCAAAGACCCAATCACCTGGAAAACAGAGCATCTCGTGAAAAAAGGATTAAAGCCAACATGGAAAAATGCAAAGCCAGTTTGGAAAATGGAAAAAGGAAAAGAGAATGGAAGGAAAGAGAAGAAGAAAAAACTGAGAAAGGAAGCTAATGGGCTAAGCGCTAAATAGCAAAGACCCAATCACCTGGTGAACAGAACATCTCGTGAAAAAGGATTAAAGCCAACATGGAAAAATGTGCAGCCAGTTTGGAAAATGGAAAAAGGAAGAGAAAATGGTAAGTCTATGCCTGATGAAGGTTTATATTAACCGAAACGTTGCAACAGACTTACCGTTAAAAATGACGTCATGGGGATCTGTGAAAAGGCAAATGTCCTGCATTAATGAATGAAATCGAATGTCCTGCATTAATGAATGAAATCAGAAGTCACTGGCTAAAATGAAAAAAGGGGAAACACCCTCCATTTAAAAGGTCAAAAAGGGAAAGGGTTGCTAACAAGGGAAAGAGAGAGTGGGCAAATGTCCACTTCTCGCTAGCAAGAGAAAGAGAGAGTGGGCAAATGTCCAGTTCTCATCCGTAAAACAAAAAAACACACGTTTAAGGGCAATTTTCCTGCCACTTGTCACCGGCGGCGGAGGAGATGTGGGTGCTTAGTGACTTGGAGTAGGCCAGTGCACAACGTGGGCTCCGGGCTTGTCTATATCTGAGTTTCCTTACCAATCCATAGCCCTAACCCTAACCCCAACCCCTCCCTAACCCTAACCCTAACCCTAACCCCAACCCCTCCCTAACCCTAACCCTAACCCCTCCCTGACCCTAACCCCAACCCTAACCCCTAACCCTAACCCCAACCCCTCCCTAACCCTAACCCTAACCCCAACCCCTCCCTAACCCTAACCCCAACCCCACCCTAACCCTAACCCCAACCCCACCCTAACCCCAACCCCTCCCTAACCCTAACCCTAACCCCTAACCCTAACCCTAAACCCAACCCTAATCCCCACTCGGATTTTGACATGGTTCCTGGAGCTGCGTCTATTTCCCCTAACCTAACCCAGCCCGTGCCACCCCGAGTTGCTGCACTTGCATGGCCTTCTGCATATTTCCTGAACTGGCTAACTTACCTGATAAGAGAGTGCCAATAATTCGAATTTCATGACCTGAGTGGCCAATTTTGAAAAACACTTATAGAGAATGGAATGTTCGATGAGCACTGTGTTTTTTGGGGGTGCCAGTTAAACCAGTGCCATTTGGGGGTGCCAGCTTATATAAGAAATGTGTAAAACTGTGCAAGAAGGCCGGATGGCTAAGCACTAAATAGCATAATGTAAAACCGTGCTAGAAGGCCGGATGGCTAAGCACTAAATAGCAGAAATACTTATAGACAATGGAATGTTCGATGAGCACTGTGTTTTTTTGGGGGTGCCAGTTAAACCAGTGCCATTTGGGGGTGCCAGTTTATAAAAAATTTGTAAAACTGTGCAGGAAGGCCGGATGGCTAAGCACTAAATAGCATAATGTAAAACCGTGCTAGAAGGCCGGATGGCTAAGCACTAAATAGCAGAAATACTTATAGACAATGGAATGTTCGATGAGCACTGTGTTTTTTGGGGGTGCCAGTTAAACCAGTGCCATTTGGGGGTGCCAGTTTATAAAAAATTTGTAAAACTGTGCAAGAAGGCCGGATGGCTAAGCACTAAATAGCAGAGTGTAAAACTGTGCAAGAAGGCCGGATGGCTAAGCACTAAATAGCAGAGGCCCAATTACTTGGCAAACAGAGTAGCTTGAAGGAAGATTTAAAGCCAGCTTTCGGGAAAGGTAAGGCCAGTTTGGGAAAAAGGAAAAGATATTGCCGCCTGAGAAGTGGGGGGAAAGAGAATAACGAAAGTACTTAGATGGGAAGCTGGTGGGCTAAGTGCTAAATAGCAGAGGCCCACTCACTTGGAAAACAGAGCAGCTGGGAGGATGTTTAAAGCCAGAATGGGGATAAGTAAAGCCAGCTTGGAAAAAGGAAAAGAAAATGGAAAAAGGAAAAGAAAATGGAGAGGCTAAGCCTGATTATGGACCAACAAAAACAAGATACAAACAAACAATGACGCATGAAACTGAATAACTTACCTGATGAGAGCGTTTGGAACAGCACTGAGTATGGGGGTGCCAATGTTTTCGAGCAGTGGGGGTGCCAATAGTCCAAATTTCAGGACATGAGTGGCCATTTTTTGAAAAATAATCTAAACAAAACTGAATGTTTAATTAACACTTTTTTTGGGGGGTGCAATTTTAACCAGTGCCATTTGGGGGTGCCATTTGACAAATTCTGTCTTTATCCACTGCCTGGACAAAGGAGGGAAAGAGAAGAAGAAAAAACTGAGAAAGGAAGCTAATGGGCTAAGCGCTAAATATCAAAGACCCAATCACCTGGAAAACAGAGCATCTCGTGAAAAAGGATTAAAGCCAACATGGAAAAATGCAAAGCCAGTTTGGAAAATGGAAAAAGGAAAAGAAAATGGAAGGAAAGAGAAGAAGAAAAAACTGAGAAAGGAAGCTAATGGGCTAAGCGCTAATTAGCAAAGACCCAATCACCTGGAAAACAGAGCATCTCGTGAAAAAAGGATTAAAGCCAACATGGAAAAATGCAAAGCCAGTTTGGAAAATGGAAAAAGGAAAAGAGAATGGAAGGAAAGAGAAGAAGAAAAAACTGAGAAAGGAAGCTAATGGGCTAAGCGCTAAATAGCAAAGACCCAATCACCTGGTGAACAGAACATCTCGTGAAAAAGGATTAAAGCCAACATGGAAAAATGTGCAGCCAGTTTGGAAAATGGAAAAAGGAAGAGAAAATGGTAAGTCTATGCCTGATGAAGGTTTATATTAACCGAAACGTTGCAACAGACTTACCGTTAAAAATGACGTCATGGGGATCTGTGAAAAGGCAAATGTCCTGCATTAATGAATGAAATCGAATGTCCTGCATTAATGAATGAAATCAGAAGTCACTGGCTAAAATGAAAAAAGGGGAAACACCCTCCATTTAAAAGGTCAAAAAGGGAAAGGGTTGCTAACAAGGGAAAGAGAGAGTGGGCAAATGTCCACTTCTCGCTAGCAAGAGAAAGAGAGAGTGGGCAAATGTCCAGTTCTCATCCGTAAAACAAAAAAACACACGTTTAAGGGCAATTTTCCTGCCACTTGTCACCGGCGGCGGAGGAGATGTGAGTGCTTAGTGACTTGGAGTAGGCCAGTGCACAACGTGGGCTCCGGGCTTGTCTATATCTGAGTTTCCTTACCAATCCATAGCCCTAACCCTAACCCCAACCCCTCCCTAACCCTAACCCTAACCCTAACCCCAACCCCTCCCTAACCCTAACCCTAACCCCTCCCTGACCCTAACCCCAACCCCTCCCCAACCCTAACCCCTAACCCTAACCCCAACCCCTCCCTAACCCTAACCCTAAC
Organism: Silurus aristotelis; assembly: GCF_946808225.1. Taxonomy (NCBI): domain Eukaryota; kingdom Metazoa; phylum Chordata; class Actinopteri; order Siluriformes; family Siluridae; genus Silurus; species Silurus aristotelis. The sequence continues at coordinate 25,734,752 of NC_139588.1, read as the reverse complement.
CCCAACCCCTCCCTAACCCTAACCCCAACCCCACCCTAACCCTAACCCCAACCCCACCCTAACCCCAACCCCTCCCTAACCCTAACCCTAACCCCTAACCCTAACCCTAAACCCAACCCTAATCCCCACTCGGATTTTGACATGGTTCCTGGAGCTGCGTCTATTTCCCCTAACCTAACCCAGCCCGTGCCACCCCGAGTTGCTGCACTTGCATGGCCTTCTGCATATTTCCTGAACTGGCTAACTTACCTGATAAGAGAGTGCCAATAATTCTAATTTCATGACCTGAGTGGCCAATTTTGAAAAACACTTATAGAGAATGGAATGTTCGATGAGCACTGTGTTTTTTGGGGGTGCCAGTTAAACCAGTGCCATTTGGGGGTGCCAGCTTATATAAGAAATGTGTAAAACTGTGCAAGAAGGCCGGATGGCTAAGCACTAAATAGCATAATGTAAAACCGTGCTAGAAGGCCGGATGGCTAAGCACTAAATAGCAGAAATACTTATAGACAATGGAATGTTCGATGAGCACTGTGTTTTTTTGGGGGTGCCAGTTAAACCAGTGCCATTTGGGGGTGCCAGTTTATAAAAAATTTGTAAAACTGTGCAGGAAGGCCGGATGGCTAAGCACTAAATAGCATAATGTAAAACCGTGCTAGAAGGCCGGATGGCTAAGCACTAAATAGCAGAAATACTTATAGACAATGGAATGTTCGATGAGCACTGTGTTTTTTGGGGGTGCCAGTTAAACCAGTGCCATTTGGGGGTGCCAGTTTATAAAAAATTTGTAAAACTGTGCAAGAAGGCCGGATGGCTAAGCACTAAATAGCAGAGTGTAAAACTGTGCAAGAAGGCCGGATGGCTAAGCACTAAATAGCAGAGGCCCAATTACTTGGCAAACAGAGTAGCTTGAAGGAAGATTTAAAGCCAGCTTTCGGGAAAGGTAAGGCCAGTTTGGGAAAAAGGAAAAGATATTGCCGCCTGAGAAGTGGGGGGAAAGAGAATAACGAAAGTACTTAGATGGGAAGCTGGTGGGCTAAGTGCTAAATAGCAGAGGCCCACTCACTTGGAAAACAGAGCAGCTGGGAGGATGTTTAAAGCCAGAATGGGGATAAGTAAAGCCAGCTTGGAAAAAGGAAAAGAAAATGGAAAAAGGAAAAGAAAATGGAGAGGCTAAGCCTGATTATGGACCAACAAAAACAAGATACAAACAAACAATGACGCATGAAACTGAATAACTTACCTGATGAGAGCGTTTGGAACAGCACTGAGTATGGGGGTGCCAATGTTTTCGAGCAGTGGGGGTGCCAATAGTCCAAATTTCAGGACATGAGTGGCCATTTTTTGAAAAATAATCTAAACAAAACTGAATGTTTAATTAACACTTTTTTTGGGGGGTGCAATTTTAACCAGTGCCATTTGGGGGTGCCATTTGACAAATTCTGTCTTTATCCACTGCCTGGACAAAGGAGGGAAAGAGAAGAAGAAAAAACTGAGAAAGGAAGCTAATGGGCTAAGCGCTAAATATCAAAGACCCAATCACCTGGAAAACAGAGCATCTCGTGAAAAAGGATTAAAGCCAACATGGAAAAATGCAAAGCCAGTTTGGAAAATGGAAAAAGGAAAAGAAAATGGAAGGAAAGAGAAGAAGAAAAAACTGAGAAAGGAAGCTAATGGGCTAAGCGCTAATTAGCAAAGACCCAATCACCTGGAAAACAGAGCATCTCGTGAAAAAAGGATTAAAGCCAACATGGAAAAATGCAAAGCCAGTTTGGAAAATGGAAAAAGGAAAAGAGAATGGAAGGAAAGAGAAGAAGAAAAAACTGAGAAAGGAAGCTAATGGGCTAAGCGCTAAATAGCAAAGACCCAATCACCTGGTGAACAGAACATCTCGTGAAAAAGGATTAAAGCCAACATGGAAAAATGTGCAGCCAGTTTGGAAAATGGAAAAAGGAAGAGAAAATGGTAAGTCTATGCCTGATGAAGGTTTATATTAACCGAAACGTTGCAACAGACTTACCGTTAAAAATGACGTCATGGGGATCTGTGAAAAGGCAAATGTCCTGCATTAATGAATGAAATCGAATGTCCTGCATTAATGAATGAAATCAGAAGTCACTGGCTAAAATGAAAAAAGGGGAAACACCCTCCATTTAAAAGGTCAAAAAGGGAAAGGGTTGCTAACAAGGGAAAGAGAGAGTGGGCAAATGTCCACTTCTCGCTAGCAAGAGAAAGAGAGAGTGGGCAAATGTCCAGTTCTCATCCGTAAAACAAAAAAACACACGTTTAAGGGCAATTTTCCTGCCACTTGTCACCGGCGGCGGAGGAGATGTGAGTGCTTAGTGACTTGGAGTAGGCCAGTGCACAACGTGGGCTCCGGGCTTGTCTATATCTGAGTTTCCTTACCAATCCATAGCCCTAACCCTAACCCCAACCCCTCCCTAACCCTAACCCTAACCCTAACCCCAACCCCTCCCTAACCCTAACCCTAACCCCTCCCTGACCCTAACCCCAACCCCTCCCCAACCCTAACCCCTAACCCTAACCCCAACCCCTCCCTAACCCTAACCCTAACCCCAACCCCTCCCTAACCCTAACCCCAACCCCACCCTAACCCTAACCCCAACCCCACCCTAACCCCAACCCCTCCCTAACCCTAACCCTAACCCCTAACCCTAACCCTAAACCCAACCCTAATCCCCACTCGGATTTTGACATGGTTCCTGGAGCTGCGTCTATTTCCCCTAACCTAACCCTAACCCTAACCCTAACCCTAACCCTAACCCTAACCCTAGAAGGCCGGATGGCTAAGCACTAAATAGCAGAAATACTTATAGACAATGGAATGTTCGATGAGCACTGTGTTTTTTGGGGGTGCCAGTTAAACCAGTGCCATTTGGGGGTGCCAGTTTATAAAAAATTTGTAAAACTGTGCAGGAAGGCCGGATGGCTAAGCACTAAATAGCATAATGTAAAACTGTGCTAGAAGGCCGGATGGCTAAGCACTAAATAGCAGAAATACTTATAGACAATGGAATGTTCGATGAGCACTGTGTTTTTTGGGGGTGCCAGTTAAACCAGTGCCATTTGGGGGTGCCAGTTTATAAAAAATTTGTAAAACTGTGCAAGAAGGCCGGATGGCTAAGCACTAAATAGCAGAGTGTAAAACTGTGCAAGAAGGCCGGATGGCTAAGCACTGAATAGCAGAGGCCCAATTACTTGGCAAACAGAGTAGCTTGAAGGAAGATTTAAAGCCAGCTTTCGGGAAAGGTAAGGCCAGTTTGGGAAAAAGAAAAAAGATATTGCCGCCTGAGAAGTGGGGGGAAAGAGAATAACGAAAGTACTTAGATGGGAAGCTGGTGGGCTAAGTGCTAAATAGCAGAGGCCCACTCACTTGGAAAACAGAGCAGCTGGGAGGATGTTTAAAGCCAGAATGGGGATAAGTAAAGCCAGCTTGGAAAAAGGAAAAGAAAATGGAAAAAGGAAAAGAAAATGGAGAGGCTAAGCCTGATTATGGACCAACAAAAACAAGATACAAACAAACAATGACGCATGAAACTGAATAACCTACCTGATGAGAGCGTTTGGAACAGCACTGAGTATGGGGGTGCCAATGTTTTCGAGCAGTGGGGGTGCCAATAGTCCAAATTTCAGGACATGAGTGGCCATTTTTTGAAAAATAATCTAAACAAAACTGAATGTTTAATTAACACTTTTTTTTGGGGGTGCAATTTTAACCAGTGCCATTTGGGGGTGCCATTTGACAAATTCTGTCTTTATCCACTGCCTGGACAAAGGAGGGAAAGAGAAGAAGAAAAAACTGAGAAAGGAAGCTAATGGGCTAAGCGCTAAATATCAAAGACCCAATCACCTGGAAAACAGAGCATCTCGTGAAAAAGGATTAAAGCCAACATGGAAAAATGCAAAGCCAGTTTGGAAAATGGAAAAAGGAAAAGAAAATGGAAGGAAAGAGAAGAAGAAAAAACTGAGAAAGGAAGCTAATGGGCTAAGCGCTAATTAGCAAAGACCCAATCACCTGGAAAACAGAGCATCTCGTGAAAAAGGATTAAAGCCAACATGGAAAAATGCAAAGCCAGTTTGGAAAATGGAAAAAGGAAAAGAAGATGGAAGCTAATGGGCTAAGCGCTAAAGCTAATGGGCTAAGCGCTAAATAGCAAAGACCCAATCACCTGGTGAACAGAACATCTCGTGAAAAAGGATTAAAGCCAACATGGAAAAATGTGCAGCCAGTTTGGAAAATGGAAAAAGGAAGAGAAAATGGTAAGTCTAAGCCTGATGAAGGTTTATATTAACCGAAACGTTGCAACAGACTTACCGTTAAAAATGACGTCATGGGGATCTGTGAAAAGGCAAATGTCCTGCATTAATGAATGAAATCGAATGTCCTGCATTAATGAATGAAATCGAATGTCCTGCATTATTGAATGAAATCAGAAGTCACTGGCTAAAAGGAAAAAAGGGGAAACACCCTCCATTTAAAAGGTCAAAAAGGGAAAGGGTTGCTAACAAGGGAAAGAGAGAGTGGGCAAATGTCCACTTCTCGCTAGCAAGAGAAAGAGAGAGTGGGCAAATGTCCAGTTCTCATCCGTAAAACAAAAAAACACACGTTTAAGGGCAATTTTCCTGCCACTTGTCACCGGCGGCGGAGGAGATGTGAGTGCTTAGTGACTTGGAGTAGGCCAGTGCACAACGTGGGCTCCGGGCTTGTCTATATCTGAGTTTCCTTACCAATCCATAGCCCTAACCCTAACCCCAACCCCTCCCTAACCCTAACCCTAACCCTAACCCCAACCCCTCCCTAACCCTAACCCTAACCCCTCCCTAACCCTAACCCCAACCCCTCCCCAACCCTAACCCCTAACCCTAACCCCAACCCCTCCCTAACCCTAACCCTAACCCCAACCCCTCCCTAACCCTAACCCCAACCCCACCCTAACCCCAACCCTAAACCCAACCCTAATCCCCACTCGGATTTTGACATGGTTCCTGGAGCTGCGTCTATTTCCCCTAACCTAACCCTAACCCTAACCCTAACCCTAACCCTAACCCCTAACCCTAACCCTAACCCTAACCCTAACCCTAACCCTAGATTTCTATCCCTAACCCTAAATCCTAACCCTAATTCCTATCCCTAACCCTAAGCCCTAACCTTAACCTAAACCTAACCCTAATTCTAAAACCTAACCCTAACCCTGAATTGTATCCCTAACCACAACCCTAACCCTAACCTTAACCTAATCCTAACCTTAACCCTAATTTCTATCCCTAACCCTAATTTCTAACCATAACCCTACATCCTAATCCTAACCCCAAAACCTAAACCCAACCCTAACCCTAAACCTAACCCTAATTTCTATCCCTAACCCTAAAACCTAACCTTAACCTTTATTTCTATCTCTAACCCTAACCCTAATTTCTAGGCCTAACCCTAAAACCTAACCCTAACTTCTAACCCTAACCCCAAAACCTAACCCCAACCCTAACCCTAAACTTAACCCTAATTTCTATCCCTAACCCTAACCCTAAAACCTAACCTTAACCCTAATTTCTGTCCCTAACCCTAACCCTAAAACCTAACCTTAACCCTAATTTCTATCCCTAACCCTAATCCTAATTTCTAGCCCTAACCCTAAATCCTATCCCTAAACCCTAACCCCAACCCTAACCCTAATTTCTATCCCTAACTCTAAAACCTAACCTTAACCCTAATTTCCATCCCTAACCCTAACCCTAATTTCTATCCCTAACCCTAAATCTAACCTTAACCCTAATTTCTATCCCTAACCCTAAATCCTAATCCTAACCCTAATTTCTAACCCTAACCCTAAAACCTAACCTTAACCCTTAACTCTAACCCTAACTCTAATTTCTAGCCCTAACCATAAATCCTAATCCTAAC
>NC_139588.1:25711332-25726332 GCF_946808225.1 Silurus aristotelis | reverse complement strand
CCTTAATCCTAACCTTAACCCTAAACCTAACCGCTAACCTTAACCCCAACCCTAACCCTAACCCTAACCCTAACCCTAACCCTAAACCCTAACCCTAACCCTAACCCTAACCCTAACCCTAACCCTAAACCCTAACCCTAACCCTAACCCTAACCCTAATTTCCATCCCTAACCCTAACCCTAATTTCTATCCCTAACCCTAAATCTAACCTTAACCCTAATTTCTATCCCTAACCCTAAATCCTAATCCTAACCCTAATTTCTAACCCTAACCCTAAAACCTAACCTTAACCCTTAACTCTAACCCTAACTCTAATTTCTAGCCCTAACCCTAAATCCTAACCCTAACCCTAATTTCTAGCCCTAACCCTAAAACCTAACCTTAACCCTAATTTCTATCCCTAACCCTAATTTCTAACCCTAATCCTAAATCCTAACCCTAACCCCCAATTTCTATCCCTAACCCTTAATCCTAACCTTAACCCTAAACCTAACCGCTAACCTTAACCCCAACCCTAGCCCTAAAACCTAACCTTAACCCTAATTTCGATCCCTAACCCTAAAACCTAACCTCAACCCTAATTTCTATCCCTATCCCTAATTTCTAGCCCTAACCCTAAATCCTAATCCTAAACCTAATTTCTATCCCTAACCCTAATTTCTAATCCTAACCCTAATTTCTAGCCCTAACCCTAAATCCTAACCCTAACCCTTATTTCTATCCCTATCCCTAACCCTAAATCCTAATCCTAACCCTAATTCCTATCCCTAACCCTGAAACCTAACCTTAACCCTAATTTTATCCCTAACCCTAAATCCTAATCCTAACCCTAACCCTAATTTCTATCCCTAATACTTAATCCTAACCTTAACCCTAAACCTAACCCTAACCGCTAACCTTAACCCCAACCCCAACCCTAAACCCTAACCCTAACCCCTAAACCCTAACCCCAACCCCTAAACCCCAACCCCTAAACCCTAACCCCTAAACCCTAACCCTAACCCTAACCCCTAAACCCTAACCCTAACCCTAACCCAACATGGAAAAATGCAAAGCCAGTTTGGAAAATGGAAAAAGGAAAAGAAAATGGAAGGAAAGAGAAGAAGAAAAAACTGAGAAAGGAAGCTAATGGGCTAAGCGCTAAATAGCAAAGACCCAATCACCTGGAGAACAGAGCATCTCGTGAAAAAGGATTAAAGCCAACATGAAAAAATGTAAAGCCAGTTTGGAAAATGGAAAAAGGAAAAGAAAATGGTAAGTCTAAGCCTGATGAAGGTCTATATAAACCGAAACGTTGCAACAGACTTACCATTAAATGACGTCATGGGGATTTATAAAAGGGCAAATATCCTGCTTTAAATGAACAAAATCAAAAGTCACTGACTAAAATGAAAAAGGGAATATACCCTCCATTTAAAAAGACAAAAAGGGAATGGATTACTAGCAAGAGAAAGAGAAAATGGGCAAATGTCCACTTCTCATCCGAGAAAAACAAACGAAAAAAACGCACGTTTAAGGGCAATTTTCCTGCCACTTATCACCAGCAGCGGAGATGAAATGTGAGTGCTTAGTGACTTGGAGTAGGCCAGTGCACAACGTGGGCTCCGGGCTTGTCTATGTCAGAGTTTCCTTACCAATCCATAGCCCTAACCCTAAACCTAACCCCTAACCCTAACCTCTAACCCTAACCCCTAACCCTAAGCCCTAACCCTAACCCTAATCCCAACCCCTGACCATAACCCCAAATCCCTAACCCTAAACCCAACCCTAACCCTAACCCTAATCCCCACTCGGATTTTGACATGGTGCCTGGAGCTGCGGCTATTTCCCCTAACCTAACCTAACCCTAACCCTAAGACCTAACCCTAATCCCAACCCCTAACCCCAACCCCTAACCATAATCCCAAATCCCTAACCCTAAGACCTAACCCTAACCCCAACCCCTAACCCTAAACCCAACCCTAACCCTAACCCTATTCCACCCCTAATCCCCACTCAGATTTTGGCATGGTGCCTGGAGCTGCGGCTATTTTCCCTAACCTAACCCAGCCCGTGCCACCCCGAGTTGCTGCGCCTACACCCACTCCTGCATAGTTCCTGAAGAGTAAAGCCAGTTTTGGAAAAAGGAAAAGAAATTGCTGCGTGGAAATAAGAGGAAAAAGAAAAATACTTAGAAAGGAAGCCGTGGGGCCAAGTGCTAAATAGCAGAGGCCCAATCACTTGGAAAACAGAGCAGCTTGAAGGAAGTTTAAAAGCCAGAATGGAGAAAAGTAAAGCCAGTTTGAAAACGGAAAAGAAAATGATGGGGAAAAGTAAAGCCAGTTTGGAAAAAGGAAAAAAAAAATGGGGAGTCTAAGCCTGATGATGGACCGAGTAAAACTAGAAAACAAACAACAATGACTCATAAAACTGGATAATTTACCTGATTAGAGGGTTTGGAACAGCACTGAGTATGGGGGTGCCAATGTTTTTGAGCAGTGCTGTCTGGGGGTGCCAATAGTTCTAATTTCATGGCATGAGTGGTCATTATTAGAAAAATAATCTCTAAAAAAATGGAATGTTCAATGAGCACTGAGTTTGGGGGTGCCATTTTAACCAGTGCCATTTGGGGGTGCCATCAGATAGATTTTGAACAAAATAAGGAAAGAGAAGAAGAAAATTATGAGAAAGGAAGCTACTGGGCTAAGCGCTAAATAGCAAAGACCCAATCACTTGGAAAACAGAGCCTTTCATGAAAAAAGATTAAAGCCAACAGGGGAAAATATAAAGCCAGTTTGGAAAATGGAAAGAGGAACTGAACAAAAGAAGGAAAGAGAAGAAGAAAAAAACTGAGAAAGGAAGCTAGTGGGCTAAAACTAATAGCGAGGACCCAATCACTTGGAGAACGGAGCATCTCGTGGAGGGGAATTGAAGCCAACATGGGAAAATGTAAAGCCAGTTTGGAAAATAGAAAATGGTAAGTCTAAGCCTGATGAAGGTCTAAATAAACCGAAACGTTGCAACAGACTTACCATTAAATGACGTCATGGGGATTTATAAAAGGGCAAATATCCTGCTTTAAATGAACAAAATCAAAAGTCACTGACTAAAATGAAAAAGGGAATATACCCTCCATTTAAAAAGACAAAAAGGGAATGGAAATTACTATATTAAATAGGTCTCCGTCTGACCCTACAGAGCTCGAATGGGCCACTGAATACCTAGGATCAACATTCTGTTACACTCTAGAGCAGTGGTCCCCAACCACCAGGCCGCGGACCGGCACCTGTCCGTCGGTCAATTGGTACCGGGCCCCACAGAAAGAATACATAACTTAGATTATTTCCGTTTGATTTATTATCTGATTCTGAATGACGTTTTATTTTGGAAAATCACTAGATTTTCTCCTCCACATCTGTCTATGACTAAATCTTGATGCATATCATGATGCCTCAGTCACATGTCTTAAAGCACTGCACTTACATGCACACCATCAATAGTTAGTATTGATTCATGAACTTTTATTAATAACAAAGTTGAAGACATCAGACAAAAAATCCAGATGATTGAAAGAAATCCAAACTATTTTATAAATAACTCTGTAGACAGCAGTGTCATTATAACAGACAATCAATTACAAAGTTTTACTCCTATTCAAGAGAACGACTTCATTTCATTTATTTCCTCATAAAAATCATCAACCTGCATTCTCGATCCCTCGTTTACAAGTTTCTTCAAACAGATCATTCCAGAGGGGATCTCTTTCATTAGCACTGTGTTTTCTACCAAAAACCCCTAATTAAGAAACCTGACCTTCACCCTGTCAGCTGTTCAACTACAGTCCAATACCAAACCTCTCTCCAAGATTCTAGAAAAGGTTGTAGCACAGCAGTTCTGCTCATATTTACTGAGGAAGAACATTTATGAAATGTATCAGTCAGGATTTCGGCCTCATCATAGCACAGAGACGGCGCTAGTTAAGGTGATAAATGACTTTTATTGGTCTCTGATCAGGGTTTTGTCTCGTTTTGACTTTTTTTGCTCGACCTCAGTGCAGCTTTCACACCATTGATCATCATCTCCTGCTTGCTGGACTTGAGAACGTTGTTGGAATAAAGGGAACAGCTCTCTCCTGGCTCAGGTCTTATTTGACTGATCGCTATCAGTTTGTTGATGTAAATAGTGAGTTTTCCACACTCTCTGAGGTAAAGTTTGGTGTTTCTCAAGGATCCGTCTTAGGCCCACTGCATTTCTCTTTATATCTATAAATATATAGACATATATTCTCTTTATATATGCTGCCTCTGAGTGAAATTATACATAAATTCACTTCCATTGCTATACCGATGATACACAGCTGTATATTTCAGCAAAGCCAGATGAGAGCGATCAGCTTAACAATGTTCAGGAGTGTGTAAAGGACATTAGACAGTGGATGCTTGATAACTTCCTTCTGCTGAACTCGGATAAGACAGAAATACTTTTACTAGGACCACATGCAGCTAGAATAATATTACAAAGATTTCCTTCTTTCACCTTAGAAATATTGCTAAAATTAGAAATATGATGTCGTTACAGGATGCAGAAAAACTAGTTGATGCTTTTGTAACATCTAGATTAGACTACTGTAACGCTTTACTGTCTGGGTGTTGGAGTAAGTGCAGAAATAAGCTTCAGTTAGTTCAGAATGCAGCAGCAAGAGTCCTCACTAAATCTAGAAAATATGAGCACATCAGCCCTGTTTTAATCATCTACACTGCTCCCAATTACATCTCACACTGATGATAAAATACTACTACTGACGTATAAAGCACTTAACGCTCTCACGCTGCAGTATCTGAGTGAACTTCTGTACCAGGATGATCCTCCACGCCTACTTAGATCAAAAGGTGCAGGCTATTTGTTGGTACCTCAAATAATGAAGATTCCAGCAGGGGACAAATTTTTCTCTTATAAACCCCACAGTTATAGAACAACCTTCCAATCAGTGTTCGGGACTCAGACACAGTCTCAGTGTTCAAGTCGAGGCTGAACACATATTTATTGGAGTCTTTAGTCAAAAGGTGTTTGTGAGGTAAAGGAGCAGATCTGGAGGGATCATGGATATGGAGTGTTTGGTGAACTTGGATATTTGGAAGCTGTCGTCTCCTCACTCTCACACGTTCACTCAGGTTTGTTGATGGTGGTGTGGTGGGTTGTCTCTTATCCCAGAGATCCTCATGTCTGTGTTTCCTTCTGCTTCTCCCTTTTAGTTATGCTGCTATAGCGATTTTTCCGGAGTCCCGACTGCCCAGTGTCCTTAACTGGTATATAACAATAAGGACACATAATAATCCATATCCTTCTCTCTCTCTCTCTCTTGGTCGAGTTAACATGCTCGTGAGGTTCCAGGGATCACTGTCCCTGCCCCTAACCCGCCTCAGATCTTTTTATTTCATCCTGGTCTGCCTCTGGATGATGTTCTCTTTGATTGGAGGCGACTCTGTGCAGCTGGAGATGTTTCTCATCAATGCCCTGGAGATCCATGAAATTCCCGAGTAAGAACAGAAGCTTTGAGGATGGATTTGGAATGTAGTTAATATTACCAGTCTGCTACACTGACTCAGGACTACAGTTTGCTCTGATCTCCATCACTGCACCTCAACATCGTTTATCTGTAATAAATGGACTTTCAGTGGCACCCAGATGAGGATGAGGTTCCCTCTCGAGTCTGGTTCCTCTCAAGGTTTCTTCCTTCTGCATCTCAGGGAGTTTTTCCTTCACCACAGTCTCCACCGACTTGTTCATCAGGGACAAAATTACACTTATAAAGAACATCTTCATTTTTATCACCACATTATCTGTGTAAAGCTGCTCTGAGACAATGTTCATTGTTAAAAGTGCAACACAAATAAACATGAACTGAATTGAAAAGTATATGGACAATCCTTCTCACTCAACCACCTGTACTGGTCAGCGGTACTATGTAACTGTTTTTCCTGTCTCATGTTGTCAGTGTTTACTTTTATAGTAGGAGTAAGACAGAGTACATGTGTGTGAATGTGAGGGAGGGCAGTGGAGTGATGCGGTTGCAGGGAGAAGAGGTGGAGAAGGTGGAGGAGTTCAGGTACCTGGGGTCAACAGTGCAGAGTAATGGAGAGTGTGTTAGAGAAGTAAAGAAGAGAGTGCAGGCAGGGTGGAGTGGGTGGAGAAGAGTGATAGCAGGAGTGATTTGTGATAGAAGAGTATCTGTGAGAGTGAAAGGGAAAGTTTATAGGACTGTGGTGAGACCTGAGATGATGTATGGATTAGAGACAGTGGCATTGAGTAAAAGACAGGAGGTGGAGCTGGAGGTAGCAGAGCTGAAGATGTTGAGATGTTCATTGGGAGTGACGACGATGGACAGGATTAGAAATGAGTTTATTAGAGGGACAGCGCATGTAGGACGTTTTGGAGACAAGGTGAGGGAGGTGAGATTGAGATGGTTTGGACATGTGCAGAGGAGGGACATGGGGTATATCAGTAGGAGAATGCTGAGGATGGAGACACCAGGAAGGAGGAAAAGAGGAAGACCAAGGAGGAGGTTTATGGATGTGGTGAGGGAAGACATGCAGGTAGTTGGTTGTGAAAGAGGCAGATGTAGAGGACAGGTTGGATGGAGACGGATGATCCACTGTGGCGCCCCCTTATGGGAGAAGCCGAAAGAAGAAGATGGAAGATGATTACTTATTTTAACAAGAAGGTAGACAGAAATACTTTAAATGATCTTATCTGTATATTTTATACATAAACCACAAAATCATTTTCAGAATCTTAATAAATATGAGAAAATTATTATAAATGAGAAATAAGCGACGATCAATATTTGTACACAGTTTTACTTGGAGTTTTTATTCTCTAACAGAATTATAATCAGATTATTCTTTAACATTTACAGTAAGATACAAAAAAATGATAATAGATTTATTTAGGTGAAAGGCACGCAGCATGGTTACATAGCTTACAGTTTAAGCAAGTCATGCATCAATTTAATGATTTTCTTTCCACAGCAGGTAATAGATCATAAAAATAATATATAAAACAAGTGTAAACATTAAAAAAAATAAATATATGAAGAAATAAAACAGCAGTTTTAATTTTTTGAATATTTTAAATGTTCACACAAAGTCTACATTTTACAATATATAATAATTCCAGATGTATTTAAGAATATAATAAACTTAATTTTTCATTTAAATCACATTAATTACATGTTAAAGGTTAAATATTGATATTAACCATCTCAGTTAGCAAATATTTTCATGATTAAAGAAAGAAATATGAAAAACTGATCAGTAATTTACTTTATATTTACGTTTGTTACGGTCATGTTTGGTTTCAAATGAACCACTTATAATAAAGTCATCTGCAGATTGCTCAAGAACACCTGACTGTGATAATACAGAGCTCTTCACCATCATCATTACACCAAATCAAAACAGATGTTTTGAAACAAATTGCCCTAAATTATTTTTATCCACAACAGACCACTTTGGCTCTAAGCCTTCATTCCAGTTATGGGCTTGCACTTGTTTTGGTAGCTCATCTTGCTCCCCACTCGACAATGAAGTGTACTTCCTATGTGGCTAGAATGAAAGTCTGTAGCACATGAGCTCCTTGTAGAGAGAATTATACAGACTGATAAAAGAGATTTAAAGGAGTTTCAAAGGCATGACTGCTTCCTGATGTACTGTATATTGGTTTTCTGTTCCCTGCCATTATTGTGTGTTATATTTAAAAGTGATTACTGGAGCTGTACAAACTTCTTTCTTTTCACTGCATAGTGCACTATTTCAGATTCAGGAATTTTTCCCGGAGGTTTTTGACAACACCTTGCTGTGTGCTGTTACCTCGTTTATCACTTTTATTGTCTTTGTTTCTGCTTTCTGGCTCTGATCGAAGTGCTGCCTCATCCAGATCCTCATACAATCGGCAGCGCTCAGTCACAGACAGCAGGGACTGCTTCTCTCTAGATGTGGGGGACAGTGTTTGTGTCTTGACTTTTTCCAGTACTGAAATAGTCTTGTTGTTGGGCAACATTGCCTGCCCTGAGCTGCAGTAATCACTGTTCACCTTCTTGTTTGGTAGATTAGTCCAGCCAAAGCCACCCAGTTTCTGGTCCAAAGATCCAGCTCGATGAATGCGAGATGCTTTGTTGTTCAAGCTGCAGCCTGGACTGAGTGTGTGTGCAGCAGAAGTGAGTGGTGTGTGAGAAACACAGTCCAGAGAAGAGTATATGGAGCGCAGCTCACTTACATCTGGCCAAGAAAAACTCTCAAGTGTCACAGGGCTTTTCAAACAATCTGCAGATAAAACTGAGACACTGCTGGAGGGGGAAGTGTGTGTCCGTTGTACTTCTTGTGTTGTCCAAACACATGTTAATGGGAGTTTCAGGCTTGGTTTTCCTGTAAAATAAAAATAAAAAATTTTGTAATTGAGTAAACTTGCAGTTTTATATCAGCACTAAAAGTCACACATGTGCATTTTATTTTTATTGAAGAAAAGTTGTCTCCTGTTCTTAGCGCAGTAGCTACTTAATACTTAGGTTTTATGATTTAATCAATAAATCTTGTGTGTTTTCTGCTCATATACAAATTTAATTCAATTGAATTTATTAATTTACTGACAGGGGATTACTTCTCCCGGGCTTCCACTTACTTTAAGCTATCGGGTAAAATGAAAGGCTGCAGAATCTGTTTTTAAATTAACGATCGTTGTTGTACAGACGTCACAGTACTGAATAAATCTGCAGCCCAAACTGAGAATCACTGTTCATAAACTGTAAACCAGTTTTATTTTCTGTGGGAATTTTCCTCATTCATTCTGACCGGAGGTTCCATCCCACCGCAGGCCAACGGGAGTGATGCACTGCAATACCTGGCAAATATCCAATATGGAGCAAAAACATCCGGATCCTTTTTATTATCCTTGGAGACTTTAAAAGGTGCAAAACTAACACTTGAATTACCATAAAACAGGCAACATATTTATTGTCCCACAAGAGAAAAAAAAAAACACACTGGATCATTGCTACACCATTCTTAACGGCGCATATCGCTCTGTACCCTGGGCAGCTTTAGGTAACTCCGATCACTGCTTGGTGACTGCCATGTTAGCTGTTCACGTCTACTGAGGAATAACATTTTTGAAATGTATCAGTCAGGATTTCGGCCTCATCATAGCACAGAGACGGCGCTAGTTAAGGTGCTAAATGACTGTTATTGGTCTCTGATCAGGGTTTTGTCTCTTTACTTGTTTTGCTCCACCTCAGTGAAGCTTTTCACACCATTGATCATCATCTCCTGCTTGCTGGACTTGAGAACGTTGTTGGAATAAAGGGAACAGCTCTCTCTTGGCTCAGGTCTTATTTGACTGATTGCTATCAGTTTGTTGATGTAAATGGTGAGTTCTCCACACTCTCTAAGGTAAAGTTTGGTGTTCTGCAAGGATCTGTTTTAGGCCCACTGCTTTTCTTTTTATATCTGCTGCCTTTGGGTGAAATTATACATAAACATGGGATTCGCTTCCATTGCTATGCTGATGATACACAGCTGTATCTTTCAGCAAAGCCAGATGAGAGAGATCAGCTTAACAATGTTGAGGAGTGTGTAAAGGACATTAGACAGTGGATGCTTAATAACTTTCTTATCCTCAACTCAGATAAGACAGAAGTACTTTTACTAGGACCACATGCAGCTAGAAGTAAACTTTCTGATTCTGTAGCATCTCTGGATGGTGTTTTTCTTTCAGTGTGTACAGCAGTCAAAGACCTCGGTGTGATTATTGACCCGAGTCTTTCCTTTGAGGCTCACGTGAATAATATCACCAGGATCTCCTTCTTTCACCTTAGAAATATTGCTAAAATTAGAAATATGATGTCGTTACAGGATGCAGAAAAACTAGTTGATGGTGTGTGTATATTTATAGTTGAAATTGAAATGGCTGCACATCAATATAAATGGTCATGACTGTAAAACAAGAGCTTGTCTGCTACCTGGTCATCAATATGAAAGTAACTCAATATTAATATCAAAACATGTAGAACAAAAGTCTTTAATGGTCAGCAGCTCATTTCTATGCAGACTGTATGAATAGAGTATGAATAAACACCTGAGTTTAGCAGGTGTCTCTCAAACAGGAGGAGGAGAAAAGGATCAGACACAGTCTCAGATAAATGTTTGTAGGAATCTTATTTTTGATCAAAATCTTCATAGAATTTTTAATGAAAACTCATGAGACATGTGGCTTTCAACCCAGTACTTTTCTGGATTGCTCCAGAACTGATTTCATGTATTTATATATAAAATAAAAATGTTAAATGCAGGAAATGTATATCAATGGCATATATTTTGGAGCAATATCAACTTTGATGATTGGAAAGAAGATACTCTGAGCTTTACTGTCAAAGATATCAAAATTGTGTATGTAGCACATTTTTATCAGGACTGTTAACATTTCAGCTTAGGGAGGGCATTTCTGCTGTGAGTCCTAAAAGCTGTGGCGAAGGCTAACAGGTTAAAATGAGTTTAATTTCCTACAAATTGTACATTTCCTTTGTTTCTTTGATATGTTTTCTGTGTTCTTTTGGGAATAAAATATTGGGTTTCTGAGGTCTGCAATCATTGTATTCTAGTTTTATTTACATTTACACAGCAAAACTTGGAATTGTGTTGTAGTTTAACATTTGGCTTAAAGAAAATTCATAAACCAAAAAAGAAAGAAGCGAAAAGAAAAGATGATGATCGGATGAGCAGGAATGTCTCTGTTCTCAGTCATGTTCTCATCACTGACTCCCTCTGTCTCATCCAAGTTAACCCCAGACTTCTTACTGCCTTCTGCTGCTCATTGTGAGCTTCAGAATCTAGTTCAATTCCATTCTCAAAGCAGCTTTACACAGATAATGTGGTGATAAAAATGAAGATGTTGTTTATAACTGTAAGTTTGTCCCTGATGAGCAAGACAGTGGCGACTGTGGCAAGGAAAAACTCCCCGAGATGGCAAAGGAAGAAACCTTGAAAGGAACCAGACTCAAGAGGGAACCTCGTCCTCATCTGGGTTGCACCGAATGTCCATTTGTAAAATAAATAAAATAATGTAAAAATAAATCTAGTCTACGTCTGTGGTGTGTGAGAGAGACAGGAGATGATCTAAAGTGGATTGAAAAAGCTGCACAATGACAGAAAACGTTGATGTGCTGAAAACGGCACGCAGCCCGAACCCAAGAAAAAATATTGATCACGTCACCAGTTGTAAGAAGTAGAAAGTACAGATATTTGTGTAAAAATGTAATGAGTGAAAGTAAAAAGTTGTCTGAAAAATAAATAGTGAAGTAAAATACTGATACCAGAAAATCTATTTTAGTTCAGTACACAGTACTTCATTACTTCCCTCCTCTGGGGTAGGAATTCTAAACTGAAGACTGAGTTCATAATCCTACCCCTGAACCCATAACTATCACCTGCTCAGTGAGATTATATCACTCTGGATAAGGGCTTCTACCATGTTCTGCAAAAGTTATGTTTGTTTACCAAACATTTGAAGGCTCCAGTGCCTGTTGTAAAATCACAACTGTCCACCAGAGGCACAGTGACCCAAGTTCTGAGTTCATGGTTATTGATCACAATGTCGTGTTGTTTTTTTAAATAAAAACTCAACCCATGGGGCCAATTAGTAATTAGACTTGAATGATTTTATTTTAAACTCTCACCTGTGCAGGTGCTCTTGTTCTCCTCGTCTGCCAGCAATGGTATATGTGTTTTATTGACAGTGTTTGTGCTGGTGTCTGAGCTTCGCCTCCACGACTGAGGAGAAGCTTCTTCGCTCTGTGTGTGATGGCTGAACTTCTTCTTCTTCAGACTTAAAACTGCATTTTCTTTCGACTCCTTTTCATTTCCTTCTTTTTTACCCTTAATTAAACAAAATAATATTCATATAATTTTCTTCTTTTGGAAAATGAATTCAGAAATGTGATGATTATAAGAAGAAACATTATTGAACACAATGATTCACCTTCACTGGTGATTCCTCTATAATGGTGCGCAGATCATCAGCAGCAATCAGCTCTGGTCCTCGAACATCTCCTTTGTTTCGGGAAAAGGAACTTGGTCCTTTGAATAGTGACATTTCTCTGAACTTACTTCCTCCCACTGAGCTCATCACCTCTTTCTCCATTTCCTGCCAAACTTTAATCATTTCTGTTGAAGAACAGAAATGTTCTTCTGGAAACTCTTCTGGTTTGTGAGCCTGAGAGCCATTAAGCTCTATACTGAGCACATCTTGAAGTTGATCAGGTTCCGTGCTGATGTCAGAGTCTGCAGATGTCACAAAGGATGTTTCTGTGATTGAAGTTTTGCGATGGTCAGTGTGAGGAATCTTGTTAAAGTGGTTGACAGAAGTGCGCACTAACCCGCTCGGGATGTAGGCCAGACTCTCTCTACGCTTCAGGCTAAAACCTTCATCCTGCTGCTCAGCATTCTCGTAGTAGTTCCTGATCTTATCAATGAGCAGACGCTCCTGTTTGGACAAAGTTGAATCTCTTCTTCTACCGACATTTCGATTTGATCCAGACACCAGCTCCTCTCTTGAAGATACTTTGTGATGAATGTGCTGAGGAGACCGAAGCTCATCTGGTCCAGCACTACTGTGGCGAGCATTAGCAATAAAATGTTCAGCAATGACACCTGTTTTATCCAGAACAGACGATGGAAGGATGGAGTGATTTTGACTTTCCACACAATCGTCCTCTACTTCCTCTTCAGAAGACTGTCCATCCTGATTCAGCACAATGTCTTCTTTTACCTCATATTTGTCCGATTTCTCCACAGCGCTCACGTGATAAACACTGTGTCTGATTTTGGCTCGGTCACAATCGGATATGGGTTTTGATTCGTTTGCAGAGCCGAGTTCTGCTGCTGTGTTATTCTGGAACTCTAATATATTTGGTGACGCCTGCAATCATATACATCAGCATTCATTAACCCCATTTTAAACATAAGAGGAAAAGAATTTAAGTATATTTTAAGCCAATAATAATTAAGAAAAAGAAAAGCCACGTCCACTGGGTTCGTTATATACTTTATGTTGACTTCATACAAAAAGAAAGTTTTTTTTTTTTTTTTTTTTTTTTTTTAAACATTTATACTTGTATGTATGTACACACACGTGTCCTTGACTCTGTTCATATAAAACCCATAATTAAATCACTTTATCTGCTAGTGTCATGTAACTAACAGGAAACAGATGCAAGTGCAGGAAATGTATTTACGATGCACAAACACGCAAAACAAAACTACACACATGATCAGCATGACCTGTACAAACATGTGAAGGAACCTAATGAATAAAATGTTCAATGACCATTTCATATACACTTCTACCTCTTGCAAGCATTGCACTACTTAGTTTTTTACAAAATCAAAGGGTCTTGGAAAGACAGATGCTGATTTTCTGTTTACTGCCATAAGCATTTTTTTTTTTGTTTATACATCTATTTCTCTTATATATACTTATATATATATATATATATATATATATATATATATAATCTTTATTTCTTTATATATTCTTATATTTTATTTTATATAGTTTTTATACTTTATTTATCTTCCTTCTCTTTCTTTGTATTATTTTTCTCCCCGTTCCTATTCCCCTCATGCCGGACCGTCGTAATAAGCATTTCACTGCGTGTCGTACCCTGTATGTATGTGTATGTGATAAATAAAATTTGATTTGATTTTGATTTGACAGAAAAAAAGATAGACAGATAAATGAATGGATGGACAGATGAAATGCACAGATGAATAGATGGACAAACCACCAAAGAGATCAAATGCATGAAAAAGTAACGATGACATGTAGAAATTCACAGAGGCTGTTGGTTATAAAATGGTGATTATCAGACCTTGAGTGTGTTTGCACCCTCACACACCTGTCTCTCCTCCTGTGAAAGCTGAGAGTCTCCATGTTCTTGCCATTCTTCATCCTGAGACACAAGCAAAAATCATTTATAGCTTTTAAAGGTTTAACGATGGAAAAATCAGAAGCAAATGGCACAATACCACACAAGGCAGTAAATTGAGAGGGTGGGGTCAGTCAAATTAGGAGGCGGAGTCAGTAAACCATAAGGCTGGGTAGATGATGACAGTTCTCATGATGCATTAGATCAGCAGTAAAAGGTTAGTGTTGATACAGGAATAAAGTGACCGGATGAAGCTCTGGGGGCTGTTAAAAATTATGTCCACTTTCAAAAATGAGACTTTGCTTCAGATATCAGGCAATAAAATGTAGAGGAACAAAAAAAATAAAAGAATATTTTCAGTTTGTTTCTGGTGTTTGCAGTCCAACAAGAAAAAGCAAGCATGCTCACTACAGTAGTGTTACTGACATGATGCCATGCACGTGGTCTGCAATAAACATCTCACCATGTCGAGCTGAAGCAGGGCTTTAGCTCTGAAGCTCCAACAGGAAATCATGGAGCTGCTAAAGTCCTCCATTATCACATCATCTGTTTCACTTTTCTTCTCCTCCTCATCTTGAAGCTCACATTGTGGAACATCATCTCTGTAAGTGAGATCCTGCAACATGTCTGAGGTGGAACTCAGAGCAACAAGGTTCTCTCGCAGTTCTCCTTCACTGAGTGAGTGCTGCCACGCCCACACCAGAGTGTAAACACACACATTACAACATCACTGGAAGCCTCACCGGCAAAGAACTGCATCAAAACTTCTGAATAATGTGTGACATGTAAAAAAATCCAGTTCTTTTACAAGTGTTGAGGAATCTAAAGCTACGTTAATGTAAAGCTAAAGCTCTAATGACTAGAAGGGGAAGGGGTCTAAAATATTAACTGTGTGGGTGGGGCTCAGCCGTGAGCGGAGTCCAGTCATGCTCTGGACTTTAAAAATCACAACAGCTCAGTCCAGTAATTATGATAACGAGATTTTCTCATGTGATGATTTTTTCCAGCTGATTTGTGATGGAGTTCAGATGATTTGTATAATATT
>NC_139588.1:25696332-25701332 GCF_946808225.1 Silurus aristotelis | reverse complement strand
TCCGCATGCACACGAAGGGGTGTAGACCTCAGCCAGGGATGTCAGAATTAGGCACAACACCGGCGCTCTGCACTCGTTTGAACAGCAGCGCTGAACGTCCGACTAAAATGTCCAACAAAACGTCTAAATAATAAAAATAAATCTGCAAAAATATTGCCTGGGATGTGTTGCCTTATGCTCAGGAGTTCGTTTCTGGTAAAACTTATAGAAGAAAAATGAATAAACACAAAACAAGCAAACAGAAACAGAAGATCTGTGGAGCTCAGCACCATAGTGACTCATTGCATTCATCGTCCATGCCAATGTTTATAAGAGTACAGTATTAAAAAAATAAGTATTACATTAAGGTACATTTACAACAAATACAAATATCTGATTGGGTTACGATTAATCGCGAGTTAACTCACGTCAATCATGTGATTAATTGGGAGAGATATTATGGCTACAATAGGAACATTATAAAAATAATAAATCAGAACTTTGGATACTTGGGTACAATTAAAGGCAAAAACTTTTGTACTTTTACTCAGTGAAAGTTTAGGGTTAGTCACATTTCACTGAGTGAATCTCTAATTCAACTCAACTACATGCCTTGTGTGTGTGTGTGTGTGTGTGTGTGTGTGTGTGTGTGTGTGTGTGTGTGTGTGTGTGTGTGTGTGTGTGTGTGTGTGTGTGTAAGATATTAAAATAATATCATGCTAAAGTACCTTTTGTGGAATGGTGGTGTGATGATTTTCTAAAATCAGTCGTTTAATGTGATGAGTCCAGAGTTTCTTTTCCTCCATTGTTCGAGCCTTAGAGAGATGAAGATGAAGGAGATGATGATGATGTCACTTCAATTACCTAATTACTGATCTAATTACTGAACTGAGATGATCCAGTTTATTTAAGTGTTTAATGTAAATGCAGACAGATCTGATCTGGGGAGTTTTGGTGTAGTGAATTCATTATCTTTTATTAAAACTGAGCACAAAAGTGTAAGACATGCTGAACACTTATTAAAAGGTCTCAGATATCAGACATCACCTGCACTGTGTGAGGTTGTTTGGGGTGTTTGTAATGTGTGACGCTGAAACACACAGAGTCCTTTGTTCCCTCCATGAGCATTAACATTGAACACTAAACAGAGGAAAGAACATGAGAGTATTAATGAGCCAAACATGAGTGTATTATACACATTACAAACACGCACATTAATCTAATGACTATCACTCAAACACTTGTAACGCTGTGTGTCTTACAGAGATCTGTGTTTTGTAGATGAAGTTCTCTCCTCGTCGTTTTGTAATGAGTAGAATCCGTTCAAACAGGAAGAGGGTTCTGTTGTTTTTTGCGTGATGAAAGCGGAAGGTTCCCTCCAGCACCAGTTCACCGTACGTGGTTAAATCGGGACCGCGCCAGTTAATCAGCAGCGACTGTACTTCCTGAAACATCACAACACATCATCACTAACACATTACTTTTCATTCTATTCATTTTAACCACAAATAAAAATAATAACTGACTCTCAGTCTGGGTCTGGGTTTAATGTTTAGAGTCTGGGTTTAGGTTTCATCTATACTCAGCTTTATTATTCAGACTCAACACAATCAGATGGGAATCACACAGTGTTATTCCCAGAAGCTCTTCACCTGATCTGTAATACCTGAAGGTGAAATACTGCTTCCTTTCAAACAGATCTTCAGAGGAGTGCTGCTGTGGCCAGACGAAGCTGAATCCAGGGTTGTGGCAGTAAACATAAAATATTTATGTAAAATGGGTCAAACAGCATCACAAACCTGAAAAACTCCATCAGAATTAAATTAAATGAGCCTTCCCTCTACACTGGACCACAACTGTTCCACACCATGTGGCCACAGGAGACATGAACAGGAGAACACAGGAGGTGCGAACAAAAGGACATGGTGTCTTCAAGATTCCACACCCTAGATGTAGCTCTCACTGTGGACAGCACACTAACTATCCGCATCACGGTCTGTTATAGCGGCTTTACTCTCACTGACCACAAGCTCCTACAGGGAGAGAGTGTGTGTGTGTGTGTGTGTGTGTGTGTGTGTGTAGTAACCTGTAGACGGACTGCATGTTCATGTTTTCTCTTCATGGTGTTTATGTACCAGGCTATTTCAGTCATGGTGTTAATGGCCTCCTCCACCACGTCGTAGCCTTCACCATCAGGATCAAAGTGTTTCGCTATCTCCTGAACAAACACAATTATACACAGCAGGTAAAATAAGGATTGAACACGTCAGCATTTTTCTCTGTAAATATATTTCTAAAAGTGCTATTGACATGCAGTTTATACCAGATGTTGGCAACAACATACACAGTCCACACATGCAGAAACATCACACCATAGATGCAGAAACATCACACCATAGATATCCAAGCCATGTGTAATAATGAAACATGACACGGGGACGTAGATTAAATTCAATTCATTTTTATTTGTATTGCGTTTTTAACAATGGACATTGTCTCAAAGCAGCTTTACACAGATAATGCGGTGATTAAGAGTGAAGATGTTCTTTATAATTAAGTTTGTCCCTGATTAGCAAGTCGGTGGCGACTGTGGCAAGGAAAAACTCCCCGAGATGGCATAAGGAAGAAACCTTGAGGGGAACCAGACTCAGGAGGGAACCCATCCTCATCTGGGTTGCACCGAATGTCCATTAGATGTAGATGCAGAAGATTTTTATCAAAAATGTCTCAGGACATTTTTCCATTCATCCTTTCTTTAATTATATGAAGTTCATCAGTACCAGATGCTGAAAAACACCATGATGTTCTCACCTCCACACTTCAGGTGTCCGGTGTTTCTGGGCTGATGTGCCGTTTGTTCTCCAAACATGGTGTGTATTCTGTCATCCAAAGAGATCAATTTGATCTCATCTGCCCAGACTTTATTCTCTCAGTATTTCTCAGGCTTGTTCTTCAGCAGTGGAATCTTGCGTGGTGAACATGGACACAGGTGATGGAGCTTCAGTGCATTACTTATTGTTCTCTTTAAAACAATTGTACCTGCTAATTCTAGGTCTTTCTGAACCTCTCCACAAGTGGTCCTCAGCTATTGGACAGATTTTCTAATATTCTTTTCACTCCTCTGTCAGAAGTCTTGTGAGGAGCATCGGTCATGGCTGGTGAAATCCACATTTGCACATCTGGATTATGGCCCAGCAGTGCTCACTGGAACATTTAGATGTTTAGAAATCCTTCTGTAATTAATGCCATCAGTATCTTTAGCAGCAATAAGATTGTGAAGGTCTTGAGAGCTCTTTGTTTTTAGCCTTCATGAGATGAGATGTTTCTTGTGTGACCCCTTGGTAATGGAACATGTTTATACACATCATCAGTTGGGACTGAAGCAGCTGATGTTAATGTGAGTTCAGCTGGTGTCGTGACTTTTTATCTCTTTTTTCACCTCCATTTCTTCATGTGTTCAACACTTTTTCCCCGTGACATTTCTCATTATTACTTTATTTATGGACATCTATGGTGTGATTTATCTGCATGTGTGGACTGTGTGGTTTGTTGTCAACAGCTGGTGAAGATTTCATGTCAATAGCACTTTTAGAAATATATTTACTGAGAAAATGGTGATGTGTTCAATCCTTATTTTACCTGCTGTATAATATATAAATATATATTTACACATGCAGAGACTCTGTGTGTGTGTGTGTGTGTGTGTGTGTGTGTGTGTGTGTGTGTGTGTGTGTGTGTTTGCGTCACACCTGTAATAGCAGATGATATTTCAGTATTCTCTGTACAGGTTTGAGAAGGTATGAGCCAAGAGGAAGTGGGTGTTGCAAAGCTTTCTGTCTCTCCATGAAAAACGTCAGCAGTGTTTTGTTTTTCATACATTCTGTTAGCGCAGCAACCGAGCTAAAGAAATCAAATATATACAATAGAACAAATTCTATTCTTACTAACAATTCACCACTGTAAACACACACACACACACTCACACACACTCACACAAAACCGTGTGATGTTTTTACTTACTTCGGGTAGTTGGTGCAGTACTGTGTGTAAATCTCAAAGTAATCACACTAAAAAAAAAAACATAGCAGCGGATTTACACACACATTTATCTGATATCACTTGCCCTTATTAGCATTAGCTCCTCCAGGATAGTTGTGCTTGTCATCTTTAGACATGTTGAATGACCTCATTTCCTGTTGTTTTTTATGTGAAATCATAGTCAGCAGAAGCTGAATCTGTGATGCTTGTGCTGCTCAGTTTATGCTGGTTATGTTATGTTAATGTTTACTGGTGCAGCACATAAGAATTTCACTACGGAAAATAAAATATAAATAATAACATTTGTGTTTAAAATTTAAGTAGTCAAAAATGTAATGGAATTATTTAATTTTAGCAGAAATCAGTGAATCACTCCTTTCTTACAGCAGATCATTAAACAAGAAACATCAGAAAGAAGAAGAACCAGTGGTAGGTCTATTCAGGTTTCCATTTCTGAGCTTTAACATTCACAATCACCTCATCTGGTCCAACAACACTTAGGAGTAGGAGTACACACACACACACACACACACACACACACACACACACACACACACACACACACACACTCAGTGTCAGACAGACACATGCACACAGATAACTACAGACACACACACAGTCACACTCTGTGTGACCACAGAGACACAGACACAGAGACATACACAGAGATAACCTTAGAGACACACAGAGACACAAAGAAACACACAATCACACACACAGATAACCACAGAGACACACACACACACACACACACACACACACACACACACAGATAACCACACACACACACACACACACACACACACACACACACACAGATAACCACAGACACACACACACACACAGATAACCACAGACACACACACACACACACACAGATAACCACAGACACACACACACACACAGATAACCACAGACACACACACACACACACACACACACACAGATAACCACAGACACACACACACACAGAGATAACCACA
>NC_139588.1:25658832-25666332 GCF_946808225.1 Silurus aristotelis | reverse complement strand
CTCCCTCCAAAGATTCTCTATTGGGTTTAGGTCTGGAGACTGGCTAGGCCATGCCAGAACCTTGATATGCTTCTTACAGAGCCACTCCTTGGTTATCCTGGCTGTGTGCTTCGGGTCATTGTCATGTTGGATACCAAGCCTCGACCCATCTTCAATGCTCTAACTGAGGGAAGGAGGTTGTTCCCCAAAATCTCGTAATACATGGCCCCGGTCATCCTCTCCTTAATACAGTGCAGTCGCCCTGTGCCATGTGCAGAAGAACACCCCCAAAGCATGATGCTACCACCCCCATGCTTCACAGTAGGGATGGTGTTCTTGGGATGGTACTCATCATTCTTCTTCCTCCAAACACGTTTAGTGGAATTATGACCCAAAAGTTCTATTTTGGTCTCATCTGACCACATGACTTTCTCCCATGACTCCTCTGGATCATCCAAATGGTCATTGGCAAACTTAAGACGTGCCTGGACATGGCTGGTTTAAGCAGGGGAACCTTCCGTGCCATGCATGATTTTAAACCATGACGTCTTAGTGTATTACCAACAGTAACCTTGGAAACGGTGGTCCCAGCTCTTTTCAGGTCATTGACCAGCTCCTCCCGGGTAGTTCTGGGCTGATTTCTCACCTTCCTTAGGATCATTGAGACCCCACGAGGTGAGATCTTGCACGGAGCCCCAGTCTGAGGGAGATTGACAGTCATGTTTAGCTTCTTCCATTTTCTAATGATTGCTCCAACAGTGGACCTTTTTTCACCAAGCTGCTTGGCAATTTCCCCGTAGCCCTTTCTAGCCTTGTGAAGGTGTACAATTTTGTCTCTAGTGTCTTTGGACAGCTCTTTGGTCTTGGCCATGTTAGTAGTTGGATTCTTACTGATTGTATGGGGTGGACAGGTGTCTTTATGCAGCTAACGACCTCAAACAGGTGCATCTAATTTAGGATAATAAATGTAGTGGCGGTGGACATTTCAAAGGCAGACTAACAGGTCTTTGAGGGTCAGAATTCTAGCTGATAGACAGGTGTTCAAATACTTATTTGCAGCTGTATCATACTAATAAATAGTAAAAAAAAAAAAAAAAATCATACATTGTGATTTCTTGAATTTTTTTTTTTTGATTATGTCTCTCACAGTGGACATGCACCTACGATGACAATTTCAGACCCCTCCATGATTTCTAAGTGGGAGAACTTGCAAAATAGCCGGGTGTTCAAATAATTATTTTCCTCACTGTACGTTGAGGTCGTCATAACCCATTTCCATCACAAGTAGAGGACGACCTGCATATACAGTACACATATACATATATACATATATATATACATATATATATATATATATATATATATATATATATATATATATATATATATATATATATATATATATATATATATATATATAGAGAGAGAGATATAACACAAGCAATAATCCATTCACTCATCCACTCACTCATCTACCCATCCACCAGTCCACTCACTCATCTACCCATCCACCAATCCACCCACTCGTCCACCCGCCAACCTGTCCACTCACTCGTCCATTCGCTCATCCACTCGTCCACTCACTCATCTACCCATCCACCAGTCCACCCACTCATCCACTCACTCGTCCATTCACTCATCCACTCACTCATCTACCCATCCACCAGTCCACCCACTCGTCCATTCACTCATCCACCCGTCCACTCACTCATCTACCCATTCACCAGTCCACTCTCTCGTCCAACCGTCCACTCACTCATCCACTTACTCACTCATCTACCCATCCACCAGTCCACTCACTCATCTACCCATCCACCAATCCACCCACTCGTCCACCCGCCAACCTGTCCACTCACTCGTCCATTTGCTCATCCACTCGTCCACTCACTCATCTACCCATCCACCAGTCCACCCACTCATCCACTCACTCGTCCATTCACTCATCCACTCACTCATCTACCCATCCACCAGTCCACCCACTCGTCCACTCACTCGTCCATTCACTCATCCACCCGTCCACTCACTCATCTAACCATCCACCAATCCACTCACTCGTCCATTCACTCATCCACCCACTCATCCACCCACTCACTCATCTAACAATCCACTCACTCGTCCACCCGTCCACTCGCTCATCCACCCACCCGTCCACCCACTCACTCATCTAACCATCCACCAATCCACTCACTCATCCACCCATCCACTCACTCGTCCACTCACTTGTCCACCCATTCACTCATCTAACCATCCACCAATCCACTCACTCGTCCATTCACTCATCCACCCACTCGTCCACCCACTCACTCATCTAACAATCCACTCACTCGTCCACCCGTCCACTCGCTCATCCACCCACCCGTCCACCCACTCACTCATCTAACCATCCACCAATCCACTCACTCGTCCACCCATCCACTCACTCGTCCATTCACTCATCCACCCACTCGTCCACTCACTTGTCCACCCATTCACTCATCTAACCATCCACCAATCCACTTACTCATCTACCCGTCCACTCACTCATCCACCCACTGGTCCACCCACTCATCCACCCGTCCACCCACTCATCCATTCACCCATCAACTCACTCATCTACCCATTCACCAATCCACTCTCTCGTCCACTCACTCATCTAACCATCCACTTAATCATCCATTCACCCATCCACTCACTCATCTCCCCATCCACCCGTCCACTCATTTGTCCACCCACTCGTCTATTCAATCATCCACCCACTCGTTCACCCACCCACTCACTCATCCACCCACTCATTTACACATCCATCCACCCGTCCACTCACTTATCCATACACTACTTTACTTTTCATGGACTACTGCACGGCTCTGCTGGCAGGTCTAACTCTGAACACAATCCATCCACTGCAAATGATCCAAAACACAGCTATTTTCTCCAACACCTCCCCACTGTTGCTCTCCCACACCACAACCACCCTCCTGCTGCACTCCCACACCACAACCACCGCACTGCTGCACTCTCACACCACAACCACCGCACTGCTGCACTCTCACACCACAACCACCGCACTGCTGCACTCTCACACCACAACCACCGCACTGCTGCACTCTCACACCACAACCACCGCACTGCTGCACTCTCACCCCACAACCACCCCACTGCTGCTCTCCCACCCCACAACCACCCCACTGCTGCTCTCCCACCCCACAACCACCCCACTGCTGCTCTCCCACCCCACAACCACCCTCCTGCTGCTCTCCCACACCACAACCACCCTCCTGCTGCTCTCCCAGTCCACCCCACTGCTGCTCTCCCACACCACAACCACCCTCCTGCTGCTCTCCCACACCACAACCACCCTCCTGCTGCACTCCCACACCACAACCACCCTCCTGCTGCTCTCCTATACCACAACCACCCTCCTGCTGCTCTCCCACACCACAACCACCCTCCTGCTGCACTCCCACACCACAACCACCCTCCTGCTGCTCTCCCACACCACAACCACCCTCCTGCTGCTCTCCCACTCCACCCCACTGCTGCTCTCCCACACCACAACCACCCTCCTGCTGCACTCCCACACCACAACCACCCTCCTGCTGCTCTCCCATACCACAACCACCCTCCTGCTGCTCTCCCACTCCACCCCACTGCTGCTCTCCCACTCCACACCACCTCAACCCATAGATACTCCATCACACCACTGTTGCTGCTTCACTTTAATTACCATGATCAGGATTATGCCACATCCACTTTCAGAAAACTAAAATACTGCTAAAAAATAATCCAAGACTAGTAGTTCCTCTGTTTCTTGATGTTCTGCCAGTGCTCCAGGTTAAGAGCTTGTTCATCCTATCTTTTGAAGCACATATTAACAGGATCACCCGGACAGCTTACTATCACATCTGTAATATAAATCTCCTCCACCCAGACCTCTCATTAAGGAGCATCACTATTATGGTTCATAAGCAAATGTCCTGATCCTCTTTAGTGCTTCCTGGTATGTGTTTGGCATCTCGAGCTTTTAGCTACACTTTTAGCTACACTGCCCCGTACCTGTGAAATTTACTTCCTCTTCATATCCAAAACAGCCACTCGTCTCCATTTTCCAATCCTGTTAGAAAAACTCGTCTTTTCAGGACGGCAAATAATTGATGTTGTATTTGTTGGTCTTTTCGATTTTATAGTTTTTCATTATTTTAAACTGTTAATTGTTTTGTTTTTATTGTATGTAATGTGTTTATGAGTATCATGTGGGGCAACAATACAAAAAATTATTATTATTATTATTATTATTATTATTATTATTATTATTAACATCCAGAAGAAACACACACACACACACACACACTCTCGCTAACAAGCCAATAATGTGTTAACAGACATACACACCTAAATACTACACACACCCTCACTAAACCTGAGCACAACACATTCAACTCATCCTGTCCCAAATAACACACACACACACACACACACACACACATGATTCATATATATATATGAATGAGAGAGAGAGAGAGAGAGAGAGAGAGAGAGAGAGAGAGAAAACAGCACTGTTTCGTAGTTCCTAAGCAGTAACAGAAAAACTAAACACAGACCACAACTTCCTCTGTAAAGCTCATCACTCTCACTCTCTCTCTCACTCTCTCTCTCTCTCTCTCTCACACACACACACACACACACACACACACACACACACACACACAGGTGATCTGCCTCAACACGCTGTTTATTAAACATACATAATTACACCACATATAAACAGAATAAAGAACGTGCGAGCGCGGTGTGTGTGTGTGTGTGTGTGTGTGTGTGGAATGTCACACAGGAAACTAAGTAACTTACCGTGATTAGTTTCAGCAAATCCACTTTAATACTATACACAGCGTAGAAACACCGAGAACCTCCACTCAGTGTGTGTGTTTTATAACCCTATTGAAAACACACACTCCTATAAAATCAGCTGTACCTATTTCCTCCAGTGACCGCTTTTTTCGAAAAATCGCCCTGTGCGCATGCGCGGGTGGGGCTTCAGCCAGTCAGCACTTAATAGCTGCAACTGACTCACTGACCCTCCCAACCACACACACACACACACACACACACACACACACACACACACACTATCTCATCAAAACCGATAAGACGGAGATTTTGCTGATCAGCTCAAAAACCAGTACACAGAAGCTCCAGCATCTCAACCTGCATTCAGAAGGATGTTCTGTAACTACTAGTTTAACAGTAAAAGACCTGAGAGTTATTTTAGAGCAACTTATCTTTTAAAAATCACATCAACCAAATTACAAAAACAGCCTTCTTCCACCTTAGAAATATTTCTAAGCTAAGAAATATGTTATCTATATCTGATGCAGAGAAGCTCGTCCATGCGTTTATGACCTCTAGAATAGACTACTGTAATGCATTACTAGGTGGATGTCCTGCATCATTAATAAACAAGCTTCAGTTAGTTCAGAATGCCGCAGCAAGAGTTCTTACTAGGTCAAGAAAATACGATCATATAACCCCAATCTTATCGTCCCTACATTGGCTTCCTATTAAGTTTCGAATAGACTACAAACTACTGCTACTCACTTATAAAGCACTAAATGGTTTATCTCGGGGTCCAGCAGTAGCAGGTTGGTGTGGCTGGGATTTAAACTTATGTCCTTCATATCCAAAGTCCAATGCTTTAACCACTAAGCTAATTCCTTAACGACCAATCTACCACTTCTGACACTGACACACACACACACACACACACACACACACACACACCAATACACACACACACACACACACCAATACACACACACACACACACACCAATACACACAACACACACACGCACATTAGATGTTGGTTTGAGTTTGTTAAGAATTAGAAATCTCAGTAGTGTCATGACTCAGGAGGTTCATGTGTTTTATTTCATTATTCTATTTCAAATACCCAGTGTCTGACTCAGCTGTGTGTGTGTGTGTGTGTGTGTGTGTGTGTGTGTGTGTGTGTGTGTGTGTGTAAGAGAGAGAGTGAGGTTTAACCTGGTTAACACCCTGGTGTAGGGAGTGTATGAGAACAGTGTTTTCGTGAGTACAGGTGTGACTCTTTTCACCGTGCAGAACTCCCGTCATCACCACGTCATGTTTATAAGATTATTCAGAAGGATCTTGTTATCCTCAGTGCTCACCCTGCTGCAGTGCATCATGGGATTTCTTTAGTAGTGGTAGATGTGCTCACGAATGCTGCAGTCTGTGCTGACCAGAGCAGAGTGTAGAGTTTAAGTCCTGCTCACACTCACCTCAAACCTTAAACCCACCCCTGTCCCCCAAACCATCCCTGTCCCACTAACTCATCCCTCAAATCCCTGCTCCTGTCCCTCTAACATGTCCATCAAACCCACCCCACCATGAAAACACATCTCTGTCCTTCAAACTGAATTCTGTATGTGAAAAACTTCTTCAGTTTGTCTCGGTTGTGCAGAATAATGTAAACTCCCACTTCAGATCTGTGAATTCCCTTTATTCAAAATATATCAAGAAGATAAACTACTGAAACAACTAAATCAACCTGAGAGAAAATAAACAAATACACAACTATACAAATACACAACAAATACACAACTAAACATCATCAATAAATTCAGTTTAAACACAACTACAGTTTCTAAAACAATTTACACAACCTCAAACAGGTAAATATACAATGATTATAAAACACAAAGTGTTTCTCACACACACACACA
This sequence comes from Silurus aristotelis, assembly GCF_946808225.1. Lineage (NCBI taxonomy): Eukaryota > Metazoa > Chordata > Actinopteri > Siluriformes > Siluridae > Silurus > Silurus aristotelis. Next base: position 25,659,635 of record NC_139588.1, on the reverse strand, counting down.
CACACACACACACACACACACACACACACCACCTAACACCATATCAAAATGTATAGATACACCAATAATAAAGCACACATTACAAATGCACATTTGTGTTGAACTTTTGTGTGTGTTTAAAGGAGTGCATGAGATTCCTCAGTTTGCGCTACAGGAGGATTCGCTACAGCTGCACCACTCGGAGATTCTGACTTCCTCTTCCTGTTTCTTATACAATAACAACTGAGCAGACCAATCAGAGCCAAGATCAGCACGGCCACGATCACTCCCGTAGCAACAGAACCTGCAACACACACACACACACATATCACTTTTCACATGTGCATACACACATACACAAACACACACACACACACACACACACCACTTTTCACATATACAGACACACATACACATCATTTTTAGCATATGCATACACACACACAAACACACACACACACACACACCACTTTTCACATGTACAGACACACATACACATCATTTTTAGCATATGCATACACACACACAAACACACACACACACACACCACTTTTCACATGTACAGACACACATACACATCATTTTTAACATATGCATACACACACACAAACACACACACACACACACCACTTTTCACATGTACAGACACACATACACATCATTTTTAACATATGCATACACACACACAAACACACACACACACACACACACACCACTTTTCACATGTACAGACACACATACACATCATTTTTTAACATATGCATACACACACACAAACACACACACACATCACTTTTCACATGTACAGACACACATACACATCA
>NC_139588.1:25641332-25653832 GCF_946808225.1 Silurus aristotelis | reverse complement strand
CGATAAAAAAACTTATTTGATTGTCCATTTTTTCCCTGGTTTTCTTAGTTTTTTTGTAAACAAAGTGCAGTTAGCGCGAGCTATAAACAGCTGTTTATGTTGACCTGAGAGCCGCATCACTTCCTGGTTCGTCACAACCCACGTGCTGTTTCGGCCAGTAAGAGTTTATAAAGTGTAATAAAATTAAGACACACACGTGGAGAATAAAATCCTCCCATGTATCGTTAGAATCCTGCACTTATTGGCTACACTGGCAACAACGAGGCCTAAAGAGTTAAATCAAAGCATAAAACAATTTTTGGTTAAACAGGAATGGAAAGCACTAGAGACTCTCATGCTGAGGAACATTCACTTTATCTGACTCTGGAATCATGAGAATATATAGCTGTGAATTTATCATTTAGTTTTTGATCACAGGTGGTGCAGTTACTACACTTTTTGAGGACAGGAGTGTGAGACCATATTGCCACCCTCTTACTGAGATACAGACCCACATCCTGTTTATTGGATAATTGCTTTGAATAAGAATTTACCCTGAGAACAGAATTTGGAGAAGGAGCAACAATGGCTCTAAGATTTAACATTTTCAGAATGTTATTGTAACCATTCACCAGTAGGTGGCAGAAAAGTCAATAAAGATGTGAATTAAATCGGTGCAAAAGTAAAATTGAATTAGATGGAAATCGGCATAGAGAGAGTTGAGCTTGGGATCCTCAGGGAACATAAACATTCCCAATTAGGCCTACATTCATTCTGATGACTGTTTTGAAGTACAGACAATCAAATGTAGAATCAACTCCACACCACACCCCCACAGCCCTCAACTCCACACTACACCCCCCACAGCCCTAAACACTACTCTACAACCCCCCACAGCGCTAAACGCTACACCACACCCCCCCACAGTCCTCAACTCTACTCTACACCCCCCCCCCACAGTCCTCAACTCTACTCTAAACTCCCGCCCCCACAGTCCTCAACTCTACTCTACACCCCCCCCACATTCCTCTACTCTACTCAGCCCCCCACAGTCCTCAACTCTACTCTACACCTCCCCCCCACAGTCCTCAACTCTACTCTACACCCCCCCCACAGTCCTCAACTCTACTCTACACCCCCCCCCCACAGTCCTCAACTCTACTCTACACCCCCCCACAGTCCTCAACTCTACTCCACAGCCCCCCCCCCACAGTCCTCAACTCTACTCCACAGCCCCCCCCCCCCCACAGTCCTCAACTCTACTCCACAGCCCCCCACAGTACTCAACTCTACACCCCCCCACAGTCCTCTACTCTACTCCTCCCACAGTCCTCTACTCTACTCCTCCCACAGTCCTCTACTCTAATCTACAGCCCCCCACAGTCCTCTACTCTAATCTACACCCCCCCACAGTACTCAACTCTACTCTACACCCCCCCACAGTACTCAACTCTACTCTACACCCCCCCACAGTCCTCAACTCTACTCTACACCCCCCCACAGTCCTCTACTCTACTCTACTCTACACCCCCCCACAGTCCTCTACTCTACTCTACTCTACACCCCCCACAGTCCTCTACTCTACTCTACACCCCCCACAGTCCTCTACTCTACTCTACACCCCCCACAGTCCTCTACTCTACTCTACACCCCCCACAGTCCTCAACTCTACTCTACACCCCCCACAGTCCTCAACTCTACTCTACACCCCCCACAGTCCTCAACTCTACTCTACACCCCCCCACAGTCCTCTACTCTACTCCACAGCCCCCCCCCCACAGTCCTCAACTCTACTCCACAGCCCCCCACAGTACTCAACTCTACTCCTCCCACAGTCCTCTACTCTAATCTACAGCCCCCCACAGTCCTCTACTCTAATCTACAGCCCCCCACAGTCCTCAACTCTACTCTACACCCCCCCACAGTCCTCTACTCTACTCTACACCCCCCCACAGTACTCAACTCTACTCTACACCCCCCCACAGTCCTCTACTCTACTCTACTCTACACCCCCCCACAGTCCTCTACTCTACTCTACACCCCCCCACAGTCCTCTACTCTACTCTACACCCCCCACAGTCCTCTACTCTACTCTACACCCCCCACAGTCCTCTACTCTACTCTACACCCCCCACAGTCCTCTACTCTACTCTACACCCCCCACAGTCCTCTACTCTACTCTACACCCCCCACAGTCCTCAACTCTACTCTACACCCCCCCACAGTCCTCTACTCTACTCCACAGCCCCCCCCCCCCACAGTCCTCAACTCTACTCCACAGCCCCCCACAGTCCTCTACTCTACTCCTCCCACAGTCCTCTACTCTACTCCTCCCACAGTCCTCTACTCTAATCTACAGCCCCCCACAGTCCTCTACTCTAATCTACAGCCCCCCACAGTCCTCTACTCTAATCTACAGCCCCCCACAGTCCTCTACTCTACTCTACAGCCCCCCACAGTCCTCTACTCTACTCTACACCCCCCCACAGTCCTCTACTCTACTCTACACCCCCCCACAGTCCTCTACTCTACTCTACACCCCCCCACAGTCCTCTACTCTACTCTACACCCCCCCACAGTCCTCTACTCTACTCTACACCCCCCCACAGTCCTCTACTCTACTCTACACCCCCCCACAGTCCTCTACTCTACTCTACACCCGCCCACAGTCCTCTACTCTACTCTACACCCCCCACAGTCCTCTACTCTACTCTACACCCCCCACAGTCCTCTACTCTACTCTACACCCCCCACAGTCCTCTACTCTACTCTACACCCCCCACAGTCCTCTACTCTACTCTACACCCCCCACAGTCCTCTACTCTACTCTACACCCCCCACAGTCCTCTACTCTACTCTACACCCCCCACAGTCCTCAACTCTACTCTACACCCCCCACAGTCCTCAACTCTACTCTACACCCCCCACAGTCCTCAACTCTACTCTACACCCCCCACAGTCCTCAACTCTACACTACACCCCCCACAGTCCTCAACTCTACACCCCCCACAGTCCTCAACTCTACACCCCCCACAGTCCTCAACTCTACACCCCCCACAGTCCTCAACTCTACACCCCCCACAGTCCTCAACTCTACACCCCCCACAGTCCTCAACTCTACACCCCCCACAGTCCTCAACTCTACACCCCCCACAGTCCTCAACTCTACACCCCCCACAGTCCTCAACTCTACACCCCCCACAGTCCTCAACTCTACACCCCCCACAGTCCTCAACTCTACACCCCCCACAGTCCTCAACTCTACACCCCCACAGTCCTCAACTCTACACCACACCCCCACAGCCCTCAACTCTACACCACACCCCCACAGCCCTCAACTCTACACCACACCCCCACAGCCCTCAAATCTACACCCCACCCCCACAGCCCTCAAATCTACACCACACCCCCACAATGCTAAACTCTACTTTACACCCCCACAGCCCTTAACGCTACACCCCCACAGTCTTCGACTCTACCCTACACCCCCCACAGTACCCGACTCTACTCTACACCCCCCCACAGTCTTCTACTCTACACCACACCCCCAGTCTTTAACTCTATTCTACACCCCCACACTTCTCAACTCTACACCCCCCAGTCCTCAACTCTACACCACACACCCAAAGTGCTCAACTCTAAAACACACCCAACTCTACCAGAGGTGGGTAGTAACGAGTTACATTTACTCCGTTACATTTACTTGAGTAAGTTTTTGAAAAAAATATACTTTTAGGAGTAGTTTTAAATCACTATACTTTTTACTTTTATTTGAGTAGATTTGTGAAGAAGAAACTGTACTCTTACTCCGCTACATTAGGCTACAATGAGCTCGTTACTTTTCTTTTGACCTCTTTGGTATTCTACGCATCAATTTAAATTTTATTTTGAGAGAGAGAGCAACTTCCACTAAGGCTCTACCACGTGAACCACTGTATTTCACCAATCAAATGTAGTTGTGCAGCTCGTCAGGTTACCATACTCAATCTCAGCGGCGGGACGAGTTAGTTATTAACACACACGTCAGAATCACCCGTCAGCAATGCAGACACAAACGAGGAGGGAAAACCCGCACCCCTGACCTCATATTAAAAGCGTGTTTACCTTAGTAAAAGTGCGAGAGAGTAGCTACATTACGAGGTGTTCAGCATGCCTGGTATAAAATGTGTGTGTTTCTTCTGTTGTTCTGTCACTGGAGAGAGACACACACACACACACACACACACACACACACACACACACACACACACACACACACACAGTTTATGAGAATTTATGGGCTGCCTCGTTCTAGTTCTGCCTGGTAAAAAAGTATAAAGGTTTGAAAATTTGTGTTACTTGTGCGTATTTATTTTTTATTATTTTATTTATTAAGTACTTGAATTTACCCGAATTATTTAAATTTAAGCTATTTTGTAATTGATTCATTTTAATTTATTTTATTGATTGGATGAGCCATAATTTGCCTAAAGATTATTTTGTATTTTTGTCTGTCTGATTGTTGTCTTGTGTTAAAAAATAAATCAGACGTTACTCAACAGTTACTCAGTACTTGAGTAGTTTTTTCACCAAGTACTTTTACTCTTACCCCCCCCCCCCCCCCCGCAGTCCTCGACTCCTAACCCTAACCCTCGACTCTACTTTACACCCCCCACAGTCCTCGACTCTACTCTACACCCCCCACCCCCACAGTCCTCGACTCTACTCTACACCCCCCACAGTCCTAGATTCTACACCCCCCACAGCACTCTCCCAACGTTCACCCAAACACCAGTTTCAGTGACAATTTGTTTGTATTGGGTGTGTGGTAATGAGACAGAGAACCACAGCACACAGTCACAGTTCTCTCTCTCACACACACACACACACACACACACACACACACACACACACACACACACACACTGTGTGAGAGAAACACGCATAACCTGTTCTGCTCATTCAAGGAGGAGCAGAGATTCACACACCCAGGCTGCCTTTGTGTGTGTGTCTGTGTGTTTTGAGCAGTTGGTATGAAGCCACATAGGTTTCCTCATGATTTTTTGTGATATATATATATATACACAAACTGTATTTATTAACACAAGTATGAACATATTTGTGTAACGGTGGAGGTACATGCTGGAGAGAAGGGAAATGAAAGTCAGTAGCAGTAAGATTGACTACATGTGGACAGGTGGTCACTCCTCAACTCTAAACCAGAAGATTCTCCTCTTTCTTTACTTCCTGTCAGGCTTAATTCTCTCCCAAGTTTAACACAAACACCAGTTTTAATTACATCATTTGTTTGTATTGGGTGTGTGGTAATGAGACAGAGAACCACAGCACACAGTCAAAAGAAGACAAAGAATATATACATACACACACATTATATCTATCTCTCTCTCTCTCTCTCTCTCTCTCTCTATCTATCTATCTATCTATCTATCTATCTATCTATCTATCTATCTATCTGTGTGTGTGTGTGTGTGTGTGTGTGTGTGTGTGTGTGTGTGTGTGTGTGTGTGTGTGTGTGTGTATTTATAATGTACTATAATTACTGACTCTCTGATTGCTCTTGAGTGAGGACGAGGATGGTGACGGATGCATTGTCTGACTGTCCTGCTGAATCGGTGACACGAAGCTGAAATCGATAAACTCCAGGATAAAGGTTTGACAGCAGCCTCTGGTCTAAAAACTGTGTATTCTGCAAGAGAGAAATCCACAAAAATATGATCACAGTCTCTGACTGGCAGAAAGACTGTCCAGACTTCAGAATCCAAGCTAAAAATTTGAATGAATCTATTTTAGAATACATTTTCAGCAGTAAAACATAAGCTGTAAGTAGGGTCTGAAGAAGGTGGTCACATTCACAGAAAGGAAAGATTTTACTCTACAGGACTACTGCAATAATCTTTAATGGAGCAGAACTCAGCAACCCTGATCATGAATAATATAATATCTCTAGAATTCTGTAATATATCTTATAATCTGTACATTTTCTCTACAGTGGCTCGCTGACTATGCGAGGGCCTGGGTCTGACACGGGGGCAATTTGGAGTCTAGGAAGACCCATGTGGGGTTCTCCAAACCCTCTCCAAACCCTGCACAGTTTAACTGAGGACAATTTACAATAATTGACCCAAACAAAAGATTACACTTGGATACACATTTATAATTAACCAAAAGTGAGACACAAATTTAAACTTTAATCTTTATTCTATGAATGTTCACTAAATCCTTTAACCTATAATCATTCTCCCAGAACTCACTTCTTCACCACGTCTTCAGCATTTGCCTCCACAGTAATGAGTAAAAGAATTTCACCTTAATTACTACTGAATTATTTCCACTCAGCAGTGTCCACTCGTATTTGGTGATATTTCGGTCATCCCAGCTCTCAATGCCATTCAGAGTAACTTCTTCTCCAGCTCTGGTCACTACATCAGCTCCTGCGTTTGCTATCGGACGTTTATCCTTTTCTCCTGCAAAGCATGAAGACACAAGACTCTCATTTCCTCCAGACAAACGAGACACGAGTCATTAGTTTAAATCCCTGTTATACCACAGAACCAGCGTTGGGAAATTGATACGGATATTTAAATAAGCATTGTGTTAAGGTTTGGCCTTCACACAGATAAAACAGCAACAATGTATGTATTTTATGATTGTAAGTTTGTCCCGAGGGTCAGGGTTTAGTGCTATAAATAAATAAAGTTCATGTTATAAATCCCAGCCTGCAGGCCGTTATCTCCCTTCATTTATTCCACATGAATGTGAATGTGAAAGTGAAACTGCACTGAAGTTTCACTTCACCAAACAGCTTTGGAATGAACAGGTACTCCAACTGAACTCCAGACCTCCTCCCGGAATAATCACTAATCCCCACAGGCTTTAAAATCTTCTAGAAATTATAGAATATTGTAGTCTCTTTGTAGAATAAAGGCTGTTGCAACCATAAAAGCGATAAGTGTCTATGGAATGGGCAGCTTGCACATCTGGAAAAGCATCATAAATTGAAAACATTTGGTACATCATGAAACAAAAAATTCAACAAAGAAAACAAAGAACCAAAATCCACCATGATGCAAAAATCCGGCAATTAAAATCATCCGTACAGAAACATAGTAAAAGTTCTGTTTGGTGTCCTGGTGATTTTACGTAATTTAAAACACCATCATTACTTTAAAACAACTTCTCCTTCTTTCAGCTGCTCCCATTAGGGGGCGCCACAGCGGATCCTCCGTCTCCATTTCCCCCTGTCCTCTACATCTGCCTCTTTCACACCAACTACCTTCATGTCTTCCCTCACCACATCCATAAACCTCCTCCTTGTTCTTTTTCTTTTCCTCCTTCCTGGTGTCTCCATCCTCAGCATTCTCCTACTCATATACCCCATGTCCTCCTCTGCACATGTCCAAACCATCTCAATCTCACCTCCCTCTAATAAACTCATTTCTAATCCTGTCCATCGTCGTCACTCCCAACGGCATCTCAACATCTTCAGCTCTTCTTCTCCACCTGCTCCCTACACTCACCACAAATCACAATATCATCCACAAACATCATAGTCCAGGGAGACTCCTGTCTGACCTCATCCTTCAACCTGTCCATCACCACTGCAAACAAGGGCTCAGAGCCGATCCTTGATGCAGTTCCACCTCCACCACAACTTCTTTGGAGATGTGTAACCTGATGTCCGGCCATCTGTTCGTGACCTCATGCTGAAGAAAATTTGGGTTCTGATCCAAAACACACCAGCAAGTCCACCTCTGAATGGCTGAAGACTTTGGAGTGTCCTAGTCAAAGTCCTGACCTGAATCCTATTGAGACACTGTGGTGTGACCTAAAAAGTTTGTGATTGTTTGTAAGTTTTCACAAACTCTTGATTGTAGTTGTTGCTGCTGAGGGCAGCACAAGCAGTTATTAGGTTTAGGGGCAAACACTTTTTCACACAGGACCATGTAGTTTTGAATTTTGTTTTTCCTCAATAATAAAAACATTCATTTATAAACTGCATTTACTAATATTTAAATTAGTTTGATGATCTGAAACATTAAAGTGTGAAAAACATGCAAATAAATAAAAAACACTGTACAGTGGTACCTGGACATAAGAGTTTCCGAGGTACGAGCGGTCACTCGGTTGATTTTTTGCTTTGTTACGTGAGCAAAAACTTGAGGTACGAGCTCGAGACGCTGCTGCTAGATGGTGAAGCGAAGCCAGAAAGCGAAGATTGTGACGAAGATTAAGATAAGCAAAGAAGAAAAAGTAAAAATGTTAAAGTTTAGGGATATGTAGTGTACAGGAGTGATAGTAAAAAAACGAGTTTTCCCTCCACACACACACACACACACACACACACACACACACTCACACACGCTCACACACGCTCACACACACGCTCACACTCACGCTCACACTCACGCTCACACTCACGCTCACACTCACACACACACTCACACACACACTCACACTCACACTCACACACACACTCACACTCACACACACACTCACACACACCCCACCAGCGGTTTTGTTAGTTTAAGTCGTCTCATCTCCAAGGAAAATACACTGAATAAACCCTTATTATATCTTTACATTCTCTTTTATTATGTTTTTATACAATATTTGTGATTTATAAATACTCTTATAAATTTTCTTATTCAAAAACATGTAACAAAAACAACTGGGGTGCATTTTGGGGGCAGGAACGGATTAATGGCATTTTGCTTTGAAATACGAGCAAGGTTACAGAACGAATTCAACTCGTATGTCGAGGTACCACTGTATGTATATATATATAGTTAATATCTACACCGTTTTAAATAGTGTGTGTGTGTGTGTGTGTGTGTGTGTGTGTGTGTGTGTGTGTGTGTGTGTGTGTGTGTGTGTGTGTGTGTGAGAGAGAGAGAGAGATCTGACCAGACTTCCTCCCTGGACCCCGGAGGTATCTCTGGTAGACCGAGTCCTGGATGAAGTTGGTGAATTCGGGTTTCTTGCTGAAGCTGCAGATGAACTGATTTCTGTACAGACAGTCGAACAGGAAACATTGTGTGAGCGTGTTTTCCGCTCCGTGTTCCATCAGAACCAGGTTACAGTGAGGCAGCAGACAGCAGGAGTTGAGACAGGCCTCCTGGGTGTGTGCAGCAGGGTTGGAGATGTAGGTCGCTCCCACAGACACACTGTCCTCCACGTTCAGCACGAACCCGCTCCGGCCTTTAATGTACTCAATACTGCAGCTCTGTGTGAAGGTTCTAGTGAGGAGCAACAACAGACAACTCCAACACACCACCATGCGCAGGACACCCATTCTTACACTCCCACAACAGCTCCGCGCGCGCGCGCGCGCGCGCACACACACACACACACACACACACACACGAGCGCGCTGTCGGCAGAAACACTGAAACCCCCCGCGATTAAGGTAATAATCAAGAACTGCTCAGAGCACGCGCTTCTCCTGGATCTCCTCCTGGATCTTTACTACCTGTATCTCTTCCACACCGCACCACGCGCTCAGGTGTGTCTAACCTGTACAATACACCAGGAAGTTGTTCACAGTGTGACGTCACTTTCACGAGCGAGAAAGCAAGTTTAAACTTGAGAAAACACGCAGTGTGTGTGTGTGTGTGTGTGTGTGTGTGTGGCACTGGCAGATTGAAATTTATTATTAAACAAAAAAATAAAATAATAAACAAGTGAATAAATAAATATCTGGAAGAAACAAAATATTTAATCTCAGTGATTCATCTTCAATACACACTACAGCAGATCCGAGTGACAGAGATTTCATTTAATTCAATTCAGTTCATGTTTATTTGTGTTGCACTTTTAATAATGAACATGGTCTCAGAGCAGCTTTACACAGATAATGTGGAGATAAACATGAAGATGTTGTTTATAAGTGTAAGTTTGTCCCTGATGAACAAGTCGGTGGAGACTGTGGTGAAGGAAAAACTCCTTGAGATGCAGAAGGAAGAAACCTTGAGAGGAACCAGACTCAAGAGAGAACCTCATCCTCATCTGGGTTCCACTGAATGTCCATTTATTACAGATAAACGATGTTGAGGTGCAGTGATGGAGATCAGAGCAAACTGTAGTCCTGAGTCAGTGTAGCAGACTGTTGATATTAACTACAGTCCAAATCCTCAAAGCTCCTGTTCTTACTCCAGAATTTCATGGAACCACCCAAGGTGTAGATGAGAAACATCTCCAGCTGCACAGAGTTGCCTCCAAACAAAGAGAACATCATCCAGAGGAAGACCAGGATGAAGTGGGAAGATCAGAGGAGAGGAGCAGGAACAGTGATCACTGGAACCTCAGGAGCATGTTTAACTCGACCAAGAGAGAGAGAGAGAAGAGGGGGAGCGTGTGTGTGAGTGAGAGAGAGGTGACGGTGAGAGTGTGTAAGAGAGAGAGAGAGAGAGAGAGAGAGAGAGACAAAGAGAGAGAGGTGAGGGTGAGAGAGAGAGAGAAAGAGAGAGAGAGAGAGAGAGAGAGAGAGGTGATCAGGGTGTAAGTAGGAACAAGATTCACTGTAGCAGCAGAACTAAAAGGGAGAAGCAGAAGGAAACACAGACATGAGGATCTCTGGGATAAGAGACGACCCACCACACCACCATCAACAAACCTGAGTGAACGTGTGAGAGTGAGGAGACGACAGCATCCAAATATCCCAGTTCACCAAACACTCCATATCCATGATCCCTCCAGATCTGCTCCTTTACCTCACAAACACCTACTGACTAAAGACTCCACTAAATAAATGTGTTCAGCCTCGACTTGAACACTGAGACTGTGTCTGAGTCCCGAACACTGATTGGAAGGTTGTTCCATAACTGTGGGGTTTATAAGAGAAACATCTGCCCCCTGCTGGAGTCTTCATTATTTGAGGTACCAACAAATAGCCTGCACCTTTTGATCTAAGTAGGCGTGGAGGATCATCCTGGTACAGAAGTTCACTCAGATACTGCGGCGTGAGAGCGTTAAGTGCTTTATACGTCAGTAGTAGTATTTTATAATCAGTGTGAGATGTAATTGGGAGCAGTGTAGATGATTAAAACAGGGCTGATGGGATCATATTTTCTAGATCTAGTGAGGACTCTTGCTGCTGCATTCTGAACTAACTGAAGCTTATTTCTGCACTTACTCCAACACCCAGACAGTAAAGCGTTACAGTAGTCTAATCTAGATGTTACAAAAGCATCTACTAGTTTTTCTGCATCCTGTAACGACATCATATTTCTAATTTTAGCAATATTTCTAAGGTGAAAGAAGGAGATCCTGGTGATATTATTCATGTGAGACTCAAAGGAAAGACTCGGGTCAATAATCACACCGAGGTCTTTGACTGCTGTACACACTGAAACAGAAACACCATCCAGAGATGCTACGGAATCGGAAAGTTTGCTTCTAGCTGCATGTGGTCCTAGTAAAAGTACTTCCATCTTATCGGAGTTAAGCAGTAGAAAGTTATCGAGCATCCACTGTCTAATGTCCTTTACACACTCCTCAACATTGTTAAGCTGATCTCTCTCATCTGGCTTTGCTGAAATATACAGCTGTGTATCATCAGCATAGCAATGGAAGCCAATACCATGTTTATGTATAATTTCAACCAGAGGCAGCAGATATAAAGAGAAAAGCAGTGGGCCTAAGACAGATCCTTGAGGAACACCAAACTTTACCTCAGAGAGTGTGGAGAACTCACCATTTACATCAACAAACTGATAGCAATCAGTCAGATAAGACCTGAGCCAAGAGAGAGCAGTTCCCTTTATTCCAACAACGTTCTCAAGTCTAGCAAGCAGGAGATTATGATCAATGTGTGGAGGGGGATGGAGGGGTGAGAGGGGATAATAGGAATGATGAGTGAGATAGGTTAAGAAGAATGGAGGGGTAAGAGGGGTGGAGGGGTAAAAGGGGGTAAAAGGAATGAAGGATCTTTTAGCACACGAAGAAAAAGCTGATGCTCTCTGTGATCTCACTGGGTGTTGAGGAAGTGGTTATCTGTGTAAAGCTGCTCTGAGACAATGTTCATTGTTAAAAGTGCATACAAATAATCATGAATTGAATTGAATTGGTGTTGAGGGTCCAGGAGCGTTCCTCCGACAGGAGAACACAAAGAAATGTCTGAGTGTAAATATTAAGTGTTTTGTCCACTTTCTGAAAAATATTTCATAGTCACAGTGAGCTTCAAAAGAATTGAGATGCCCAGAAGATCTTTCTCCAGTTTCCAGACACTTTAACATCAACCTGCCTTACTCAGTCCATGACTTGGTTCTCAGATGTGGTGTGGCTAGAGTGTGTGTGTGTGTGTGTGTGTGTGTGTGTGTGTGCGTGTGTGCGTGCGTGCGTGCGTGCGTGCGTGCGTGCGTGCGTGCGTGCGTGCGTGTGTGTGCGTGCATGCGTGTGTGTGTGTGTATGTGTGTGTAAGCAGTTTTAACATTTTATACAGAAAATTAACACTATAAAATTACAGATACAATCTTTAATCTTCAGATTTGAACATATGTGAGAAATCAAACAGCAACCCCCCC
>NC_139588.1:25598832-25628832 GCF_946808225.1 Silurus aristotelis | reverse complement strand
GAACATTGTCTCAAAGCAGCTTTACACAGATAATGCGGTGATTAAAAATGAATATGTTCTTTATGAGTAAGTTTGTCCCTGATGAGCAAGCCGGTGGCGACTGGCGACTGTGGCAAGGAAAAACTCCCCGAGATGGCATAAGGAAGAAACCTTGAGAGGAACCAGACTCAAGAGGGAACCCATCCTCATCTGGGTTACACCGAATGTCCATTTGTGGCGGGTATACAATGTTGCGGGGTTCAGTGATGATGATCAAAACATTCTTTATCAACAGAAATAAAACTGAATTAAATCCAGGAAAAATGGGAAAAGGCAAAATAAATAAAAACAAAGTGTTTATAGCAAAACAAAAAACATATGGGACAGAGGGTCAGAGACTCAGACAAAACCACGAGAAACAGACCACACAACTTCAGCAATCCAGCTCCAGATTGACACAACAGGAGAACCTACATACACACAGGGCTTACAGGACATCATCTCCATCTTCTTAACCATCTCCATCATCTCCATATTCTCAATCATCTCAACCAGCTCCATCTTTTTAACCATCCCCATCATCTCAACCATCTCCAGCGTTTTGAGAGAGAGAGAGAGAGAGAGAGAGAGAGAGAGAGAGAGAGAGAGAGAACTTGTGTGTGTGTGTGTGTGTGTGTGTGTGTGTGTGTGTGTGTGTGTGTGTGTGTGTATAATATATATAAACATATGTACAGTGAAGACGCGTGTGGACACTGTAGAAAAATAGAAGTAAATAGTTTACGTTTATGGCAGTGTAAAATGTGCTAAAGCTGAAAAAACAAGTCCACTATATATATATACACGAATGTGAAATATTAGGCAGAATGTACAGTAATGTGTATAAATAGATACACAAAAATAAAATAGTGCAGATGTGTGTGAGGTAGAATGTGTGTGGAAAATAAGGAGTATAAAAATACAATATGTAATATGTACATAGTATGTAGAATTGTACAGAAGTTATACACAGTGTTTATACAGTGTTTATACAATGTAGTGTAGAGTTCAGTAGGGTGACAGTTACCTGCCTCCTCTGCCCCATCATTATTCTGAAGACCCTGAGACCTGATGGTGGTTCCTCACCCAGTCCCATCTCACATTTGCATCACACATGCACTCCATCCTGACCAACTAGGTGAAGATAGGCTACACCATCTCCTTCCTCTTGGGCAAAGCCCTTATGTGGGCCACAGCTGATTGAGATGCCCAGGGTCCTTGTAGGTCGAGCTGTTTAGCCTTTCTGGCAGAGTTCAAGCTCGTGTTTGACCACCCTGAACAATCTATTTCCCAACCCTCACCCCAGTCCTTGATCCCTGTTCTACCCTGGTTTCCCTTTCACCCGTTAGGACTGTGGACTGTTTGTGCTTTTGGTTTCTGATTCTGCCTGCACTGTTCTGCCATGTTCCTGGCTCGGGTTTGGTTTGTGTTTTTGGATCGTGTTAACTATTTTGAACAGTTTGGAACTGTTTACTTTCTCTCCTGAACCCCTGACTGCATCCTGCATTGGGGTCCTTCAGTCATGCTTTTGACATCATTTCCATCTTCTTTATCATCTCCATCTTCTAAACCATCTCCATTATCTCCATCATAAATATAAAGAATGCAGTGTGTGTGTGTGTGTGTGTGTGTGTGTGTGTGTGTGTGTGTGTGTGTGTGTGTGTGTGTGTGTGTGTGTGTGTGAGATGTCTCACTTCATCTTCTCAGTGAGTTGTTCTGTATTTGCTCTGATGGCCTGGGAGAGCTGTGACACTGGGTTCAGCATCAGATTGTCCAGAATCACCTGCAGCACAAACATTTAAGTAGCAAAACAGTGTTAAATACAAAAACACACACACACACACACACACACACACACACACCTCTTCTCTGCTCCAAGCACGTCGTTTACTTCCATCACTCTCTTGATCCACTGGACTCGGAGAACCTGCAGGGACTTTCTGATAACTCAGACTGGCATCTGGAATGTGATGTACCAACTGCAACAGATTTACACCCCCCCCCCACACACACACACACCCCACACACACACACACACACACACACACACACACACACACACACACACACACACACACACACAGAAATGACTGAGAGATGAATCTGAATAACTTAGTAAAGTCATTATTAAAGTGTTAAACAACAGATGAGATGATTAGAGATGGATGAAGAGATTCACAGTAATAATAGAGGTGATAAGCGACACTCCTAAGCCCCACCTCCTCTCGGGCAGAGATAGTGGATGCAGGTGTGGTTGGGGCGGAGCCAGCTGGAGTGCTGTACCCCGCCCCTGCAGGTGTGTGTGTCTCAGCTTCTCCTGCAACATCATGGATTTCACGTGCAAGAATAGCCAGATCTTTGGCCAAGTCCTGACTCAGCCTGTACACCACACACACACACACACACACACACACACACACACACACACACACACACACACACACACATTCATACAGTGTTAATCAGTGTTTTGTACCAGTGTTATAACTCATTAAAATGTCATGTGACCTGGCGATCTCTGCACTGTGATTGGTCCAGTTCTGGTAGTGCTCGTTTTGTGCTTCATCATCTTCTAACTCCAGCCTGGTGGGAACGAGTCTTTGTGGAGTTTGTGTCTGAGTCGAGGTTGAAGTGTGAGAGGATTTGGTTTTTGAGCCCACATCACGCTCTTCTTCTGATGTGGAGGAATCTGAACCTTTCTGTCTGCGTTGAGAACCTGCAAAAGAAAGATATTTATGTTTATATTATATATATGTTTTTATTCTCATCACAGGATTACTTTATCTTTTTTATGTTTAGATTAATTCATTAATATTTAATATAAAAAAGAAATGATAAAAAAAACTAGAACAAACAAGCTAAGTTCTTTTAAATATTCACATCTAATCATCCCCTAACTGCAGTAGCACAAGAAACAGTGGCTAGAAAAAAGCTAACACTGTTAGCATACCACACATTAAATAACAGTAACTGCTAGCTACACTAAATGCTAACGGCTAAATAACAATAAAGTAGCTACATAAAGTAAATTGGAGTAGCTAAGTGTTTATTAAATAATAATGAATAAAGAAACACATTTCTGAGGCAGAATGTAAACAGGAAGTGTGTGTGTGTGTGTGTGTGTCTGTGTGTGTGTGTGTGTGTGGTGGGTGGTCAGGGCAGAAAATCCTTCTCTGCTGGTCTAAACACGATCAGAAGCACTGAGCTACATTTACAACCTAAATTCTAATATTTGTTCTATGAAACTGTATTAACAGTTTCTTCTCTTCATGTCGTAGTGTTTCTCTCGGCTGCACTGCTTCAGTACGTGGATGTGGATCTTAGATTTTTTTGTCCAATCAGATTTCAGCCTCTATGTGCTGCCATGTGAATCTAATCTCCCCAGAGCCTTCAGAATCAGTACTGCTGGTGTTTTACTATCGTCCACTTAATAAACAGCTCTGTTTCTTTAACCAATCAGATTTCAGATTCTCCTCACAGGGCCGCTCGCTGGCCCAGAATAGCGTCAGCATTGTTCCGACCTCTGATTGGTTGGTCAGAGGGAAACTGTTACAGCCGAGTTCGACTGGTAAAACACGTGTGTAGCTCTGCACACGTTCATACATCTGAGTTAGACTTTTTTATACAAACGGAGGAAGAGAAATTGATTTGGTCTCAGACATATTTAAAAATACATTATGAAGAAAAGCTAGACATGGTGAGGAGGTCACCAACCCTGAAGCTCGCTAGCGTGTCTCAGCCCGGGAAAGGGTTTGTTCTCCACTTCCAGAACAGTGAATACGAGCGGTACCACTGGATTACAGCCTCTGGGGGGCGCTGCACATTATGAGTCTGCATCTCTGGTGAGTAGGTTGTGTTTTATTTAAATTTTAATGTTTTTGTCATGTTATTAGACAAATATTGATTGTGAACTGCTCCAGATGTTGTAGGTGCACAGTTGTGGTTGTAGTGTAGAGGTTTGGAGTGTAACTGGGTTTGTTGTTTTAGTAAAATGGTTTTTACCTCCAGATGTGAAACGTCTCTCTGTAATGCCATGTGTTGTTATATTGTGTTTTTGTATTGTATTGATGATTTCTGTAATTGTGATGTGATAGTGGTGTATTAAGAGGTGGATTAAGTCGGTTACGTCCTCACTGAAGGTCCAGGTACCAAATACACGTCCGAAACTGATATATATATATACTTACTGCTGCTGCCAGGGTGTTTGGTCTGATTGATAGATGTGCGATTGGACAGTTGTTTCTCTGCTGTTGGAGAAATTTTGTTGGTTGGTTTAGTGTCACTTGTGGACAGTCTACGGCCGTTAGCGCTCGTGTCAGGAGGACGGCTCTGTGTTTGTTTGCTCAGTGATTCGTTATCACTCGGGGTGGTAAAAGATCCGGTGCGTTTACGAGGCATGGCTAAAATGTCCAGTCTAGAGAGCTTTTTGGTGTCTCCAGAGGGTCTTGTTTGTTCTGAATCCTGAGATGCTCGATCCATTTCCACGCCTTCGTTATCAGATGTTTCTCCAAGCCGAGCACGGCGCAGCATGGAGGCCCGCGTTGGCCTAGGAGCCGAGAGACTGTTGGACCGTGTCAGGACCTGGTGAGCCGCTTTACTGGATATGATTGGTTCTTGGATTTGCTGGGATACTGAGAGTTTCTTGCGACTAGAAGGTCGTGATGTTGATTCATGATCAGAAGAAGCGCTTTCAGTTTGGCTATGGATCTGCTGATTGTCAGAGAAATCTAGTGAGCCGCTGGTTCCGGTGCTGCGGCGTAAATGGAGACGACGTACAGGTTCTGATTTAGCACCACTGTTTTCCCTAACTGCATGACTGCGACGTTTTTCTGAAAGTCTTTCCCGAGCTGTTGGCTGTTTGCTTTTCTCCTGAGAAGATGAACCCGAGGAGGATTTGGTCTTACGAGGTGCACTAGACGATGCATGCTTCTTCACTGTACTAACAGGCACATTTTTACTGCTCACTAAGCTCACAGTGCTAGCTGTGTCCACATCTGATTCACCGGAAAGAGAATCTTCAGCCTGTTCTGGAGAACTTCCCTTTTTCTGCCTTTGAGATGATGAGGATTGCTTGCTTTCCTTTGACAAAGTTTCTCCTTCACTTCCTACAGTACCTAAATCCCGTAAAGTTGGATGACTGGAGATGTGAGGAAGCCTTTTCACCTGGATGTTGTCACTTGGTCGATCTTTGGTGAAGCTCTCCTGGCGAACAAAATAGGATGATGGAGGGTCTTTGGTAGGAACTGAGTCTTTGTGATGGGTTTGGAGATTGGGTGCTGATGAGTTCGGCTTTACGGCTCGTGTGGACTCGTGGCTACTGAGGTGGCGTATCAGGACTGTAGTTGGAGGTATCTTGGGAGAAGCAGCTCGCTCATTTTGGAAAAGAACCTGACTCCGAGATGCATCTGATTTATAGGAGGCCTCCTCAGAGCCAATGTAGAAAGAAGTGGCCTTGGGTTGGATTTTCTCAGATATTAATGATGCTGTCATTCTGTAAAGCTCTTGACTCTTTGAGCTCCTGTCCAGGATTGAGCTGTCATCAGAACGACTGGTGTCACTAAGGCTATCATGATCCACATCTTCTTGAACCTTTAGCCTCTGAGTGGAATCCAACTGCGATGTTCTAGGGACCTTTTCAGATGAATCACATTCCATGCTTGGCTCGGTCCGGATCAGGATACATGGAGGGTTACTCTCTTGCTTTTCTCCTGCAGAAGGAACCTGAGGAAGAAGACGTCTGGTTTTGGAGCTCTGAGTACACTCTGATTCAGAATGATCCACACTCACGCCCAGTCCTGCTTTTTTATCTGCAAAGCCAAAACGAACGTGTGAGCCTGAAATGATGTGAAACGTGTGATACTGCAAATCTAACATTAAATCAGCATCTATAAAAATTTTATAAAACAAATGAAGAGATAAAAAAAAATTGATGAACACTGATTAGTAAACAATATAAGAGTGTTAAACTGCACCTTGATATGGAACAGTTCCTTGTGAAGGTGCCACTGCAGTTCCAGAGTCGCTGTAGGTATCTGCTAAACTTGCCCACCGAGACACCCACCTCGGCCCACTCAGATCAGAATGTTCCTGCATTTAATAAAGTACATTTACATCACAACAATCTGGAACACAGTGTTCATAACCAGGCTTCAGGAGGAAGAGTTAAACACAAACGCTCACCTACAGAGAGGAATAAGGACAGACTTTATTACAGGACATAAAACGAGCCGCTCATTTAGAAGGACACATAAGTAACTGAATACTGACATCTACAGAGCATTCAGAGCAGACTCCCTTCACTTTATATGTACAGTCTGATACTACAATCATTTTGATTTCTGCCATTCTTTAGGAATCCTCTGAAGCTGGGGCAGGTTGGATGTGGAGCGTTGGTGGACAGCCACCTTCAGGTCTCTGAGGAAATGTTCAATATGGTTCAGGTCAAGGCCCATGTTTAAAGCCCAGATCAATGAATGGCTGCAGTGATGGCTGTCCTTCTAGAACTTTGTCCATCTCCACACAGGATCTCCAGAGCTTAGTCAAAAGGATCATCAGGTTCTTGGTCACCTTTCTTACTAAGGCCCTTCTCCCTGATTGCTCTGTTTGTCTGACTTTTTGAAGAGTCCTAGTTGTGCCACACTTCCTCCATTTGAGATTTATGGAGGTCACTGTGCTCTTGGGAATATTTAGTGCAGCCGAATGTTTTTGTAACCTTCACCAGATATGAGCCTTGCAACAATCCTGAGCTCTGCCGACGTTTCTTTGACCACATGGCTTGGTTTTTGCTCTGATGTAATTGTCAGACATTCATTGAGACTTTGGGAGGCCTGAGTGTAGATTAATGAGAAAAAAAATCAATCTGAATGATTGTAGTATCAGACAGTAACATAACAACATTGAAAGAAGTGAAGGGAATCTGAATACTTTCTGAATGAACTGTAAATATACAGAGAATAGAATCCCTTTAACACCAGGAGCCTTTCCTCATCTCATCTACATGTCCAGTGCATCTGGAAAGTATCACAGCACTTCACTTTTCCTACATTGTGTTATGTTACAGCCTTATTCCAAAATGTAGTAAATTCAATATTAATTCATTCATTCATTCATTGAAGTTTGTTTGAAATCTTTGCAAATGTATTAAAAATGAAAAAAAAATCTCATGGACATAAATATTTACAGCGTTTGCTTATTATTTTGTTGAAGCACTCAAGTCTTTTTGAGTTTGATGCTACAAGCTTGGCACCTAATTTGGGGCAGTTTCTCTTATTCTTCTTTGCAGAACCTCTCAAGCGCCATCAGGTTGGATGGGGAGTGTCGCTCCACAACCATTTTCAGATCTCTCCTGAGATGTTCAAGTCTGTGCTCTGGCTGGGCCACTCGGGGACATCCACAGAGTCGTTCCGTAGACACTCCTTTGTTATCTTGTCTGTGTGTTTAGGGTCGTTGTCATGTTGGAAGATGAACCGTCGCCCCAGTCTGTGGTCCAGAGCACTCTGGAGCAGGTTTCTGTACATTCTGTACATTGCTGCCTTCATCTTTCCCTTGATCCTGAACAGTCTTCCAGTTCCTGCTGGAAAAAAAACTTCCCCACACCATGATGCTGCCACCACCATGCTCGACTGTAGGGATGGTATTGCCCAGGTGATGAGCGGTGCCTGGTTTCCTCCAGACATGACACATGGCATTCAGGCCAAAGAGTTCAATCTTTGTTTCTCATCGCCTGAGAGTCCTTCAGGGGCACCACTGTGCTCATTGGGAGCTTCAATGCTGCAGAAATTTTTCTGCCTCCTTCCCCAGATCTGTGACTTGATACAATCCTGTTTTGCAGGTCTACAGACAATTCCCTGGACTTTATTGCTTGGTTTGTGCTCTGACATGCACTGTTAACTGTGGGACCTTCTATAGACAGGTGTGTGTCTTTCCAAACCATGTCCAATCAACTGTATTTACCACAGTTGGACTCCAATCTTGTTGTAGAAACACCTCAAGGATGTTCAGTAGAAACAGGATGCACCTGAGCTCAATTTAAAGTGTCATGGCAAAGGCTATGGATACTTATGCACATGATTTTTCTTTTTTTAAGATTTTAAACAAACTTCTTTCACATTGTCATTATAGGGGATTGTTTGTAGAATTTAGAGGAAAATAATGAATTTAATACATTTTGTAAAAAAGCTGTAAAATAACAATATGTGCTGAATTAAAGCTCTGTGAATACTTTCCGGATGCACTGTAAAGTCAGAGTGTCATCAAAAACCTCTCAGAGAAGGTTCTACATCACCACGATAATGAAGTTCCTCCAAAATAGAAAGTAATTACAGAAAGAAAGTAATGGTCTCGGTATGTACATTTCAGTCAGAAACCTGTTAGTGGCCCTGTCCTTCATCCTGTTCCTTACTCCTGCACATATCACACATCACTCAGAACTCTTTTCCTGACCGACCCCCACCATGCCCCATCCCACCTCTCACCATTGCCCTTGACCCACAGCCACTATGCCCCTGTCTCGCGCTCTCAATGCCCCTATCCCACCTCTTCCCATTGCCCTTGACCCACCCCCACTATGTCCCTGACCCACCCCCACCATGTCCCTGACCCACCCCCACCATGTCCATGACCCACCCCCACCATGTCCCCACTGAAACTGAGTGTTTTATAACAAAGGTGATCACAGATACCTGTAGAAAGCTTTCTGGATCTCCACTAATGCTTGATTTAAAATCATTAAGATCTTCTGCTGATGTGTTCATGATTTCAGCTCGGGACTGGTTTAATATTTCTTTCTCATTGATGACTGGTCTGTAAACTCCGCTGTATTCCGGAGCATCCAGCACTCCAAACACCTGTAAAACATTTACAAATGGGTTTTATTGTCTGTGTGGATATTAAGTTAGCTCAGTAATAAAACGTGGAGATGGCCTATCTTTCTTTTTCACCTGATCAATCATACTGCGAGCTTCCTCCACTTCTTTATCCTGACACTCAGTCTCAATAGTGTAAGTACCAGCATCACTTAAACTGTCCTCCTCTTCCGTACGAATTGCTCCAGGGCCTTTTGGTTGTGTTCTGAGGGCTTTAGAATCTGATCCAGGGCCCAATATAGGAGTAAATGGAGGTAAGGCTGAAACACAGGAATCTGGAGCCACAGCTGAAGGCGAGGTCAGGACAGAATCAGGAAAAGAAGCAGGAAGAAGCGTTTGGGGCAGATGCTGTTTATGCATCTGGGATGGAGAGGTGGGGTAAGACATGGAGGATGGTGCACATACACGTTTGTCCTCTGGAGATGGAAGATTTGTCTGTGATGGTGACATCATCACTGGTGGTGCTGACATCGGAGGGGATGATTCATTAAGAAACTCATGAACAAATTCTTGAGCAAGTTTGGATTTCTTTCCAATGCTTCCAAAAGGTTTGATGGTGATTGCTGGAGAGGAGCGAGAGGAGGAGGAAGTGATGGAACAGGAAGTGCCAGAGGAGGAAGGGGAAGTTCCACCTTTGCTTGTTGCATCCTCTGTTTTTTCCCTCTTTAGTGAGCTTGATCTTTTATGAGCAGTGTGACTGAAGCCCTTTAGAGGGACCGTGATTTGCTGCGTAGGAGGAATGCTACCATGAACAGATGCCGGTCTTTCAGCTCCTTTACGTCTCTCCAGTTTCGCTTTGAGAGCTGAATAATTATCTCCATGTACAGAATTGTGGGTGAAAGACTGGGAACGTTTCTTACGTGGATTATCATCAAAAAACTCAATAATAAAGGCCTGCTGGCTCAGACTTTCCTGAGGTACACATTTGATTTGGCTTTGAGTTGAATGTAAAGGTTCTTCTACTTCACTTCCTTCAAGTACACTGGAGAATTCATGAATATTTGTAGTTGGTGACTGAGGTTTGTAAGAATCAGATGGTTCCAATATTTTTGACATGCTTGATTCCTCCGATTGAACTGAGTGATGAGATTTACTCCTCTTTCCATTTATTACAGGATCTTCAGAATCACTCTGAGTGCCATCTTCATGATGGTGACCTACAAACAAGTGTAGAAACACTTTATTAACATGTGTAAACAATACAAATTAAACATACAATTTATAGAACATACACTGCAATGGTCCTCATCTATTCAGGACTTGCAATCCTATTTCCAGACTTAATCTCAAATCTTATTTGTTTATAGAACAAAATACTATGTAAGAGCAGATTGTGTAATTTGTGATTGTGATTATTTATTTTTCCTTACCTGGTAAAGCTTAAAGTTTCTTTTTTTACCTAAAAAATTGAGCTTCATTACTATCCGAGACATCATTGAAGGCCTTGTATCTTTTAAGACTTAATTTTAGCTGTAATAACTGGTCTTAAGGTTGCCCAGTAGAAAATGCTCAATAATCACATTTAGGACTTTTATTATTATTTTATCATATACTTTCACATTTATTTACAACAAAATAACAAATTATAAGAATCTGTACTATAAGTCACCACACTCTTTCCAAACATTATCCAGTACGGTTATTCTTTTTTGGAGCGTTGCTCTTTATACAAAGTACTTATTTTTTACAAAGTTGTTCTGTAGTTAGATTTCAATTTTTCATATTGAAGATCTTTAAGTATTCAGTGATGACAAAGTACATTCAATAATGTTTTATGTTGCAAAAGTTTAAGTATTTTAAGAAGCAGTATGTATAGAATGTTCTTAGTTTTTGCAGCGTAACTACTGTGTATTATCACTGGCAGATCATTTAACTTGTTTTTAATCTGTATCTTTTAAAATCATAGATTTTATAATTTTATTTAGACAGTTATTTTGTACAGTGCACATCTACACACCTTGTCACTCTTGTCTAAGATATAAACAATATTTCATATTTAAATGAACATTAAAGGGAATATTAAATGACCTTTGAGAGTCCTGATGTGCAATGCAAGGTCACTCTTAGTGCTGTACACATCGTCACTAGTCGGCCGTCTCAATGACATCATGCCAACGTCACTCTGAACCAGCCAATCAGCAACCTTGCTCTCAGGAGACTGGACCTCATTTGGTGCAGTGCTGCTCACTTTAGTACTCGAATGTTTACTGCGCTGGCGAGATGAGAATTTGGTCACATGGTCTTTGATTTTAATTTTTCCTGGTGTACATTCATCAAACTCGATGGTGAAGGAGGCGTGGCTCTGGTAAACAGGTGGAGTGGATTTTGGTAAAGCATCTGTGTCCTTAGTGGGAATGTCGTTCAGCTCTATTTCTGCAAATTTGGAGTGTGTTTGAATTTCCTTAGTGGGAATCTCAAAATAACTCGGTTCTCGGAGGTACAAAAACGTAGACTTGCTTTGGCCATCACGTAATTCCTGAAGAGAGCCGTTAACTTCTGTTTCCTTCAGGATTTCTGCTCACAAGCAACAGAATATATGTAAGTACATGTGTGATCAGTACATCACATCACTACAACAGAAACAGGTTGAGTGAGGAGGTAAGTGGTGAAGTATGTAAGATGTTGAGTGGGGTGTTGAGTGAGGAGGCAAGGAGCAGACAAAAGTCTAAACCGACCATCTGCTAGCTGCACAGAGTCGTCACTCAGGGTCTGTGAAATATTAGATCTCATCAAAAGCGCTGAATATAAATGTTATTGTTACTGATCAAAAGTTTAATAGAAATGTGATAAACCAAATTAATATCGAGTATTAAATGAAGCGAGTCCTCCTGTATATAGTTACATACACCAACCCCGTCTAAATTTCAGAGGAGGCGGAGTCACAGCTATTTATAATAATAATAATCTAACTGTCACAAAATAAACAAAACACAAATGTAAAACATTAGAAGTTTTTTTTACAAAAGAAGTCTAGTCAGTCAATTCCAATTATTATTATTTATAGGCAGATTTATACTACTGGTGTAAGAAACACTGAATGTTATCGTGCCGCAGTATCTGACCGAGCTGGACTTAGACTCAGACTCAGTGTTCAAGTGTTAAATAAAACATATTTATTTAGTGGAGTCTTTAGTCAGTAGGTGTTTGTGAGGTAAAGGAGCAGATCTGGAGGGATCATGGATATGGAGTGTTTGGTGAACTGGGATATTTGGATGCTGTCGTCTCCTCACTCTCACACGTTCACTCAGGTTTGTTGATGGTGGTGTGGTGGGTCGTCTCTTATCCCAGAGATCCTCATGTCTGTGTTTCCTTCTGCTTCTCCCTTTTAGTTCTGCTGCCAGAGTGAATCTTGTTCCTACTTACACCCTGATCACCTCTCTCTCTCTCTCTCTCTCTCTCTCTCTTTCTCTCTCACCCTCACCCTCTCTCTTTCTCTCTCTCTCTCTCTCTCTCTCTCTCACCCTCACCCTCTCTCTTTCTCTCTCTCTCACTCTCTCTCTCTCTCTCTCTCTCTCTCTCTCACCCTCACCCTCTCTCTTTCTCTCTCTCTCTCTCTCTCTCTCTCTCTCTCTCTCTCTCTTTCTCTCTCTCTCTGACCCTCACCCTCTCTCTTTCTCTCTCTCTCACTCTCTCTCTCTCTCTCTCTCTCTCTCTCTCTCTCTCACACCCTCACCCTCTCTCTCTCTCTCTCTCTCTCTCTCTCTCTCTCTGTCTGTCTGTCTCTTTGTCTCTCTCTCTCTCTTCCCTCTCTCTCTCTGTCTCTGTCTCTGTCTCTCTCTCTCTCTCTCTCTCTCTCTCTCTCTCTCTCTCTCTCTCTCTCACTCTCTCTCTCTCTCTGTTGAGGTAAACATGCTCCTCAGGTACCAGTGTTCCTGTCTCTTTCTTCTTCTCAGACCTGCCTGATTCATCTCGACATCCAGGTACAGGACAGGAGGTGAATAAGGAGGTGTGTGAGGTAAATAAGGAGGTGTTGAGTGAGAATGTAAATAAGGAGGTGTGTGAGGTGTTGAGTGAGGAGGTAAATAAGGAGGTGTGTGAGGTGTTGAGGGAGGAGGTAAATAAGGAGGCGTGTGAGGTGTTGAGTGAGAATGTAAATAAGGAGGTGTGTGAGGTGTTGAGTGAGGAGGTAAATAAGGAGGTGTGTGGGGTGTTGAGTAAGGAGGTAAATAAGGAGGTGTGTGAGGTGTTGAGGGAGGAGGTAAATAAGGAGGTGTGTGAGGTGTTGAGTGAGGAGGTAAATAAGGAGGTGTGAGGTGATGAGTAAGGAGGTAAATAAGGAGGTGTGTGAGGTGTTGAGGGAGGAGGTTAATAAGGAGGTGTGTGAGGTGTTGAATGAGGAGGTAAATAAGGAGGTACGTGAAGTGTTGAGTGAGGAGGTAAATAAGTAGGTGTGTGAGGTGTTAAGTGAGAAGGTAAATAAGGAGGTGTGTGAGGTGTTGAGGGAGGAGGTTAATAAGGAGGTGTGTGAGGTGTTGAATGAGGAGGTTAATAAGGAGGTGTGTGAGGTGTTGAATGAGGAGGTAAATAAGGAGGTGTGTGAGGTGTTGATGGAGGAGGTAAATAAGTAGGTGTGTGAGGTGTTAAGTGAGAAGGTAAATAAGGAGGTGTGTAAGGTGTTGAGTTTAGGAGGTAAATAAGGAGGTGTGAGGTGTTGAGTGAGGAGGTAAATAAGGTGGTGTGTGAGGTGTTGAGTGAGGAGGTAAATAAGGAGGTGTGTGAGGTGTTGAGTGAGGAGGTAAATAAGGAGGTGTGTGAGGTGTTGAGTGAGGAGGTAAATAAGGAGGTGTGTGAGGTGTTGAGTGAGGAGGTAAATAAGGAGGTGTGTGAGGTGTTAAGTGAGAAGGTAAATAAGGAGGTGTGTGAGGTGTTGAGTTTAGGAGGTAAATAAGGAGGTGTGAGGTGTTGAGTGAGGAGGTAAATAAGGTGGTGTGTGAGGTGTTGAGTGAGGAGGTAAATAAGGAGGTGTGTGAGGTGTTGAGTGAAGAGGTAAATAAGGAGGTGTTGAGGGAGGAGGTTAATAAGGAGGTGTGTGAGGTGTTGAATGAGGAGGTAAATAAGGAGGTGTGTGAGGTGTTCATGGAGGAGGTAAATAAGGAGGTGTGTAAGGTGTTAAGTGAGAAGGTAAATAAGGAGGTGTGAGGTGTTGAGTGAGGAGGTAAATAAGGTGGTGTGTGAGGTGTTGAGTGAGGAGGTAAATAAGGAGGTACGTGAAGTGTTGAGTGAGGGGGTAAATAAGTAGGTGTGTGAGGTGTTAAGTGAGAAGGTAAATAAGGAGGTGTGTGAGGTGTTGAGGGAGGAGGTTAATAAGTAGGTGTGTGAGGTGTTGAGTGAGAAGGTAAATAAGGAGGTGTGTGAGGTGTTGAGTGAGGAGGTAAATAAGGAGGTGTGAGGTGTTGAGTGAGGAGGTAAATAAGGAGGTGTGTGAGGTGTTGAGTGAGGAGGTAAATAAGGAGGTGTGTGAGGTGTTGAGTGAGGGGGTAAATAAGGAGGTGTGTGAGGTGTTGAGTGAGGAGGTAAATAAGGAGGTGTGTGAGGTGTTGAGTGAGGAGGTAAATAAGGAGGTGTGAGGTGTTGAGTGAGGAGGTAAATAAGGAGGTGTGTGAGGTGTTAAGTGAGAAGGTAAATAAGGAGGTGTGTGAGGTGTTGAGTTTAGGAGGTAAATAAGGAGGTGTGAGGTGTTGAGTGAGGAGGTAAATAAGGTGGTGTGTGAGGTGTTGAGTGAGGAGGTAAATAAGGAGGTGTGTGAGGTGTTGAGTGAAGAGGTAAATAAGGAGGTGTTGAGGGAGGAGGTTAATAAGGAGGTGTGTGAGGTGTTGAATGAGGAGGTAAATAAGGAGGTGTGTGAGGTGTTCATGGAGGAGGTAAATAAGGAGGTGTGTAAGGTGTTAAGTGAGAAGGTAAATAAGGAGGTGTGAGGTGTTGAGTGAGGAGGTAAATAAGGTGGTGTGTGAGGTGTTGAGTGAGGAGGTAAATAAGGAGGTACGTGAAGTGTTGAGTGAGGGGGTAAATAAGTAGGTGTGTGAGGTGTTAAGTGAGAAGGTAAATAAGGAGGTGTGTGAGGTGTTGAGGGAGGAGGTTAATAAGGAGGTGTGTGAGGTGTTAAGTGAGAAGGTAAATAAGGAGGTGTGTGAGGTGTTGAGTTTAGGAGGTAAATAAGGAGGTGTGAGGTGTTGAGTGAGGAGGTAAATAAGGTGGTGTGTGAGGTGTTGAGTGAGGAGGTAAATAAGGAGGTGTGTGAGGTGTTGAGTGAGGAGGTAAATAAGGAGGTGTGTGAGGTGTTGAGTGAGGAGGTAAATAAGGAGGTGTGTGAGGTGTTGAGGGAGGAGGTAAATAAGGAGGTACGTGAAGTGTTGAATGAGGAGGTAAATAAGGAGGTACATGAAGTGTTAAGTGAGGAGGTAAATAAGGAGGTGTGTGAGGTGTTGAGGGAGGAGGTAAATAAGTAGGTGTGTGAGGTGTTGAGTGAGAAGGTAAATAAGGAGGTGTGTGAGGTGTTGAGTGAGGAGGTAAATAAGGAGGTGTGAGGTGTTGAGTGAGGAGGTAAATAAGGAGGTGTGTGAGGTGTTGAGTGAGGAGGTAAATAAGGAGGTGTGTGAGGTGTTGAGTGAGGGGGTAAATAAGGAGGTGTGTGAGGTGTTGAGTGAGGAGGTAAATAAGGAGGTGTGTGAGGTGTTGAGTGAGGAGGTAAATAAGAAGGTGTGTGAGGTGTTGAGGGAGGAGGTTAATAAGGAGGTGTGTGAGGTGTTGAATGGGGAGGTAAATAAGGAGGTACGTGAAGTGTTGAGTGAGGAGGTAAATAAGGAGGTGTGTGAGGTGTTGAGGGAGGAGGAAAATAAGTAGGTGTGTGAGGTGTTGAGTGAGAAGGTAAATAAGGAGGTGTGTGAGGTGTTGAGTGAGGAGGTAAATAAGGAGGTGTGAGGTGTTGAGTGAGGAGGTAAATAAGGAGGTGTGTGAGGTGTTGAGTGAGGAGGTAAATAAGGAGGTGTGTGAGGTGTTGAGTGAGGGGGTAAATAAGGAGGTGTGTGAGGTGTTGAGTGAGGAGGTAAATAAGGAGGTGTGTGAGGTGTTGAGTGAGGAGGTAAATAAGGAGGTGTGAGGTGTTGAGTGAGGAGGTAAATAAGGAGGTGTGTGAGGTGTTGAGTGAGGAGGTAAATAAAGAGGTGTGTGAGGTGTTGAGTGAGGGGATAAATAAGGAGGTGTGTGAGGTGTTGAGTGAGGAGGTAAATAAGGAGGTGTGTGAGGTGTTGAGTGAGGGGGTAAATAAGGAGGTGTGTGAGGTGTTGAGTGAGGGGGTAAATAAGGAGGTGTGTGAGGTGTTGAGTGAGGAGGTAAATAAGGAGGTGCGTGAGGTGTTGAGTGAGGGGGTAAATAGAGAGGTGTGTGAGGTGTTGAGTGAGGGGGTAAATAAGGTGGTGTGTGAGGTGTTGAGTGAGGAGGTAAATAAGGAGGTGTGGGGTGTTAATTAAGGAGCTAAATATGGAGGTGTGTGAGGTGTTGGGTGAGGGGGTAAATAAGGAGGCGTGTGAGATGTTGAGTGAGGAGGTAAATAAGGAGGTGTGTGAGGTGTTGAGTGAGGAGGTAAATAAGGGGGTGTGGGGTGTTAATTAAGGAGCTAAATATGGAGGTGTGTGAGGTGTTGGGTGAGGGGGTAAATATGGAGGTGTGTGAGGTGTTGAGTGAGGAGGTAAATAAGGAGGTGTGTGAGGTGTTGAGTGAGGAGGTAAATAAGGGGGTGTGGGGTGTAATTGAGGAGCTAAATATGGAGGTGTGTGAGGTGTTGAGTGAGGAGGTAAATAAGGAGGTACGTGAAGTGTTGAGTGAGGAGGTACATGGGGGGGTATGTGAGGTGTTAAATGAGGTTTTAAATGAGAAGATAAGTGAGAAGGTGAGTGAGGAGCTACGTGAGATGTATTTATTTACCTGATCGATTTTCGTCTGTTTTACGTGCTTCAATAATGAAATCTTTACTTCCTGAATCTTCTTCACCCCACCATGAGGGCTGTCCATATAAAGGAGTGGGACGAGACATCGAAAAGTCTGTATACACACAAACACACACGCAAAAAAACTCACAAATCAACTAGGGATGCACCGAATATTCGGCCACCGGAAATTTTCAGCTGAAAAAGGCCCAAAAGTGCATTTTCGGTTTTCGGGCAAAAGACTTTGATCACCGAAACAACACGGCCG
Organism: Silurus aristotelis; assembly: GCF_946808225.1. Classification (NCBI taxonomy): domain Eukaryota; kingdom Metazoa; phylum Chordata; class Actinopteri; order Siluriformes; family Siluridae; genus Silurus; species Silurus aristotelis. The sequence goes on along the minus strand of NC_139588.1, from coordinate 25,611,763 downwards.
AAACAGTTTGTTGTGATGATGCAAACAGAAACCGCGGCATGCAGGTCTGAAGCAACATGTCTGCGGTGTGGACGTATATCTGAGAAAGACCCACGGAGAGCGATTTGCAAAACATGTAATGCCAAAATTTTAAGATGGGTTGCGTCTGCAAAGACCACGTCGGGTTTAATTTATCACCTGAAATCCAAACATCCCGATCGCTATGCTGAATATGAGAGAAACGCGGCACAGAAAAGCACAGAGCAGGCGCACTCCATCTGTGACGGACGTTTTTGAAAAGGCAGGAAGTTTCCCAGTGATAGTGTCAAGGCAAAGGTCATTACACAAATGATTATGGAATTCATTGCCTTAGATGCCTTTCCCTCACATACTTCCCCCCATACTACCCCACATATTCCCTCACATACTTCCCCCCATACTACCCCACATATTCCCTCACATACCCCCCCATACTACCCCACATATTCCCTCACATACTTCCCCCCATACTACCCCACATATTCCCTCACATACTCCCCCATACTACCCCACATATTCCCTCACATACTTCCCCCCATACTACCCCACATATTCCCTCACATACCCCCCCATACTACCCCACATATTCCCTCACATACTCCCCCATGCTACCCCACATATTCCCTCACATACTCCCCCCATGCTACCCCACATATTCCCTCACATACTCCCCCCATGCTACCCCACATATTCCCTCACATACCCCCCCCCATACTACCCCACATATTCCCTCACATACTCCCCCATGCTACCCCACATATTCCCTCACATACTCCCCCAGGCTACCCCACATATTCCCTCACATACTCCCCCCATGCTACCCCACATATTCCCTCACATACTTCCCCCATACTACCCCACATATTCCCTCACATACTCCCCCCATACTACCCCACATATTCCCTCACATACTCCCCCCATACTACCCCACATATAGCCTCACATACCCACCCCCCCATACTACCCCACATATTCCCTCACATACCCCCCCCCCATACTACCCCACATATTCCCTCACATACTTCCCCATGCTACCCCACATATTCCCTCACATACTTCCCCTATACTCCCCCACATATTCCCTCACATACTCCCCCCATGCCACCCTACATATTCCCTCACATCTCTCTCTCTCTCTCTCTCTTACCTGTGAGACTCTTGCGTTCAGACCTGTCTGTTTTTGTTCTGTCCTCCTGTAGCTCTATCTTTTTCAGCTCACAGGATTTTAATTCCATCTGCAATTGGCTGGTGTATTTCTCATGCTGGGGGCAGAAACACATCATCATTATACACACACACACACACACACACACACACACACACACACACACACACACACACACACATCATCATTATACACACACACACACACACACACACACACACACACACACACACACACACACACATCATCATTATACACACACACACACACACACACACACACACACACACACACACACATCATCATTATACACACACACACACACACACACACACACACACACACACACACACACACACACACACACACATCATCATTATACACACACACACACACACACACACACACACACACACACACACACACACACACACATCATCATTATACACACACACACACACACACACACACACACACATCATCATTATACACACACACACACACACACACACACACACACACACACACACACATCATCATTATACACACACACACACACACACACACACACACACACACATCATCATTATACACACACACACACACACACACACACACACACACACACACACACACACACACATCATCATTATACACACACACACACACACACACACACACACACACACACACACACACATCATCATTATACACACACACACACACACACACACACACACACACACACACACACACACACACACAGACACACACACAGACACACACACAGACACACACACACATCATCATTATACACACACACACACACACACACACACACACACACACACACACATTAGAGGGTGCCTACTGTGAACACTAATTGTATTAATTAAAATAACAATACTACTAATAATATATACATATATGTGTGTGTGTGTGTGTGTGTGTGTGTGTGTGTGTGTGTGTGTGTGTGTGTGTGTGATGAACTGACCTTCAGAGCCTCCTCTGGTACTCTGTGTTGACTTCGCTCCAGAACATACACATGGGAATGTTTCTCACCGTTAAAGAAAAATATTCATGTACACCCAGTGCATTGTCTCACACACACACACACACACACACACACACACACACACACACACACACACACACACACACACAGCAAAACAGATTATTTCAAAACAACTTTGCTAAAAAAAAAACACAAATATTTCTGTATTTCTAGACAGAAGGATATCATATCCAAACCGAACGATGTCCGAAAGTTTAAGTGTGATATACGTCTGATCAGGAATCCTCAGGTCATTCACAAAGGTCTAATACACACACACACACACACACACACACACACACACATCACAAATATACACACACACATAGACACACTGTATTCTATGCATGTACACTTAATGTTGAATGCATGTGGACCTATTTGGACACCCAAATGACTGAATTTGAGCCACTCACAAACACACACAAACACGCATATACACAAACACACACCTGAATCTACACACACACAGACCTGCATCTCCACACACACACACACACACACACACACACACACACACACACACACACACACACACACACACACTCCTGCTTCTTCACCCACACACACTAATCCTAATCCTAACCCTAACCCTAATCCTAACCACAATGTGGGCAATTACACACTCCAGTAATAGGCAGGTGTCCACATACTTTTGGCCATACAGTGTAGATAAAGAATATTTATTATAGGACTTATTATAGAATACAGTGCAGTTACAATGTAATTTATTATTATTATTATTGTTGTTGTTGTCGTTGGTGGTGTAATTAAAATAATAAAATGATGATGTGAGTGAAGTAAAGAGGTTAAAATTACCCCATTTAAACTGCCCAGGTCTTTCACCAAGTGCTCATCTGTAGCAGCATTGTAGTTAATTACAGCATGTTGTTTATCTACACTGCGGGACTGAGAGAGAGAGAGAGAGAGAGAGAGAGAGAGAGAGAGAGAGAGAGAGAGAGAGGGGGAGAGAGAGAGAGAGAGAGAGAGGGGGAGAGAGAGAGAGAGAGAGAGAGAGGGGGAGAGAGAGAGGGAGAGAGAGAGAGAGAGAGAGAGAGAGAGAGAGAGAGAGAGAGAGAGAGGGGGAGAGAGAGAGAGAGAGAGAGAGAGAGAGAGAGAGAGAGAGAGAGAGAGGGGGAGAGAGAGAGAGAGAGAGAGAGGGGGAGAGAGAGAGGGAGAGAGGGGGAGAGAGAGAGAGGGGGAGAGAGAGAGAGAGAGAGAGAGAGAGAGAGAGAGAGAGAGGGGGAGAGAGAGAGGGAGAGAGAGAGAGAGAGAGAGAGAGAGAGAGAGAGAGAGAGATGTTTGATAAAAAATTATGTTAGTATGTTGTTAATCAGGATTAGGTGAAGCAGCTGCAGACATTATTAAGGTGATACACGTATGATGTGCATGTGTGTTTGTGTGTGTGTTTGTGTTTTGTGTGTGTGTGTGTGTGTGTTTGTGTGTGTGTGTGAGTGTGTGTTTAATGACGTCTCACCTGCAGCATGAGCTCACAGTCCTCACGGCCCACAAAGATCATCTCTCGCGGTAAGCGGTGCCGAGTGCCGGAGCTGCTCACCAAAAACCATGATGTTACACTCATCGTTACTCGTCCCACCAGCCACTGAGCATTCTACAGTACACAACAACCACAATCAGTGACTCTCTCACAAACACAAACACTTTCAGTCTCTCGCTATTCACACCTGTGAGGTACATATTTAAGCTCACTGAGTCACAACACATTTAACAAACGTCCTAAAACCCATATTAAACAATCAGTTCCTCCACTAACACTGAGCACACACTTCAAATGAGCAAATAAAAAAACTCTAATTCTAGAACAGGTTGTAGCACAGCAGTTCTGCTCACATCTACTGAGGAATAACATTTATGAAATGTATCAGTCAGGATTTTGGCCTCATCACAGCACAGACACCCATTTCTTCCCACTTCGTCCTGGTCTGTTTCTGGATAGTGTCCTCTTCAATTGGAGGCGACTCTGTGCAGCTGGGGATGTTTCTCATCAACGCCTTGGGTGGTTCCATGAAATTCCGAAGTAAGAACTTTGAGGATGGAACCTAAGCTGACCTGCTATGTCTGGCACCCTGGCCTGGACTTACCTATGCTGCTGATGCCCCAAAGATCTCGCTAATTTCACGTGTCTCAGAAAAGAGTCTCCTATAACCAGAGCTCTTTCAGGTTTCTCAGCAGGTGCTTCACTGAGGAGAGCAAACCTGTGGGACACGTGAAGCAGAGAGGACTGGTGTTCCCGTGGGCAAGACTTAGCGTTACCTTTGTCTTTGTGAGTATGCCGCAGAGTCACCCACTCGCCCCGCTGCGAGGGCTCTAATGCCGGAGTCAGGGGAATGCTAACTCCACCTAGGACCTCAAGACTTTCACCTGCAGAACCTGGACTGATCTCACACTCACTGCTTCTCTCTAGACTCTGGATGCTCCTCTAATGCTAAGATCTTCTCCGTCAAAGAGCAAACTAGCTTACACTTCTTACAGATACAATTATCACTAGTGATGGAAAAACACTGAATAAACATGTCGCACTTCACACACTGAAAAAACTGGATGTTCACCAGAGCAGAGAAATTACGCACCTTAATGTCGTTACTGTAGTGTGTGTTCATGATCAGGGTTTTGTCTCTTTACTTGTGTTGTTTAATTTTAGTGCAACTTTTGACACTATTGATCATTACAACCCCAATGTAATGATTTGCAAATCTCATAAAGTCATATTTAATTCACAATAGAAAACACATTAAATGTGTAAGTTGGAGAAATTCACCATTTAAGGAAAAATAAGGTCGTTTTCAATTTCCTGGCTGCAACACCTCTCAAAAAAGTGGGGACGGGTCAGCAAAAGTCTGGAGAAGTAAATGTTACTAAGAAGAAACATCTGAAGGAATATTTTTCTCTTTTTCATCTTCTTCCGGCTTCTCCCATTAGGGGTCTCCAGAGCAGATCATTCATCTTCATCCCCCCCTGTCCTCTACATCTGCCTCTTTCACACCATCTCCCTGCATTTCTTCCCTCACCACATCCATAAACCTCCTCTTTGATCTTCCTCTTTTCCTACTTCCTGGTGTCTCCATCCTCAGCATTCTCCTACTGATATACCCCATGTCCCTCCTCTGCACATGTCCAAACCATCTCAATCTCACCTCCCTCACCTTGTCTACAAAACGTCCTACATGCGCTGTTCCTCTAATAAACTCATTTCTAACCCTGTCCATCATCATCACTCCCAAAGAACATCTCAACATCTACAGCTCTGCTACCTCCAGCTCCACCTCCTGTCTTTTACTCAATGCCACTGTTTCTAAACCATACAACATCTCAGGTCTCACCACAGTCCTATAAACTTTCCCTTTCACTCTCCCAGATACTCTTCTATCACAAATCACTCCTGCTATCACTCTTCTCCACCCAATCCACCCTGCCTGCACTCTTTTCTTCACCTCTCTAACACACTCTTCATTACTTTGCACTGTTGACCCCAGGTACCTGAACTCCTCCACCTTCTCCACCTCTTCTCCCTGCAACCGCACCCCTCCACTGCCCTCCCTCTCATTCACACACATGTACTCTGTCTTACTCCTACTGACTTTCATTCCCCTTCTCTCCAGCGTGTACCTCCACCTCTCCAGGATCTTCTCCACCTGCTCCCTACTCTCACCAGAAATTAAAATATCATCCACAAACATCATAGCTCATGGAGACTCCTGTCTGACCTCATCTGTCAACCTGTCCATCACCACTGCAAACAGGAAAGGGCTCAGAGCCAATCCTTGATGCAGTTCCACCTCCACCTGGGACCAGTCTGTCGTTCCTACTGTACACTTCGCTGCTGTCACACTGTTCTCATACATGTCCTGCACCACCCTCACATACTTCTCTGACACACCAGACTTCCTCATACAATACCACAACTCCTCTCTCCACCCTGTCGTACGCTTTCTCTAAATCCACAAACACACAATGCAACTTCTGTCCTTCTCTATACTTCTCCATCAACATTCTCAAAGCAAATATTGTGTCTGTTGTGCTACCACTGTTTCATCGAGAGCATCCTGACCAACTCCATCCCTGTATGGTACGGAGGCTCCACTGTGTGCGAATGTAAAGACCTGCAAAGACTGATCAAAATCACCCAACGCATCACTGGCACCAACTACCTGCCATTAAACACCTTCACCACAGCAGATGTCGGTGCAGAGCTCAAAACATCATCAAGGACTCTTCACATCCCAGTCATAAACTGTTTAACCTCCTTCCATCAAGAAGGAGATACAGTAACTTACGCACCAGAACCAGCAGGTTCAGGGACAGCTTTTTTACATCCACCATCACACTACTGAACTCTACACTACACCGCTAGATCACTGTATAAACACTGTATAAACACTGAAGTTTTACCAACACATGAACTTTAAAACAAGAGAAAACTGCACATTGGGCCTGTCTTACACAACAGAAAAATATGCATCACATCTCTGTTATGCTAATTCCAACAAATCAAATCAAATCAAATTTTATTCATCACATACACATACATACAGGGTACGACATGCAGTGAAATGCTTTATACGACGGTCTGGCAAGAGGGAAATAGGGTGGGGAGAAAGAAAAAAAGCAGATAAATTAAGTATAAAAACTATATAAAATAAAATAAAATATAAGGTATAAAGGATATATAAAGAAACAGTGAACAATGTGTACTTAAGTGTAAACAATAGACAATTTTAGTGGTGGGTTGTCCGTGTGCAGTATGGTGTGGTGTAAGGGTCCGTAAGTGTCCGTGTGCGGTATGGTGTGGTGTAAGGGTCCGTAAGTGACCGTGTGCGGTATAGAGTTTCCATAAAGTGTCCGTGTGCAGAATGGTGTGGTATAAAATAAATAAATATAAAGTGCACTTTGCTGTGCAAGTCCAGAGTTTAAAGTGTCGTGGTGCGAAAAATGAGATCTGTACAGAGAAGAAGTGTGATGATGGAGAGAGTGGACCAGCTTTTAGATCCTGGGTGTTTCCTGGTTTAAACACCGAATGGCCTGCGTGAAGAAGCTCCTACTCATTCTCTCTATGTTCGCTTTCAGGAACAAACACAACAAAAAGAAGAGTCCATTGTTGGGATGGCTGAGGTCCTTCACAATCTTCCTGGCTCTGGTCCTGCACCGCGTGCTGTAGATGTCCTGCAGGTCAGGGAGCTCGGTGTGGATGGTACGTTCAGCTGAACGCACCACCCTCTGGAGGGTTTGTCTGTCCTGCATGGTGCTGTTCCCAAACCAGGAAGTGATGCTACCCGTCAGAACGCTCTCAATGGTGCAGGTGTAGAAAGTCTTAAGCACCTAAAGGGTAGTTTAAAGTCCCTTAAGCGTCTCAGATGGTACAGACGCTGCCGGGCCTTCTTCACCAGGGTGTTAGTGTGACAGGACCAAGACAGATCCTGTGTGATGTGAACACCCAAGTACCAGAAACTGTCCACTCTTTCCACTGGAGTCCCGCAGATGTTTAGCGGTTGGTATGACCGCTCCCGCTATGTGATGAAGTCCACGATCAACTCCTTAGTTTTGCTGACGTTCAGGAGAAGGTTGTTCTCCTGGCACCATCTCTCCAGGTTTTTAACCTCCTGTAAGATCTGGAGGGAACATTGATATAGAGTGTTTGGTGAACTGGGATATTTGTACGCTGTCGTCCCCTCACATTCACGTGTTCATTCAGGTTTGTTGATGGTGGTGTGGTGGGCCGTCTCTTATCCCAGAGATCCCTCATGTCTGTGTTGCCTTCTGGTTCTCCCTTTTAGTTATGCTGCCATAGCGAGTCTTGCCGGAGTCCAAACTGCACAGTGACTTTGTGACTTTAACTCTCATGCAACAATAGGTACACTTAATAATCCATATCCTTCTCTTCCTGTCACCCTCTTCTCTCTCTCTCTCTCTCTCTCTCTCTCTCGGTCGAGTTAAACATGCTCCTGAGGCTCCAGTGACCACTGTTCCTGCCCCTCTCCCCCCCGTGGATCTTCCCACTTCATCCAGGCCTGCCTCTGGATAGTGTTCTCTTTGACTGGAGGCCACTCTGTGCAGCTGGGGAAGGTTTGTCATCAACGCCTTGGGTGGTTCCATGAAATTCTGGAGTAAGAACGGGAGCTTTGAGGATGGATCGGACTGTAGTTGATGTCAACAGTCTCCTACACTGACTCAGAAATACATTTCGCTTTTGATCATCATCACTGCACCCCGCAACATTGTATACCTGCTACAAATGGACATTCGGTGTAACCCAGATGAGGATGGGTTCCCTCTTGAGTCTGGTTCCTCTCAAGGTTTCTTCCTTATGCCATCTCGGGGAGTTTTTCCTTGCCACAGTCGCCAGTCGCCACCGGCTTGCTCATCAGGGACAAACTTACTCATAAAGAACATATTCATTTTTAATCACCGCATTATCTGTGTAAAGCTGCTTTGAGACAATGTTCATTGTTAAAAGCACTATACAAATAAAAATGAATTGAATTAAATTGAATTGAATTGAACTGTAGGTAGGCCATCTCGTCGTTGTTGTTGATCAGGCCCAACACAACAGTGTCGTCAGCAAACTTGATGATGGTGGTGGAGTTGGATGTGGCCACACAGTCATATGTGTACAGCGAGTACAGCAAGTGGCTCAGAACACAACCCTGGGGAGCTCCAGTGCAGAGGGTGAGGGTGAATGAGGTATGTTTTCCCACCCGTACGGCTTGTGGTCTGTCTGTCAGGAAGTTAGAGATCCACTGACACAGCTGCTGGCTGAGTCCCAGGACCTCCAACTTAGAGTTGAGTGTGGAGGGATTTATGGTGTTAAACGCTGAACTGTAGTCCACGAACAACATCTTTGCATAATTCCCTTTTCTGTAGTCCAGGTGGCTCATCGTGGTGTGGAGGAGATGAGCAATGGCGTCCTCAGTAGAGCGGTTCTGACGGTACGCAAACTGTAATGGGTCCAGTGTGTCTGGTAGTGATGCAGTGATGAAGTCTCTGACCAGTCTCTCGAAGCACTTCATCACTACTGAGGTCAAAGCTACAGGACGGTAGTCATTGAGGCAGGCGGGCTGGGGTTTCTTCGGGACAGGAACAATGGTGGACTGTTTAAAACATGAGGGGACAACAGACTGTTCCAGGGAGAGGTTGAATATCTCGGTGAACACCGGTGCTAGCTGGTCAGCGCCGGCTTTCAGAACGTGAAGGCAAGGTCCTGGCACCATACATGGTTGAGTACTGAGAGACTATGCTAATGTCCTTGGTGAGCTCACTGACCCTGATAGTCATCAATGAGATAAAGTTCCTCCAGAACCCTGGTGCTACATTAAACAACATAAAGCTACATAAAGTGCATACACAGTACTGTGTAAAATAGGACAATAAAGGACTATAAACAAAGAGTATTTGTAAACATAAACACAAGGCAGTGCAAAAACAGCAGTAGCAGCAGACAAGAGGTGCAAAAAAACAGCATGAAACAGTAAAATACAATTAAATATAAATAATAAATAAATGGTGGTGGAACAAAGTCATTAGTGTTACACACGTCAGGTGACTCTCAGTGTCTCAGGCCTGGATAAATGTGGAGGTTTGTGTTATGAAGGACATCCAGTGTAACCTGTGATGCCATCTGGTCCTGCTGCCTTCCTGGTATTCACTCTCTTGAACGCCCTCCTCACGTCATGCTCTGAGATGGTGATCGTGTTTACCTCTCCGGCTCTCTCGGCATGCACGCTGGTTGTGCCGCTAGCGCCGCTAGCGTGGTTAGCTGCAGCCTCGAAACGAGCGTAATAGGTGTTTAGCTCTTCTGCCAAAGAAGCGTCCGCATTCACCATTCTAGAGGATGGTGTTTTATAGTCCGTTATTGTCCTTAGTCCCTGCCACAGGCTCCTAGAGCCACCATGTTGAAACTGTGACTCTAGTTTCCTCCCGTAGGGCCGCTTTGCATCCTTCACCGCTCTGCGAACACTGTAAGACGCAGCCTTGTACTCTTCCATGTCCCCGGTGGCGAGCCCCGTGTTGTAGGCAGCGGAGCGGGATCTCAGAGTGTCGCGGATGGTTTTATCCACCCACTGCTTCTGGTTGGGAAACGTTCAACGTACCTGATAGTGGTTTTCTGCACTGTATCATCTGCTAGTTTCCCGATGAATCCCACAACCGCTTCCGTAAACATGTTGACGTCATCAGAGCTGCGCCGGAACATGTCCCAGTCTGCGTCATCCAAAGCGTCCTGCAGAGCGGCCACCGATTGGTCAGTCCAGCGCGCGACCTCCCTCTGAACCGGAGCTTCCTGTTTCAGCCTTTGTTTGTAAACAGGCATGAGGAAGATGGTGGCATGGTCCGATTTCCCAAATGGTGGACGTGATTGTGCCTTGTAGCCGTTCTTGAATGTTGTATAGCAGTGGTCCAGTGTTCTTTCGCCCCTGGTGGGGCAGGTGATGTGCTGATGAAAGTTCGGGAGTGCGCGCTTGAGGTTGGCACTGTTGAAATCTCCGACCACAATGAGCGCAGCGTCCCGATGCTGTATCAAACTCACCAAACAAGTTCAGAAACACACCATGCTACAGCCAGATTAGGCTTTCTTAGGACTACAGGACTGTCTCCAGACTGGAGCATTTTTACACCGACTATACAGTCTAGAGTTTACTGAAACAGTGCATCAAAAAGTGCATTGACAATGTGACAGCCACCAAGACCTTCATCACATGTAGGTAAACATAGAATGACACACCTGCACAAAAACTACTCACACATCCCAATGACCAGGTGGCCTGTCTGTCTCCAGCGGACATAAGGAAAACCCTCTCATGGATTAACCCAGGCAAGGTCCTGGCACCATACATGGTTGAGTACTGAGAGACTACGCTGATGTCCTTGGTGAGCTCACTGACCCTGATAGTCATCAATTAGATAAAGTTCCTCCAGAACCCTGGTGCTACATTAAACAACATAAAGCTACATGAAGTGCATACACAGTACTGTGTAAAATAGGACAATAAAGGACTATAAACAAAGAGTATTTGTAAACATAAACACAAGGCAGTGCAAAAACAGCAGTAGCAGCAGACAAGAGGTGCAAAAAAACAGCATGAAACAGTAAAATACAATTAAATATAAATAATAAATAAATGGTGGTGGAACGAAGTCATTAGTGTTACACACGTCAGGTGACTTTCAGTGTCTCAGGCCTGGATAAATGTGAAGGTTTGTGTTATGAAGGACATCCAGTGTAAAACATGTGCCGAATCAAACATATGGATCACAAATCAGAATTTCATAGCGGATCGGTCGGGCCCAGGTTACCAACAATCACCACAGGTATCATTAACAACAGGGTACCGGTGTAAATTATGCTACTGTTGGCTGAAGGAGCAGAAGGAGAGAAGGAAAATGTATACAGAGACAGCAGGAAAAGGAGAAGTGGAGGAGAGTGGAGGAGAAGTGGAGGAGAGTGGAGGAGAAGTGGAGGAGAAGTGGAGGTTCGGGTTGGTACTTTAAATGTTGGTACTATAACTGGTAAAGGGAGAGAGGGAGCTGATATGATGGAGAGGAGAAAGGTAGAGATGTTGTGTGTTCAGGAGACCAAGTGGAAAGGGAGTAAGAGCAGAAACATTGGAGGTGTTTAAACTGTTCTATCATGGTGTGGATGAGAAATGAGAGTGTGTTGAGAAGATGGACGAAGTATTTTGGACAGCTGATGAACGAGGAAAATGAGAGAGAGAGAGAAGGTTGGATGATGTGGAGATGTGAAGCAGGATGTAGATAGGATTAGTAAGGAGGAAGTGAGAGCAGCGATTAAGAGGATGAAGAGTGGAAAGTCGGTTGGACCAGATGACATACCGGTAGAAGCGTGTAGATGTTTAGGAGAGATGCAGTGGTGTTTTTAACCAGGTTGTTCAATATGATTTTGGAAGGTGAGAAGATGCCTGAGGAATGGAGAAGGAGTGTGCTGGTACTCATCTTTAAGAATAAGGGAGATGTGCAGACCTGCAGTAACTACAGGGGAATTAAGTTGATCAGTCACACCATGAAGTTATGGGAAAGAGTAGTGGAAGCCAGGCTGAGAGAAGAGGTGACCATCTGTGAGCAACAGTATGTTTTCATGCCAAGGAAGAGCACCACAGACGCATTATTTGCTTTGAGAATGTTGATGGAGAAGTATAGAGAAGGTCAGAAGGAGCTGCATTGTGTGTTTGTGGATTTAGAGAAAGCGTACGACAGGGTGGAGAGAGGAGTTGTGGTATTGTATGAGGAAGTCTGGTGTGTCAGAGAAGTATGTGAGGGTGGTGCAGGACATGTATGAGGACAGTGTGACAGCAGTGAAGTGTGCAGTAGGAACGACAGACTGGTTCAAGCTGGAAGTTGGACTGCATCAAGGACCCGCTCTGAGCACTTTCCTGTTTGCAGTGGTGATGGACACTGGAGCAGCCGAAAGAAGAATAAGGAATTGATTGAGATGAGTAATGAGGGTGTGTTGAGTTCAGGTTGCAGTTCAATAACACACAGTTGAGTGAATGTGTGTGTGTGTTTTGTACAGTTTAGTTCTGTGTATTGAGAAGAATGATGGCTTGAGAGGAAAAAGCTGTTACACAGTCTGTATTTGACGGAATGCTTCGCTACCGCTTTCCTAATAGCAGGAGGGTGAAGAGTGTGTGTGAGGTGTGAGGTGTGTGTGTGTGTGTGTGTGTGTG